>NC_069500.1:784226005-784548497 GCF_027579735.1 Bombina bombina
GATTCGCCATACAGGCGCGCAGAGCGCTCTGGCTTAAATCCTGGTCAGCGGATGTAACTTCCAAATCTAAGCTACTTAACATTCCTTTCAAAGGGCAGACCTTATTCGGGCCCGGCTTGAAGGAAATTATTGCTGACATTACGGGAGGTAAGGGCCACGCCCTTCCTCAGGACAGGGCCAAACCAAAGGCCAAACAGTCTAATTTTCGTGCCTTTCGTAACTTCAAGGCAGGAGCAGCATCAACTTCCTCCGCTCCAAAACAGGAAGGAACTACTGCTCGTTACAGACAGGGTTGGAAAGGCAACCAGTCATGGAACAAGGGCAAGCAGGCCAGAAAGCCTACTGCCGCCCCTAAGACAGCATGAAGACAGGGCCCCCTATCCGGAGACGGATTTAGTGGGGGGCAGACTTTCTCTCTTCGCCCAGGCTTGGGCAAGAGATGTGCAGGATCCCTGGACGTTGAAGATTATATCTCAGGGATACCTTCTGGATTTCAAAACCTCTCCTCCACAAGGGAGGTTCCATCTATCGAGGTTATCAACAAACCTAGTAAAGAGAGAGGCATTTCTACAATGTGTACAAGACCTCTTAATCATGGGAGTGATCCACTCAGTTCTGCGATCGGAACAGGGACAAGGATTTTACTCAAATCTATTTGTGGTTCCCAAAAAAGAGGGAACCTTCAGACCAATCTTGGACTTAAAGATCTTAAACAAATTCCTAAGGGTACCATCGTTCAAGATGGAAACCATTCGAACCATCCTACCCATGATCCAAGAGGGTCAATATATGACTACAGTGGACTTAAAGGATGCTTACCTTCACATACCGATTCACAAAAATCATTATCGGTACCTAAGGTTTGCCTTTCTAGACAGGCATTACCAGTTTGTGGCTCTTCCCTTCGGGTTAGCCACGGCCCCGAGAATTTTTACGATGGTTCTGGGCCCACTTCTGGCGGTACTAAGACCACGAGGCATAGCGGTTGCTCCGTACCTAGACGACATTCTGATACAAGCGTCAAGTTTTCAGAATGCAAAGTCTCATATAGAGATAGTTCTAGCATTTCTGAGGTCGCATGGGTGGAAAGTGAACGTGGAAAAGAGTTCTCTGTTACCACTCACAAGGGTTCCTTTTCTAGGGACTCTTATAGATTCTGTAGAGATGAAGATTTACCTGACGGAGTCCAGGTTATCAAAGATTCTCAATGCTTGCCGTGTCCTTCATTCCATTCCAAGCCCATCAGTAGCTCAGTGCATGGAGGTAATCGGCTTAATGGTCGCGGCAATGGACATAGTGCCATTTGCGCGCCTGCATCTCAGACCGCTGCAACTATGCATGCTCAGTCAATGGAACGGGGATTACTCAGATCTGTCCCCTTTGCTAAATCTGGACCAGGAGACCAGAGATTCTCTTCTCTGGTGGTTGTCTCCGGTTCATCTGTCCAAAGGAATGACCTTTCGCAGACCAGATTGGACGATTGTAACAACGGATGCCAGCCTTCTAGGCTGGGGAGCAGTCTGGAATTCCCTGAAGGCTCAGGGATCGTGGACTCAGGAGGAGAAACTCCTTCCAATAAACATTCTAGAATTAAGAGCAATATTCAATGCTCTTCTAGCTTGGCCTCAGTTAGCAAAACTGAGGTTCATCAGATTTCAGTCGGACAATATCACGACTGTGGCTTACATCAATCATCAAGGGGGAACCAGGAGTTCCCTAGCGATGTTGGAAGTCTCGAAGATAATTCGCTGGGCAGAGTCTCACTCTTGCCACCTGTCAGCGATTTACATCCCAGGCGTGGAGAACTGGGAGGCGGATTTCATAAGTCGCCAGACTTTTCATCCGGGAGAGTGGGAACTTCACCCGGAGGTATTTGCTCAACTGATTCGTCGTTGGGGCAAACCGGATCTGGATCTCATGGCATCTCGCCAGAACGCGAAGCTTCCTTGTTACGGATCCAGGTCCAGGGACCCGGGAGCGGTGCTAGTAGATGCATTAGCAGCCCCTTGGGTTTTCAACATAGCTTATGTGTTTCCACCATTTCTGTTGCTACCTCGACTGATTGCCAGGATCAAACAGGAGGGCATCGGTAATTCTGATAGTGCCTGCGTGGCCACGCAGGACCTGGTATGCAGACCTAGTGGACATGTCGTCCTGTCCACCATGGTCTCTACCTCTGAGGCAGGACCTTCTGATTCAGGGTCCTTTCAACCATCCAAACCTAATTTCTCTGAGGCCGACTGCCTGGAAATTGAACGCTTGATTCTATCAAAGCGTGGGTTTTCGGATTCGGTTATTGATACATTAATACAGGCTCGGAAACCTGTGACCAGAAAGATTTACCATAAGATATGGCGTAAATATTTATATTGGTGCGAATCCAAGAGTTACTCATGGAGTAAGGTTAGGATTCCTAGGATATTGGCTTTTCTACAAGAGGGTTCAGAAAAGGGTTTATCCGCTAGTTCGCTAAAGGGACAGATTTCCGCTCTGTCTATTCTTTTACACAAACGTCTGGCAGAGAATCCAGACGTCCAGGCTTTTTGTCAGGCTTTGGCTAGAATTAAGCCTGTGTTTAAAGCTGTTGCTCCTCCGTGGAGCTTAAACTTGGTTCTTAAAGTTCTTCAGGGTGTTCCGTTTGAACCCCTTCATTCCATTGATATTAAGCTTTTATCTTGGAAAGTTTTGTTTTTGATGGCTATTTCCTCGGCTCGAAGAGTCTCTGAGTTATCTGCCTTACATTGTGATTCTCCTTATTTGATCTTTCATTCAGACAAGGTAGTACTGCGTACTAAACCTGGGTTTTTACCTAAGGTTGTTTCTAACAGGAATATCAATCAAGAGATTGTTGTTCCATCATTATGTCCTAATCCTTCTTCAAAGAAGGAACGTCTTTTGCATAATCTAGACGTGGTCCGTGCTCTGAAGTTTAACTTACAGGCAACTAAAGATTTTAGACAAACTTCTTCTCTGTTTGTCGTTTACTCTGGACAGAGGAGAGGTCAAAGGGCTTCGGCTACCTCTCTCTCTTTTTGGCTTCGTAGCATAATACGTTTAGCCTATGAGACTGCTGGACAGCAGCCTCCTGAAAGAATTACAGCTCATTCCACTAGAGCTGTGGCTTCCACCTGGGCCTTTAAGAATGAGGCCTCTGTTGAACAGATTTGCAAGGCTGCAACTTGGTCTTCACTTCATACTTTTTCCAAATTTTACAAATTTGACACTTTCGCTTCTTCGGAGGCTTGTTTTGGGAGAAAGGTTCTACAGGCAGTGGTTCCTTCTGTTTAATGTTCCTGCCTTGTCCCTCCCATCATCCGTGTACTTAGCTTTGGTATTGGTATCCCATAAGTAATGGATGACCCGTGGACTGAACACACTTAACAAGAGAAAACATAATTTATGCTTACCTAATAAATTTATTTCTCTTGTAGTGTGTTCAGTCCACGGCCCGCCCTGTCTTTTTAAGGCAGGTTCTAAATTTTAAAATTATAACTCCAGTCACCACTGCACCTTATAGTTTCTCCTTTCTCGTCTTGTTTCGGTCGAATGACTGGATATGACATGTGAGGGGAGGAGCTATATAGCAGCTCTGCTTGGGTGATCCTCTTGCAACTTCCTGTTGGGAAGGAGAATATATCCCATAAGTAATGGATGACCCGTGGACTGAACACACTACAAGAGAAATAAATTTATCAGGTAAGCATAAATTATGTTTTTTTTATATATATATATATATATATATATATATATATATATATATATATATATATGTGTGTGTATATATATATATATATATATATATATACATACATACATACATACATACAGTGGGTATTGGAAATAATCACCCCCCCCTTATTATAAAGTTTTATATATATATATATATATGTATTTTACTTATATTTGCCATGAGTCAGGTCTATGTGTATTTCCCTTTGCAGTCTAGCAGTTTTGTTATGGGAATCATGTTTTAGGAAGTTTGTCTTACCTGGGCTATAGTCTTTTTTTCAATTTGACTTGTTTTTTCTTTAAAACTTGCGGCCAAATAATGCTCACGAGGGCGCAAAATGCTGTTCTTTATTGCATCATTTTTTTGGCACTAATGTGCGTCTGTAATTATGCATGTTCGTCATTTCCTGTGTCTTAGTTGACGCTAGGTTGATTGGCGCGAAATTGTGTTTATGACGTGCGTTGCATAATTTCAGGATGTTTGTTGGCGTTGTGCATCATACTTGGGGACAAAAAAATGTCGCCTAGATTTAGAGTTCTGCGTTAGCCGTCAAAACCAGCGTTACAGGCTCCTAACGCTGGTTTTGGGCTACCGCTGGTATTTAGAGTCGTGTAGGTAAGGGTCTAACGCTCACTTCCCAGCCGCCACTTTTCCATACCGCAGATCCCCCTACGCCATTTGCGTATCCTATCTTTTCAATGGGATCTTTCTAACGCCGGTATTTAGAGTCTTGGCTGAAGTGAGCGTTAGAAATCTAACGACAAAACTCCAGCCGCAAAAAAAAGCCAGGAGTTAAGAGCTTTCTGGGCTAACGCCGGTTCATAAAGCTCTTAACTACTGTGCTCTAAAGTACACTAACACCCATAAACTACCTATGCACCCCTAAACCGAGGTCCCCCCACATCGCCGCCACTCTATTAAAAAAATTTTAACCCCTAATCTGCCGACCGCACAGCGCCGCTACCTACGTTATCCTTATGTTCCCCTAATCTGCTGCCCCTAACACCGCCGACCCCTATATTATATTTATTAACCCCTAATCTGCCGCCCCCAACGTCGCCACCACCTACCTACAATTATTAACCCCTAATCTGCCGACCGGACCTCACAGCTACTATAATAAATGTATTAACCCCTAATCCGCCTCACTCCCGCCTCAATAACCCTATAATAAATAGTATTAACCCCTAATCTGCCCTCCCTAACATCACCAACACCTAACTTCAAGTATTAACCCCTAATCTGCCGACCGGACCTCACCGCTACTCTATTAAATTTATTAACCCCTAAAGCTAAGTCTAACCCTAACACCCCCCTAAGTTAAATATAATTTTTATCTAACAAAATAAATTAACTCTTATTAAATAAATTATTCCTATTTAAAGCTAAATACTTACCTGTAAAATAAACCCTAATATAGCTACAATATAAATAATATTTACATTGTAGCTATTTTAGAATTAATATTTATTTTACAGGCAACATTGTAATTATTTTAACCAGGTACAATAGCTATTAAATAGTTAATAACTATTTAATAGCTACCTAGTTAAAATAATTACAAAATTACCTGTAAAATAAATCCTCTCCTAAGTTGCAATTAAACCTAACACTACACTAGCAATAAATTAATTACATACAAATACCTACAATTATCTACAATTAAATAAACTAACTAAAGTACAAAAATAAAAAAAGAACGAAGTTACAAAAAATAAAAAAATAATTTACAAACATTAGAAAAATATTACAACAATTTTAAACTAATTACACCTACTCTAAGCCCCCTAATAAAATAACAAAGCCCCCCAAAATAAAAAAATGCCCTACCCTGTTCTAAAATTAAAATAGAAAAGCTCTTTTACCTTACTAGCCCTTAAAAGGGCCTTTTGCGGGGCATGCCCCAAAGAAAACAGCTCTTTTGCCTTTAAAAAAAAACATACAATACCCCCCCCCCCAACATTACAACCCACCACCCACATACCCCTAATCTAACCCAAACCCCCTTAAATAAACCTAACACTAAGCGTGGGCTGAAGATGTCCATGATCCGGCTGAAGTCTTGGCCCAAGCGGGAGCTGAAGATGTCCATGATCCGGCTGAAGTCTTGATCCAAGCGAGAGCTGAAGAGGTCCATGATCCGGCTGAAGTCTTCTATCAAGCGGCATCTTCAATCTTCTTTCTTCCGGATCCATCTTCATCCCGCCGACGCGGAACATCCATCCTGGCCGAAGACTTCCCGACGAATGACGGTTCCTTTAAGATTCAATTTCAATCCGATTGGCTGATCCAATCAGCCAATCGGATTGAACTTGAATCTGATTGGCTGATTCCATCAGCCAATCAGAATTTTCCTACCTATCAGCCAATCGGAATTCGAGGGACGCGATCTTGGATGACGTCATTTAAAGGAACCGTCATTCGGTGAGTAGGCGTCGGTAGAAGAGGATGGATCCACGTCGGCTGGAAGAAGATAGCTCCGGAAGAAAGAAGATTGAAGATGCCGCTTGATAGAAGACTTCAGGCTGATGATGGACTTCTTCAGCGCCCGCTTGAATCAAGACTTAAGCCCGATGATGGACCTCTTCAGCCCGATGGTGGATGTCTTCAGCCCCCGCTTTGGCTTGGATGAAGACTTCGGAGGCTCCTCTGGACCGATTGGTGATACCCGGCGTGGTGAAGATAAGGTAGGGAGATCTTCAGGGGCTTAGTGTTAGGTTTATTTAAGGGGGGTTTGGGTTAGATTAGGGGTATGTGGGTGGTGGGTTGTAATGTTGTGGGGGGGGTATTGTATGTTTATTTTACAGGCAAAAGAGCTGTTTTCTTTGGGGCATGCCCCGCAAAAGTCCCTTTTAAGGGCTGGTAAGGTAAAAGAGCTTTTCTATTTGTATTTTAGAAGAGGGTATTTTTTATTTTGGGGGGCTTTGTTATTTTATTAGGGGGCTTAGAGTAGGTGTAATTAGCTTAAAATTAATATATTTCTAATGTTTGTAAATTATTTTTTTATTTTTTGTAACTTAGTTCTTTTTTTATTTTTTGTACTTTAGATAGTTTATTTAAATGTAGGTATTTTATTTAATTTATTTATTGATAGTGTAGTGTTAGGTTTAATTGTAACTTAGGTTAGGATTTATTTTACAGGTAATTTTGTAATTATTTTAACTAGGTAGCTATTAAATAGTTATTAACTATTTAATAGCTATTGTACCTGGTTAAAATAATTACAAAGTTGCCTGTAAAATAAATATTAATCCTAAAATAGCTACAATGTAAATATTATTTATATTGTAGCTATATTAGGGTTTATTGTACAGGTAAGTATTTAGCTTTAAATAGGAATAATTTATTTAATAAGAGTTAATTTATTTCGTTAGATAAAAATTATATTTAACTTAGGGGGGTGTTAGTGTTAGGGTTAGACTTAGCTTTAGGGGTTAATAAATTTAATAGAGTAGCGGTGAGGTCCGGTCGGCAGATTAGGGGTTAATACTTGAAGTTAGGTGTCGGTGATGTTAGGGAGGGCAGATTAGGGGTTAATACTATTTATTATAGGGTTAGTGATGTGGGAGGGAGGCGGATTAGGGGTTAATACATTTATTATAGTAGCGGTGAGGTCCGGTCGGCAGATTAGGGGTTAATTATTGTAGGTAGGCGGCGACGACGTCGTGGGGGGCAGATTAGGGGTTAATAAATATAATATAGGGGTCGGCGGTGTTAGGGGCAGCAGATTAGGGGTACATAGATATAATGTAGGTTGCGGCGGTGTACGGAGCGGCAGATTGGGGGTTAAAAGTGTAATGCAGGTGTCAGTGATAGCGGGGGCAGCAGATTAGGGGTTAATAAGTGTAAGGTTAGGGGTGTTTAGACTCGGGGTACATGTTAGGGTGTTAGGTGCAGACTTAGGAAGTGTTTCCCCATAGGAAACAATGGGGCTGCGTTAGGAGCTGAACGCTGCTTTTTTGCAGGTGTTAGGTTTTTTTCCAGCTCAAAATGCCCCATTGTTTCCTATGGGGGAATCGTGGACGAGCACGTTTTTTAAGCTGGCCGCGTCCGTAAGCACCGCTGGTATTTAGAGTTGAAGTGGCGGTAAATTATGCTCTACGCTCCCTTTTTGGAGCCTAACGCAGCCATTCTGTGAACTCTAAATACCAGCGGTATTTAAAAGGTGCGGGGGAAAAAAAGCATGCATAGCTAACGCACCCCTTTGGCCCCAGAACTCTAAATCTAGCCGTTTTATTTTAACTCACTACCTATATGCTCCTTGCCTTCTTTATGCTCAGAGGGCTATGCTATTTGCTTTTTTGCCAATTTTAGCATTTGCATTTTCTTCTATAAGATACGACGAGTCCACGGATTCATCCTTTACTTGTGGGATATTACCCTCCTGCTAATAGGAAGTGGCAAAGAGCACCACAGCAGAGCTGTCTATATAGCTCCTCCCTTGACTCCACCCCCAGTCATTCTCTTTGCCTACTCTAAGTAATAGGAAGGGTAAAGTGAAAGAGGTGATAAAATGTTAGTTTTTATTTTCTTCAAGCAAGACTTTTTTATTTTAAATGGTACCGGTGAGTGCTATTTTTTCCCAGGCAGCAGATGGATGAAGACTTCTGCCTGGAGACTGGGGATCTTAGCAGTTGTTACTAAGATCTAGAGTAGTTCCCACAGAATGGCTGAGGAGTACTTAAGAAACTTCAGTGTGAGGAACGTTTTTCATGCTACAAGCATTGAGGTATGTTCAGTCATTTTTTTTCTGGAGAGACTGTGTTATTTCAGAATTGACAGTATCCCCATGAGGGAAAGGGTACGCAGTAATCTTAATGTATAGAGAGGGGTATTACTGGACCTGTATATTGGGTTATAAAAAATGGTTGACACTGATGATATGATGTTTGTGGGCAAACGTTTCTATGTTGGGAGTTAAAGATAACGTTTTTGGTGGCAAACGTTTTGACTTTATTATTAATGGAGGGTACACATGGCTTCACTTAGATGGGTATATGAACCCACATGGCTAGGTTTTAGACCGCTCTGGTGCGGTTATTGTTAAGGCTGTGAGACATCGAGTGAGATGGGCGGGGCCTATTTTCGCGCCTCAGTTGCGCAGTTGTTTTTCCCTTGCAAGCTCCAACTCCAGTGGGCCTTTCAGGACAGTTTGGGCCTAATCGAAGGGTTAATCCGATTTTGCAGACCCCTGAAGGCAGGTAGGCGCCACAGCAGGGCTGTGGCGAGGTGCAGGGGGTGTTTTTGTTTAAATATAACTTTTTTTAGTAAGTTTTTTGTCTTAAGGGTTAAGTATTCCTTTCCTTGTGGGGCAAGCTTAATTGACAAGTTGGGATGCATTTATCATAAAATTGTGATAATTTTATCGTTTTAAAGCAGTTTTAGAAAAATTGTATGCTTTTTTTTTCTCTTAGGGCGCAGTACCGTTTTTTCAGATTATTTTTTTCACAAAATAAAGTGTTTTCAAGTCTGTCTGTGGTCATTACTAGCCTGTTTTAACATGTCTGACATTGAGGAAAGCCAATGTTCTATGTGTTTAAAAGCCATTGTAGAACCCCCACTTCAAATGTGTCCCTCATGTACTGAAAGGGCCTTACATTGCAAAGAACATATTTTAGCTGATAAAAGTATGTCTCAGGATGATTCTCAGTCAGAAGAGAATCAGGTTATGCCATCTACTTCTCCCCAAGTGTCACAACCTTTAACGCCCGCCCAAGCGATGCCAAGTACTTCTAGTGCGTCTAATTCTTTCACCCTTCAAGATATGGCTGCAGTTATGTCTACTAGCCTTACAGAGGTATTATCTAAACTGCCTGGTTTACAGGGTAAGCGCAGTAGGTCCGGTATTAGAGTAAATGCGGAGCCCTCTGATGCTTTATTGGCCATCTCCGACGTACCCTCACAGTGTTCTGATTTGGGGGTGGGGGAATTGCTGTCTGAGGGAGAACGTTCTGATTCAGGATAGATGTTACCTCAAACAGACTCAGATATGATGGCCTTTAAGTTAAAGCTTGAACACCTCTGCTTGTTACTCAGGGAGGTTTTAGCGACTCTGGATGATTGTGACCCTATTGTCATCCCACCAGAGAAATTGTGTAAGATGGATAAATATCTAGAGGTTCCTACTTACACTAATGTTTTTCCAGTCCCTAGAAGAATTTCGGACATTGTTACTAAGGAATGGGATAGACCAGGCATTCCGTTCTCTCCCCCTCCTACTTTTAAGAAAATGTTTCCCATATCTGACACCATTCGGGATTCCTGGCAGACGGTCCCTAAGGTGGAGGGAGCTATTTCTACCCTGGCTAAGCGTACAACTATACCTATTGAGGACAGTTGTGCTTTCAAAGAGCCTATGGATAAAAAATTAGAGGCTCTGTTAAAGAAATTGTTTATTCATCAGGGTTTTCTTCTACAACCTATAGCGTGCATTGTTCGTGTAACTACTGCAGCAGCTTTTTGGTTTGAGGCTCTAGAGGAGTCTATTAAGGTTGAGACCCCATTAGATGATATTTTGGATAGAATTAAGGCTCTCAAGCTAGCTAATTATTTTATTACAGATGCCGCTTTTCAAATGACTAAATTAGTGGCAAAGAAAGCAGGCTTTGTGTGTAGAGCGTTATGGCTTAAGTCTTGGTCTGCTGATGTGTTATCAAAATCTAAGCTGTTAGCTATTCCTTTCAAAGGTAAGACCCTATTCGGGCCTGAACTGAAGGAGATCATTTCCGACATTACTAGAGGTAAAGGCCATGCCCTTCCTCAGGACAAGACAGTTAAAATGAGGGCCAAACAAAATAATTTTCGTTCCTTTCGAAACTTTAAAGGTGGACCCTCTACTTCCTCCTCTGCCACAAAGCAGGAGGGGAATTTTGCACAATCCAAGTCAGTCTGGAGACCTAACCAGACCTGGAATAAAGGTAAACAGGCCAAGATGCCCACTGCTGCTACCAAGACAGCATGAAGGGGCAGCCCCCGATCCGGGACCGGATCTAGTAGGGGGCAGACTTTCTCTCTTCGCTCAGGCTTGGGCAAGATACGTTCAGGATTCCTGGGCATTAGAAATCTTGACCCAGGGGGTATCGTCTAGAATTCAAAGACTCTCTCCCAAGGGGGAGATTTCATCTTTCTCGTTTGTCTGTAAACCAGACAAAAAAAGAGGCGTTCTTACGCTGTGTAGAAGACCTATATACCATGGGTGTAATCTGCCCAGTTCCAAAAGTAGAACAGGGGCAGGGGTTTTACTCCAATCTGTTCGTGGTTCCTAAAAAAGAGGGAACCTTCAGACCGATTTTAGATCTCAAAACTCTAAACAAATTTCTCAGAGTCCCATCCTTCAAGATGGAGACCATTCGGACAATTTTACCAATGATCCAGGAGGGTCAATATATGACCACCGTGGATTTGAAGGATGTGTATCTTCACATTCCTATCCACAAAGATCATCACCAGTTCCTCAGGTTCGCCTTCCTGGACAAACATTACCAGTTTGTGGCTTTTCCTTTCGGGTTGGCCACAGCTCCCAGAATTTTCACAAAGGTGCTAGGGTCCCTTCTGGCAGTTCTAAGGCCGCGGGGCATAGCAGTGGCGCCCTATCTGGACAATATTTTGATTCAGACGTCAACTTACCATCTAGCCAAATCTCACACGGACATCGTGTTGGCTTTTCTAAGAACTCACGGGTGGAAGGTGAACATAAAAAAAAGTTCACTTGTTCCTCTGACAAGAGTTCCATTCCTAGGAACTCTGATAGACTCGGTAGACATGAAGATTTTTCTGACGGAGGTCAGAAAATCAAAGATCTTAACCACTTGCCGAGCACTTCATTCCATTCCTCGGCCATCAGTGGCTCAGTGTATGGAGGTAAATGGACTAATGGTAGTGGCAATGGACATAGTTCCGTTTGCTCGCTTACATCTCAGACCACTGCAACTGTGCATGCTCAGACAGTGGAATGGGGATTATGCAGATTTATCTCCGCGGATAAATCTGGATCTAGAGACCAGAGACTCTCTTCTTTGGTGGTTGTCACAGGATCATCTGTCCCAGGGAATGTGCTTCCGCAGGACAGCATGGGTTATAGTGACGACAGACGCCAGCCTCTTGGGCTGGGGTGCAGTCTGGAATTCCCTGAAGGCTTAGGGTGTGTGGACTCAGGAGGAGTCCCTACTACCAATTGATATTATAGAACTGAGAGCGATATTCAGCGCGCTTCAGGCGTAGCCTCAGCTGGCTTCGGCCAAATTCATAAGATTCCAGTCAGACAATATCACAACTGTAGCATATATCAATCATCAAGGGGGAACAAAGAGTTCTCTAGCGATGATAGAGGTTTCCAAAATAATTTGATGGGCAGAGACTCACTCTTGCCATCTATCAGCAATATATATTCCAGGAGTGGAGAACTGGGATGCGGATTTCTAAGTCGTCAGACTTTTCATCCGGGGGAGTGGGAGCTCCATCCGGAGGTGTTTACACAATTGATTCATCAATGGGGCACACCATAATTGGATCTGATGGCATCTCGTCAGAATGCCAAACTTCCTTGTTACGGGTCCAGATCAAGGGATCCTCAAGCAGTACTGATAGATGCTCTAGCAGTACCATGGTCGTTCAACCTGGCTTATGTGTTTCCTCCTTTTCCTCTCCTACCTTGTCTGATTGCCAGAATCAAACAGGAGAGGGCTTCGGTAATCTTGATAGCGCATGCGTGGCCACGCAGGACTTGGTATGCAGTGTGGAAATGTCATCTCTGCCACCGTGGAAACTGCCACTGAGATAGGACCTTCTCATTCAGGGCCCGTTCCAACATCCAAATCTAGTTTTTCTGCAGCTGACTGCCTGGAGATTGAACGCTTGATTTTATCTAAGCGGGGATTCTCTGAGTCGGTCATTGATACCTTGATTCAGGCTCGGAAGCCTGTCACTAGGAAAATTTATCATAAGATATGGCGTAAATATCTTTATTGGTGCGAATCCAAAGGCTACTCATGGAGTAAGATCAGGATTCCTAGGATAATGTCCTTTCTCCAAGAAGGATTGGAGAAGGGGTTATCGGCTAGTTCCTTAAAGGGACAGATTCTGCTTTGTCAATCTTACTTCACTAGCGCCTGGCAGATGTCCCAGACGTTCAGTCGTTTTGTCAGGCTGTGGTTAGAATTAAGCCTGTGTTTAAACCTGTTAAGCCTGGAGTTTGAATTTAGTTCTAAATGTTCTTCAAGGGGTTCCGTTTGAACCCATGCATTCCATAGATATTAAACTTCTATCTTGGAAAGTTCTGTTTTTAGTTGCTATCTCTTCTGCTTGAAGAGTTTCTGAGCTATCTGCATTACAATGCGACTCGCCTTATCTTATATTCCATTCTGATAAGGTGGTTTTGCGTACTAAACCTGGTTTCCTTCCTAAGGTTGTTTCAAATAACTTGGACATGGTTCGTGCCTTGAAGTTTTACTTTACAAGGATTTGCGTCAAACATCTTCTCTGTTTGTTGTCTATTCTGGAAAGCGTAGAGGTCAAAAAGCTACGGCTACCTCTCTTTCTTTTTGGCTGAAAAGCATCATCCGTTTGGCATATGAGACTGCTGGACAGCAGCCTCCTGAAAAAATTACAGCTCATTCTACTAGAGCGGTGGCTTCCACATGGGCTTTTAAAAATGATGCTTCTGTTGAACAGATTTGTAAGACTGCGGCTTGGTCTTCCCTTCATACCTTTTTCAAATTTTACAAATTTGATACTTTTGCTTCTTCAGAGGCTATTTTTGGGAGAAAAGTACTTCAAGCAGTGGTGCCTTCTGTTTAGGTATCTGTCTTGTCCCTCCCGTTTATCCGTGTCCTGTAGTTTTGGTATTGTATCCCACAAGTAAAGGATGAATCCGTGGACTCGTCGTATCTTATAGAAGAAAAGGAAATTTATGCTTACCTGATAAATTGATTTCTTCTATGATATGACGAGTCCACGGCCCGCTCTGTCAATTTAAGACAGATTATATTTTTTGGTTAAAACTTCAGTCACCTCTGCACCTTTTGGTTTCTCCTTTTTCTTCCTATACCTTCGGTCGAATGACTGGGGGTGGAGTCAAGGGAGGAGCTATATAGACAGCTCTGCTGTGGTGCTCTTTGCCACTTCCTGTTAGCAGGAGGATAATATCCCACAAGTAAAGGATGAATCCGTGGACTCGTCATATCATAGAAGAAATCAATTTATCAGGTAAGCATAAATTTCCTTTTTTCCCATTCCTGAAATTGCTATATATGGAAATAAGATATTTCTGTTTAAATGTTATTTTTCTTTTTTACATTTTACAAGATGTCTCAATCTGATCCTGTCTCAGAAGCTGCTGGAGGAACCATGCTGCCTGAACACAGTTCTACCAAAGCTAAGTTTATCTGTTGCAAAATAGTGGAGATTATATCTCCAGCTGTAGTATGTAACAGCTATCATGATACGCTTTTGCATGCAGAAAAGGTTTCTATTAGTGCTAGTACAGTATCTGTTGTTCCTTCAACATCTAAAGTACATGATATCCCTGTTGATATGAAAAATTATATTGCTGATACAATACAGAAGGCTATGACTGCTATACCACCTTCAAATAAATGTAAAAGGTCTTAAAACTTCTCATAATACTGATAAAAAAATTAATGACCGGCAGACATTGACACTGATAAATCATCTTATCTTTTTAAGATTGAGTATATTCGTTCTTTGTTAAAAGAAGTGTTGATAACTTTGGATATTGAGGAATCTGGTCCTCTTGATATTAAATCCAGTAAACGTTTAAATTCTGTCTATAAACCTCCTGTGACTACTCCTGAGGTTTTTCCTGTTCCAGATGCTATTTCTGATGTGATTGCTAAGGAATGGTCTAAGCCTGGTACTTCTTTTGTTCCTTCTTCAAAGTTTAAAAAGTTGTATCCTTTGCCAGTGGCTAAATTAGAGTTTTGGGAAAAAGTCCCTAAGGTTGATGGAGCTATTTATACTCTTGCTAAACATACTACTATTCCTATGGAAGATAGTACTTCTTTTAAGGATCCTTTAGATAGGAAGATTGAATCTTATCTAAGGAAAGCCTTTTTGCATTCTGGCTATATTCTCAGACCTGACATTTCTATGGCTGATGTTGCGGCTGCATCAACTTTTTGGTTGGATAGCTTAACACAATGGGAAAAAGACTCTAATTTGCATAGCATTGTTCGTTTGCTTCAACATGCTAATCATTTTATCTGTGATGCTATTTTTGATATCATCAAGATTAATGTTAAATCTATGTCTTTGGCTATTTTAGCTAGAAGAGCTTTATGGCTCAAATCATGGAATGCTGACATGGTATCTAAATCTAGGTTACTATCTCTATCATTCCAGGGTAATAATTTGTTTGGTTCCCAGTTGGATTCTATTATTTCCACTATTACTGGGGGAAGGGAGTTTATTTGCCTCAAGATAAAGTCTAAGGGCAAATCTAAAGCTTCTAATCGGTTTTGTTCCTTTCGTCAGAATAGAGAACAGGAAACCACTCCTTCCCCTAAAGACTTGTGAAAGCTCAGGCTTTTCCGAAGTGTGTTTCAGATCTAGAGCTTTCAGGAGTAATTGTACCAGTTCCAATTCTGGAACAGGTTCTGGGTTTTTATTCAAATCTATTCATTGTCCCGAAGGAGGAAAATTCATTCAGACCAGTTCTGGATCTGAAGTTTTTGAATCAATTTGAAAGAGTCCTAACTTTTAAGATGGTGACTATAAGGACTATTCTGCCTTTTGTTCAGCAAGGTCATTACATGTCCTCAATAAACTTACAGGATGCGTATCTTCACATTTTGATTCATCCAGACCACTATCGGTTTCTGAGATTCTCTTTTCTCAACAAGCATTACCAATTTGTTGCTCTTCCATTTGACCTAGCAACAGCTCCAGGAATCTTTTCGAAGATTCTTGGTGCCCTTCTATTTGTAAACAAAGAGCAGGGTATTGCGGTGTTTCCTTATTTGGACGATATCTTGGTGCTGGCTCAATCTTTTCATTTAGCAGAATCTCACACAAAACGTATGTTGTTTCTTCAAAGACGTGGCTGGAGGATCAATTTACCAAAGAGTTCCTTGATTCCTCAGACAAGGGTCACTTTTTTTGGTTTCCAGATAGATTCAGTGTCCATGACTCTGTCTCTAACAGGCAAGAGACTAATGAAATTGGTTTCTGCCTGTCGAAACCTTCCGTCTCGATCATTCCCTTCAGTGGCGTGGCTATGTGCATGGAAGTTTTAGGTCTGCAGCATCGGACGCAATCCCCTTTGCTCTTTTTCATATGAGACCTCTGCAGCTTTGCATGCTGAATCAATGGTGCAGGGATTATACTCAGATATCACAGTTGATATTCTTAAATCCCAACATTCAGCTCTCTCTCTGTCCTGGTGGTTGGACCATCATCGTATTCTTCAAGGGGCCTCTTTTGTTCGTCCTTCCTGGACTGTGATTTCAACAGATGCAAGTCTCACAGGTTGGGGAGCTGCCTGGGGGTCTCTGACAGCACAAGGAGTTTGGAATCCTCAAGAGGTGAGGTTTTAGAAATTCATGCTATTTTCAGGGCTCTTCAGGCTTGGCCTCTATTAAAGAGAGAATCATTCATTCGTTTTCAGACAGACAGTATCACAACTGTGGCCTATGTCAATCATCAAGGGGGGACTCGCAGTTCTTTAGCGATGAAAGAAGTATCTTGGATACTTTCTTGGGCTGAATCCAACTCCTGTCTAATTTCTGCTATACATATCCCAGGTATAAATAATTAGGAAGCAAATTATCTCAGTCGTCAGTCATAACATCCAGGGGAGTGGTCTCTCCATCCAGATGTGTTTTGTCAGATTGTACAGATGTGGGGTCTCCCCAAAATAGATCTGATGGCTTACCATTTAAAAAAAAGCTTCCCAGGTACCTTTCCAGGTCCAGGGATCCTTAGGCGGAGATGGTGGATGCGTTGGCAGTTCCTTGGTTTTACCAACCTGCTTACATTTTTCCGCCTCTAGTTCTTCTTCCAAGGGTGATCTCCAAGATTATATTGGAACAATCACATGTGTTTCTGATAGCACCAGCATGGCCTCACGGGTTTTGGTATGTGGATCTTGTCCGGATGTCCAGTTGCCAACCTTGGCCACTTCCTTTAAGGCCAGACCTCCTGTCTCAAGGGCCGTTTTTCCATCAGGATCTCAAATCACTAAATTTGAAGGTATGGAAATTGAACGCTTAGTACTTAGTCATAGAGGTTTCTTTGACTCAGTGATTAATACTATGCTACAGGCTCGTAAGTCTGTTTCAAGGAAGATTTATTATCGGGTTTGGAAAACCTATATTTCATGGTGTTTTTCTCATAAATTCTCTTGGGTATTCTTTTAGGATTCCTAGAATTTTACAGTTTCTTCAGGATGGTTTGGATTAAGGTTTGTCTGCAAGTACCTTGAAGGGACAAATATCTGCTCTTTCTGTTTTATTTCATATAAAGATTGCTAAACTTCCTGATATTCACTGTTTTGTTCAGGCTTTGGACGTATCAAGCCTGTTGTTAAATCAATCTCTCCTTCTTGAAGTCTTAATTTGGTTTTGAAGGCTTTGCAGACCCCTCCTTTTGAGCCTATGCATTCTTTGGATATTAAACTACTTTCTTGGAAAGTGTTGTTTCTTTTGGCTATCTCTTCAGCTAGAAGATTTTCTGAATTGTCTGCTCTCTCTTGTGAGTTTCCTTTTCTGATTTTCCATCAGGATAAGGCTGTTTTGTGGACTTCGTTTAAATTTCTTCCTAAGGTTATGAATTCTAACAACTTTAGTAGGGAAATTGTTGTTCCTTCCTTGTGTCCTAATCCCAAGAATATTCTTGAAAGATCTTTACATTCTTTGGATGTGGTAAGGGCTTTGAAATACTATGTTGAGGCTACTAAGGATTTCAGGAAGACTTCTAGTCTATTTGTTGTCTTTCCTGGTTCTAGGAAAGGTCAGAAAGCCTCTGCCATTTCTTTGGCATCTTGGTTAAAACTTTTGATTCATAAGGCTTATTTGGAGACAGGACAGTCTCCGCCTCAGAGAATTACAGCTCATTCGACTAGATCAGTCACCACTTCTTGGGCTTTTAAGAATGAAGCTTCGGTTGATCAGATTTGCAAAGCAGCAACTTGGTCTTCTTTGCATACATTTACTAAATTTTACCATTTTGATGTATTTGCTTCTTCTGAAGCAGTCTTTGGTAGAAAATTTCTTCAGGCATCTGTCTCAGTTTGATTCTTCTGCTTATGATTTAAGTTTTTTTTCCTGAAATTTATGAGAGAGACTTAGTTTTTTGTGGATTTCATTTTTTCAGCGGAAACAGCGGTTTTTATTTTATCCCTCCCTTTCTAGTGACTCTTCTGTGGTCTTCCACATCTTGAGTATTTTTATCCCATATGTCACTAGCTCATGGACTCTTGCCAATTACATGAAAGGAAACATAATTTATGTAAGAACTTACCTGATAAATTCATTTCAAAGAGTACTATTCTCCATAAGAGACTACTCCGAATCTTCCGACACTTCTCTGCCAACCTCCTGTGACAAAAGGCAAAGAATGACTGAGGGATGAGGGGGGTATTTAAGCCTTTGGCTGGGGTGTCTTTGCCTCCTCCTGGTGGCCAGGTTCTTAATTCCCACAAGTAATGAATGAAGCAGTGGACTCTCCTCCCATTAAGATGGAAATAACATAATTTATGTAAGAACTTACTTGATAAATTAATTTCTTTCATATTGGCAGGAGTCCATGAGGCCCACCCTTTTTATGGTGGTTATAATTTTTTTTTGTATAAAAGCATAATTATTTTTCCAGTTCCTCTTTTTGTATGCTTTTCTATTCCTTATTTTTTCACCCCACTACTTGGCTATTCGTTAAACTGAATTGTGGGTGTGGTGAGGGGTGTATTTATAGGCATTTTGAGGTTTGGGAAACTTTGCCCCTCCTGGTAGGATTTATGTCCCATACGTCACTAGCTCATGGACTCCTGCCAATATGAAAGAAATTAATTTATCAAGTAAGTTCTTACATAAATTATGTTATTTCCATCTTAATGGGAGGAGAGTCCACTGCTTCATTCATTACTTGTGGTAATTAAGAACCTGGCCACCAGGAGGAGGCAAAGACACCCCAGCCAAAGGCTTAAATACCCCCCTCATCCCTCAGTCATTCTTTGCCTTTTGTCACAGGAGGTTGGCAGAGAAGTGTCGGAAGATTCGGAGTAGTCTCTTATGGAGAATAGTACTCTTTGAAATGGGACTGGAGTTTTAAGTAGTCCTGTCAGCCTCTCAGTCAGAGCATGGGTGAATGTTAGAGTCCGGAGATGCAGGGAGAGTCTTTCTGCGAACCCATCCCAACTTCGTTTAACAGCTCCATTAGCAATCAGCGTTGACGAGTTTCGCTGCCTGCTTTTCTTTTCTCAAGTCCATGTCAGGAGCAATGCTACTACCCTGTCACACTTAAGGGACATGTGCATGTTCCACGGCATTGATTCTGGTAAGATTGTTTCATTTATATATATATTTGATAATGCAAGAAGACAGGGTCACAGTGTGGCTCCTTTATCTTTATAGAATCTAGGGTAATACCCTCGGAACGGGGTTATTGAACAGCCGGTGAGTGTACATCACTATTGGACAGCTGTTTCGTTATTATTAGAACTCATCAGCAGTAGATATCAAAATTAATTATAATTAGATGTGCTAATTGCCTGTGCGATAATTTCTATTGATTTACTTTAGCGATATGGAGGATTTTAATCTAATGCTTTTATCTCCACCATAATTATAATGAATTTTGATTTTGCCCTGGAATGAGCTTTACCTAGCAGCAATCAAAAATCTATCTACTGCTGATGAGTTCTAATAAGAATGAAACAGCTGTCCAGTAGTGATTTTTGTATTTGCTGCACATACCCCATTAGGGGACCACTGTGTGTTAACACAGTACAGGTGGCCCTCGGTTTACGACGGTTCAATTTGTGCCGTTTCAGAATAATGCCCTTTTTTCAGTCATGTGACTGCTATTGAAAAGCATTGACTGCTATTGAAAGCATTAGCACATGCATACATTAAAATAGCCAGTAGGTGGAGCTGTCCGCTTGTGTTACAGCAAACACATGCAAAGAAAAGCAAGCCAGACGTGATCAATGGATTAGTTTTCAAAGGAACAAGATCTAGCAGCCACTTCCCTTAGCTGCAGACTCAATGCAGAGAACTGTTTGCAGAAAAAGGCAAGTAAAAAACGTTTTTGTTCATTAAACTTAGTTTGATGATGATACAGTCTGTTGTGTGATTAAACACAGGCAGGCTGAAATTAATCAGTGTGTAACAAGACCTGAGCAATGGAGACGTTTTTAAAGGAACAAGATCTAGCAGCCACTTCCCTTAGCTGCAGAAAAATGCAAGTAAAAAAACGTTTTTGTTCATTAAACTTAGTTTAATGATGATACAGTCTGTTGTGTGATTATTTTGTTTTTGTTCATTAAACTTAGATTGATGATGATACAGTCTGTGTTTGTGTGATAATTGTATTAGGTGCGGTGTAGCAAATGTTTTTGTTTATCAAACTTAGTTTGATAAAGATACAATCTATATTATTAGGTTTATAATGCTGTTTAGCATTTAAAGTCTTCATTTCAAAGCTTTAAAAATAATGTATTAGGTGTTACTTATGTCAATTTTGAGAGGGGCCTGGAACCTAACTCCCTCACTTCCCATTGACTTACATTATAAACTGGGTTTCAATTTACAATGGTTTCGATTTACAACCATTCCTTCTGGAACCTAACCCCGGCGTAAACTGAGGGCTACCTGTATTTGAAGCAAAAAGCTGTAGATATTGGATATCTAATCTGCATACCTTACCCAGAATCCTTTGGTGCATTGGTTACAATGTATATGGATTTTTTTTGGCTGAAGGCAAGCGGGATACTTGCCTAGATGTGCTAATTGCCAATGCAATATTTTTTTTATTTTATATATATATATATATATATATATATATATATATATATATATATATTCTATCTTTATTCAGTTCTATAAAATGAAGTAAATAGAACATAGAACAAAATATGTTAAAAAAAAAAAAAGTGCCATTATCTTATAATTATAAAGTTATTTCAACCAGGTTTTCATGAGATCAAAACAGGCCAAGGCATAGCGTAATCAAAGATGCAATCAAGAAGATTTGTCCATTGTGGGCACCGGAGGCTAGAGAAGTCCAGAAGCCAAATCCATTAATCATCATTGCATAACTTTTTGATTAGCTATTGCAATGCAAATAATACATAAAACAAAGAATAACATAATATTGAGAAAAGGACATCAAAACTACTGAAGAAAATGGAACACAGGGAGATGATGCTACAGTTGAACATCTTTAACATCCTATAATATAAAAGGGCAAATGTGTTTGTCTGAAGCTGTCATGCGCAGTAGACACAGCACGAGGACAAACACACCTGGCCTTACCTGACATAATGTTTGCGGCAGTGGGGTGAAAAGTGGGCGTGGCCGGGCGTGTGGATGTGGTTGGGGGTGGGCGTGACCGGGCATGGTCGGGGGGTGGCGGGGGCGTGGTCGACACGTGAAAGAGGGGAGAGAGATAGAAAGAAAGGGGGAAGACAAAAAGAGATAGTAAAGAGCTAAAGAGAGGGGAAAGAGCAGAAGAGAGGGGAAAGATCAGAAGAGAGGGGGGGAAAGAGCAAAAGAGAGGGAAGAGAGAGCAAAAGAGATGGGGAGAGAGAGGGGAAGAGAGAGCAAAAGAAAAAAAGAGGGGTGAAGAGAGCAAAAGAGAGGGGGGAGAGAAAGCAAAAGAAAGGGGTGAGAGAGAGAGCAATAGAGAGGGGTGAGAGAGAGAGCAAAAGAGAGTGGTAGAGAGAAAGAGCAAAAAGAGAGGAGGAGAGAGAGAGCAAGAGAGAGGGAGAGAGAGCGCAAAAGAGAGGGGAAAGAGCAAAATAGAGGGAAGAGAGAGCAAAAGAGATGGGGGAGAGAAAGAGAGCAAAAAGAGAGGAAAAGAGAGAGAGGGGAAGAGAGAGAGAGAGAGAGAGAGGGAAGAGAGCAAGCAAAAGAGAGGGGTGAGAGAGCGAGCAATAGAGAGGGGAAGAGAGAGAGCAAAAGAGAGGGGAAGAGAGAGAGCAAAAGAGAGGGGAAGAGAGAGAGCAAAAGAGAGGTATGGAGAGAGAGCAAAAGAGGGGGGAGAGAGAGAGAGCAAAAAGAGAGGAGGAGAGAGGAGGAGAGAGCAAAAGAGAGGGAGAGAGAGAGAGCAAAAGAGAGAGGGAGAGAGAGAGCAAAAGAAGAGAGAGGGGGAAGAGAGCAAAAGAAAGGGGGAGAGAAAGCAAAAGAGAGGGGTGAGAGAGAGCAATAGAGAGGGGAAGAGAGAGAGCAAAAGAGGGGGGGGGAGAGAGCAAAAGAGAGGGGGGAGAGAGAGAGCAAAAGAGAGTGGTAGAGAGAGAGAGAGAGCAAAAAGAGAGGAGGAGAGAGAGAGCAAAAGAGGGGGGAGAGAGAGAGCAAAAGAGAGGGGAGAGAGAGAGAGCAAAAAGAGAGGGAGAGCGCAAAAGAGCGGGGAAAGAGCAAAATAGAGGGAAGAGAGAGCAAAAGAGATGGGTGAGAGAAAGAGAGCAAAAAGAGAGGAAGAGAGAGAGGGGGAAGAGAGCAAAAGAAAGGGGGAGAGAAAGCAAAAGAGAGGGGTGAGAGAGAGCAATAGAGAGGGGAAGAGAGCGAGCAATAGAGAGGGGAAGAGAGCGAGCAATAGAGAGGGGAAGAGAGCGAGCAATAGAGAGGGGAAGAGAGCGAGCAAAAGAGAGGGGAAGAGAGAGAACAAAAGAGAGGGGAAGAGAGAGAACAAAAGAGAGGGGAAGAGAGAGAGCAAAAGAGAGGGGAAGAGAGAGATCAAAAGAGAGGGGTGGAGAGAGAGCAAAATAGAGGGGAAGGAGCAAAATAGAGGGAAGAGAGAGCAAAAGAGAGGGGGGAGAGAGCGCAAAAGAGAGGGGAGAGAGAGAGCAAAAGAGAGGGGGAGAAAGAGCAAAAGAGAGAGCAAAAGAGAGGGGAGAGAGAGCAAAAGAGAGGGGAGAGAGAGCAAAAGAGAGGGGAGAGAGACAGAGCAAAAGAGAGAGGGGGAGAGAGAGAAAAAGAGAGAGGGGGAGAGAGACAATAAGAGAGGGGAGAGAGACAGAGTGAAAAGAGAGGGGGAGAGAGAGAGCAAAAGAGGGGGGGAGAGAGAGAGGGGGAGAGAGCGTGCAAAAGAGAGAGAGAACGCAAAAGATAGGGGGAGAGAGATAGCGTAAAAGAGAGGGGGATAGAGAGCAAAAGAGAGGGGGGAGAGAGCGCAAAAAGAGGGGGAGAGAGCGCAAAAGAGAGGGGAGAGAGAGAGCAAAAGAGACGTGGTGCAAGAGAGAGTGCAAAATAGAGGGGGAGAGAGAGAGCAAAAGAGATGTAGGGGAGAGAGGGAGCAAAAGAGTGGGGGGAGAGAGAGCGCAAAAGAGAGGGGAAGAGAACACAAAAGAGAGGGGGAGAGAGTGAGAGCAAGGGTGGGACCGCTGTACTGCAAAAAATGGCCCGTGTAAACGGGCTTTAGGACTAGTAGAAATATAATAGGGTTTGAAATAAGAGGCCTAAATGTTGAGTTGAATATTTTTGTTTTGGGATTGTTCTGGAAATAAAAAGGACAATAATGTTTTTCCATGGCTAAAACAATGTTTGTGCTTCACTGATGTTTATTTGATTGAATGGTTAGTTTGACTTTGGTAGCTGACAAATTTCACATTATTTAGCCTTAAAGGAATAGTCTAGTCAAAATTAAACTTTCATAATTCAGATAGAGCATGCAATTTTAAAGTGAAAGTAAACTTTGATGAATAAAAGCCCGGTTTTTAAAAATACTATTAAAAATAGGGGCACTTTCATTCATCAAAGTTTAGAAAGCAGCCGTTTTTTAAAAAAAAACTTACCTTTCTTCTTTTCACAGCCAGAACATTTTCCCCCACCCGGAGATCCTCTCTTCACATGTCAGCAATGATTAATTCAGCTTCCTCCAATCCCCCCAGGAGAGTCATTGCCTGAGGCCATGCCGTGATTGGAGGAAGCCGGACCCAGGTGGTGAACTAAAAATGGGCCGGCTCCTAAGCTTACATTCAAATAAAGATAGGAAGAGAACGAAGAAAATTTGATAATAGGAGTACATTTGTTGCTTAAAAGTGCATGCTCTATCTGAATCATGAAAGTTTAATTTTGACTAGACTATTCCTTTAAATTAGGTTGTTACTCAAGTATTTGCTGATGAAAGTAGACACCTGTGGATAAGCAACTAAGAACAAAATCATTTGGCAGAAGCAGTGACAGTAGGACAGGCCAAGGTCAAAATCCAAACAAGAAAAACAGAGGCAAGGTCAAAATGAATTAGACTATATAATTGTGTTACTATTATGGCCTTTTAACACCTGCTGGAGTGTATTAAATTGTTTACAAGTGCTCCTTTATCCATATTTCTGCATTTTAAATAGATGATTTAGCTTGTGGTATCTCCACCTATACTGAAAGTTTATATACTAGAGTCTAGGCTATTGATAAGCCTATGTAAACACAGCCAGCAGAAGAAATTACACTCTCAGTGGTATGCAGGATAATTAAGTAATAAAATGTTAATTTCCTTCTTAATACAAGGAGAGTCCACGGCATCATTCCTTATTGTTGGGAAATACTGAACCTGGCCACCAGGAGGAGGCAGACACCCCAGCCAAAGGCTTAAATACCTCTCCCACTTCCCCCATCCCCCAGTCATTCTTTGCCTTTCATCACAGGAGGATGGTAGAGAAGTGTCAGAAGATTAGGAGTAGTTCCTTAGGAAGGGTATCTGCCCTTCGATATGGGACTGGAGTTTTAAGTAGTCTTGTCAGCCTCTAGTGAGAGCATTGACGAAAGTTAGAGTCTGGAGATGCAGGGAGAGTCTTTCTGCTAACCCATCCAGACTGCCTGCTAACAGCTTCTAAGCAATCAGTGTTGACGAGTTTCACTGCCTGCTTGTTTTTTTCACTCAAGTCCATGTCAGGAGCAATGCTACAAGACTGTCACACTTGAGAGGCTGTGTTTCTGTTCCCCAGAATGGATTCTGGTAAGATTGTTAATATCTCTTGAGGGGGATTAAAAGATTGTTAATATCTCTTGAGGGGGATTATTGAACAGGGAGGATTAATCAAATGTGATGCTTTGATTTTATGATGCTTTATATGTGAGATTTATTGGGCTCATAGACTGTTCGTTATGTGGCTGGAACGCACAGGTTTTTACTTTAACTTTGAACGCTGCACAGCTTGTAGCTTGGCGTGCTTTTTCTCATAGCAGGGGCGGAACTACCTTGCGCACCATGTGACCGTGAGTGGTATCGCTTTCATTTCCTCTTTCCTGACCGAGCTGGCTGTAGGAGAAGACGCGTTTTCTCTGTATTGTCTGGGTCTAGGAGGTGGTGAGTGCCCCAGCTATTGGGAGTATTAAGGTGCCATTTTTGTGAGAAATAAAAAGATAATTTTATTTTCTGTGTCCTACTGTCATTAGCTTAAGCTATGGAGGGTTCTGATATACTAGAGGGTACTCCCTCTATTCCAAATAGTAATGCCTGTTTTTATTGTGAGGAGGCCTTGGTATGCCTGCTCTCTGAACTATGTCCCACATACCTTGAACACGTTATTAGGTCTAAGAAGGTTTACCTCTTTAGTACCACTGAGCCATCAACCTCTGAGAACTCGCCGTCCCATGAGGTGCATACCCATCAGTCATCTTCTTCTACACACGCAGTTTCCTGTAGCACGCCTGATCCTCCATCTGGAGGGAGCTTTTTACCATCAGATTTTACAGCGCAGTTAAAGACAGCGGTGTCTGAGGCCCTCAGTGCTTTACCTCGCCCTGCTAAACGCAATCAAAAGGTTTAACATAGCTCTCCTGCCCAGGGGTCATCATGTGAGTTATTGGATTTATCTGTTCTGACTCAGTTATCCGAGGATGAGTCACGCTCTGAGGCTTCAGAGGGTGAACTTTCTGGGTCGGAAGTCTGCTGCCTCTAAGCCTCCAGATTTTAGATTTAAGATTGAACACTTACGTTTTCTTCTAAAAGAAGTCCTGTCTACATTAGAGGTTCCAGAGGCCAAGCTGCCTGATGAACCTTTGATTCCTAAAGTAGACAGAGTGTACGAGGACTGGGTAGTGCCGTTAACTTTTCCTGTACCTCTAAACATGGCGAACATTATTAAAAATGAATGGGACAGAGTTGGATCTTCCTTTTCCCCTTCGTCTTCCTTTAAGAAAGTATTCCCGATCCCAGACTCTCATTTGGAATGGTGGGGTTCCTTGGAAGAGTATTTTCTCAGCAGACAATCCTTTCACCCGGGGGAATGGTCTCTCCATCCCGAAGTGTTTGCGGAGATATGCAACAAGTGGGGGGACGCCGGAGATAGATCTCATGGCGTCTGGTCTCAATACCAAGCTACCTAAATATGGGTCAAGGTCCAAGGATCCTCAGGCGGAGCTTATAGATGCATTAGCAGTGCCTTGGAGGTTCAGTCTAATTTACCTTTTCCCGCCGTTAACGTTACCACTTCTTCCTTGTGTAGTAGTCCGCATCAAGCAGGAGCAGGCATCAGTGATACTGATTGCTCCATGGTGGCCCCGAAGGGTGTGGTTCGCGGACCTGGTAAGGATGTCATCTTCTCCTCCGTGGAAGTTACCTTGTCGCAGGGATCTGCTGGAACAAGGTCCTTTTGTTCATCAAAATCTAGATTATCTGAGGTTGACTGCATGGAGATTGAACTCTTAATCCTAGCCAAGAGAGGTTTTTCTGAGAGAGCGATTGATACTCTCATTCAAGCTCGTAAGCCGGTTACTCGTTACATCTATCATAAGGTGTGGAGAACCTAATTATTCTGGTGTAAAGAGCGCAGGTTTTCCTGGCATAAAGTTAAGGTTGCCAGGATCCTATTGTTTCTCCAGGATGGATTATAGAAGGGTCTTTCTGCCAGTTCCCTGAGGGGACAGATTTCGGCCCTATCTGTTTTACTGCACTAGAGGCTCTCAGAGCTTCCCGATGTACAGGCCTTTGTTAAGGCTCTGATTAGGATCAGACCTGTGTTTAGATCTAAGGCTCCTCCTTGGAGTCTAAATCTTGTTTGAGTTTATGCATGAGATTGACCTTAAATTGTTGTCCTGGAAGGTTCTTTTTCTACTGGCTATTGCTTCTGCGCGCAGAATCTGAGATTGCCGCCTTGCAATGTGAGCCTCCTTATCTGGTGTGCCACTCTGATAAGGCTGTCCTTCGTACTAAGTTAGGTTTTCTTCCTAAGGTCGGGTCGGACCGCAACATCAATCAAGAGATTGTGGTTCCTTCCTTGTGTCCATATCCTTCCTCTGCAAAGGAACGTTTGCTTCATAATCTGGACGTGGTTTGCGCCTTAAAGTTCTACCTTCAGGATACTAAGGATTTAAGACAAACTTTGTCCTTGTTTGTTGTCTATTCTGGGAAGCGTAAGGGACATAAGATGTCTTCAACTTCCTTATCTTTTTGGTTAAGGAGTGTTATCCGCCTTGCTTATGAGACAGCGGGACATAAACCTTCTCAGAGAATTACGTCTCATTCTACTAGAGCAGTGGCTTCCTCTTGGGCCAATTTAAGAACGAGGCCTCTATAGATTAGATTTGTAAGGCGGCTACCTGGTCCTCCTTACACATTTTGTCTAAATTTTACAAGTTTGATGTTCTTGCTTCGGCTGAAGCAGCTTTCGGGA
Organism: Bombina bombina; assembly: GCF_027579735.1. Taxonomy (NCBI): domain Eukaryota; kingdom Metazoa; phylum Chordata; class Amphibia; order Anura; family Bombinatoridae; genus Bombina; species Bombina bombina. The sequence continues at coordinate 784,253,518 of NC_069500.1, forward strand.
GACAGGTTTTACAGGCTGTGGTGCCCTCAGATTAGGGTCCGCCTCTCTTTTTGTCCTTCCCGTTATCATTCAGTGTCCTCTAGAGCTTGGGTATACATTTCCCAACAGTAAGGAATGATGATGTGGACTCTCCTTGTATTAAGAAGGAACACATAAATTATGCTTACCAGATAATTTAATTTCCTTCTGTATAAGGAGAGTCCACAGCCCCTGCCCGTGTTCTCCAATGGGTGGCTCTCTAAATTTTATTTTTCTTCTGGCACCATTTATACCCTGATATTTCTCCTACTGTTCCTTACTCCCTCTGCAGAATGACTGGGGGATGGGGGAAGTGGGAGAGGTATTTAAGCCTTTGGCTGGGGTGTCTTTGCCTCCTCCTGGTGGCCAGGTTCAGTATTTTCCAACAGTAAGGAATGATGCCGTGGACTCTCCTTATACAGAAGGAAATTAAATTATCTGGTAAGCATAATTTGTTTTTCAATTGTTCTCTCTGTATTGAGCTTAGGTTTACAGACAAATATAAGATAAACAAGCAAGTGTGTGTACACAAAGTGATAACATAATGAGATATGATACAACATGCAAGCTCAACCTATTGTAATAGGCTGTGGTTTAAAAGCACAAAACCAGCTTATTCATAAACACAAATAAACCTGAAAATGCAATTTCTCATGCATTTTATACTCTGCAGCTAGTATAACAAGTCATTGAAAATACATTAATGGAAAATATTTTTACAGTGTGCTGTCCCTTTAAAGGGACAGTAAAGTCAAAATTAAATTAATTTGAATTTTTTTTTTTTTAAACTTTTATTTATATCCAGCAATGTATACAGAGACAAGGCAAAAAATAAAAAACCATGTCTTGCGCCACGCAGGGCTTATACAGAAAGATAAAGATAACATGAAGTCAGACCTAAAAAAAAGTAATTGACAAAATTATCCGTATTTCAGATAAATGAGTTATATACTCTGCTGGTTTTTTTCCTTTTTTTTGAAACTTTAAACCAATACTCTCAGTCGTCATGACCTCCATGACGTCATCTATATTTACATAACAAAAACAAGCTAAATAATAGAAAGAAAAAAAAGAAAAAAAAAAAAAAAAAAACCCAGAAGAAGATAGAAAATATCAATTACTCTCTACCCCCCCTCTCCAGCTACCAAATGCCAAGGAGGACTATTTCTGAGTTTTTAAATGGGAAAATCAAGTAATCAATTTCCCTTTCATGAAATGTTTTAATAAAGGCTGCCCATTTATTAAAGAAATGTTTTATATCTGATTCCTTGTCAATGTTTGTGTCTTTCTGTTCTAGTACGCATTGTTTTTTTAAGTAGTTCTTAACTTCGGTAATAGTCGGCAGTGTTCTCATTTTCCATTTTTTACAGATTAAATATCTAGATGCTAAAATAGAGAGATTTACTAACTTTTCGTTCCTCTGGTAACTATTTTCTGTATTCAAACATAATATGATTCGGTATAGTGATAAAGTAATTGTCTCGATTTTCAAGACAGTTCTAAGCCAGTATTCTAACTTGTTCCAGAACTGTCTAATTTTAGGACATTTCCAAAACATATGTACCAGATCTGCCGCAGGATAAGAGCATTTTGGACATTTATTAAATTGTTGATTGTGCACTCTGAGGCCTTTCTCCGGGGTGAAATAGGCCCCGTGAAGGAGCTTAAGATGTGCCTCTCGCCAGGTGGCTGACAGGGTGGTGGATGATACTTTGTTAATTGATAACTGAAGAGTTTTTGGTTCTATGTTACTCTGGAATATTAGGGAGGACCATACCACTGCCATCTTGTCCAGAGTGGAAGCACCCTGATTAGCGCTGAGTATATGATAGCACAGGGGAATAGATGTGTGTCCGTTTTTAACTAAAGTTAACCAGCTTTCCAGTTTACCTAGCACCCAAGACCAGCTCGCCTCTTTAGTTAAATCGGCGATATAATGTCTTATTTGCAGATATGCAAAAAAATCTTTATTAAGAAGATTAAATTCATTCTTCAATTCTTCAAAGGTTTTAGTATATTTTCTATCGCTGTCAATTAATTGGGATATCTTGACAAGGCCGTTATTGTGCCATCGATTAAAGACTGCTGAATTTATACCTGCTTGGAACTGTGGATTCCCTGTCAAAGGAAAATAATTCGAAACTGTGTTGTTTATTGCCAAGGCTTTGGTTGTTTTCCACCAAGCCTTGATTGGGTTATATATGGTTTTAAGTTTCTTGATCTCTGCTGGGAGCTTCTTTGGTTGGCAGTGAATCATGGTTGATGGAAGGTATGGTTCGCAGACATTCCTTTCTAACTCATTGTTAAGGATATAATTCTTAGTAAAGATCCAGTCCGTAATTATCCGTGCTAAGAATCTAAGGTTATAGAATCTAATATTGGGTGTTGCTAAGCCTCCAAAATCCCTTGGTGCAGTAAGTTTGGCAAGGGATATCTTAGATCTTCTCCCTTGCCATAAAAATTGTCTAAGCATGGTATTAAAGAAGCGAATGTCTTTCTCTGATAAGATTAGCGGGACGTTCTGCAGAATGTAGAGAATTTTAGGAAGAAGAATCATTTTGAATAACTCTGATCGGCCAGATATGGATAGAGGCAGGTGTTGCCAATTTTTTAATTTCTCCTTAAAGCTAGTTAATATGGGCGTAATATTAAGTTTATATAGGTCTTTTAAATCAATTGGTATGTGGATCCCGAGATATTTAAAGGATTCATGGACCACCCTAAATGGAGTGTTTAGAATGGAACTGTTATTTCTCCTCAGCCAGAGAATCTCAGACTTTGTTTTATTTACTTTGTACCCTGAAAATAGACCGAAGTGATCGGTTAGTTGGAGAAGTTTTGGTATATTAAGCTTTGTATTGGAGAGATAGATTAAAAGATCATCTGCATATAGTGCCATTTTTATTTCATAGTTCCGAATTTTTATACCTTCTAAAGATGCTCTTATCATAATGGCCAGGGGTTCAATGGCTATATCGAAGAGAAGCGGGGAGAGAGGGCATCCCTGGCGCGTCCCCCTACCCATTGTAATCGGAGGAGAATTAATATTATTTATTATTAAACTCGTATGGGATTGTTTATGTAGATTTTCTAGGAAATTAGAGAAATTTCCTGTAATCCCAAATTTTGTTAAAGATGTTATTATATGGTTAAAAATAACCGAGTCAAACGCCTTTTCTGCGTCGATTGACAGGATAGCTAAATCAGGGATGCCCTCTCTCTCCACCTCAGAAGAGGGAGGGTTCTGAGTATAGTCTAAAGTGACAAGAAGTTCTCTAATTTTTGCAGCAGAGTTTCGGTTATTAAGAAAGCCAGCTTGATCCGGGTGAATTATTTTTGTTAAGATATTCTGTAATCTGTTTGCTAAGATAGATGTCATGATTTTGTAATCAGAGTTTAGGAGGGCAATGGGTCTATATGACTCTTTTTGAGATGGATCCTTCCCTCCTTTTAGAATCAGGGTCGTAAATGAGGAGGAGAAGGAAGGTGAGGCCGATTTGCCGTTAATGTACATCTCGTTAAAGAGATTGCTCAGGTAAGGTGTTATTTGAGCTGATAGAATTTTGAAAACTTCATTTGGGAGTCCATCCGGACCTGCTGCCTTATTAAGGGAAAGATTAGAGATTACTTCCTCTATCTCTTCTATTAAGATGGGGGAGTTAAGACTGGATGTCTCTTCATCCGAGGCTGATGGATAAGTGATTTTACTCCAGAATTCTGATGCTTTCACAGCATCATAGCCTCTGCATGTATATATGTCACGAAAGTATTCTATAAATATACCCGCTATATCTTCTGGGTTCGTTACCTGTTTTCCATTATGAGTTAGTTTTTCTATCAGTAGTTTTTTTCCTTCATTTTTAACTAATTTGGCTAGCATTTTTCCGGATTTATTACCAAATCTATAAAGTTTGGCTTGAAACCTAAGTTCTCTGTGGGTTTCTTGGGTCATTGCAAAGGTGTCTCTAATGCTTTTGGCACGAATATATTTCGCCCAGTTTAAAGGAGTTTTTTCAAGTAAAAAACAGTTATATGAATTAATCAGGGAATTATTCATCTCCCTCTCTCTTAACTTTACCTTTTTGGATAGGATGGCAGAGTAGGCGATAATTTCTCCTCTAAGAACTGCTTTCGCAGTCTCCCAGAATATATCGGGGCGCTGTATATATTCTTTGTTAAAATTAACATATTCGGCAAATTTATCCCTCATCCATTTTTTAAATTTTAGGTCTGTAGTTAGATGATAAGGAAAAAAAAATCGTGAGGTATTCGTGTTAAATTGATCAAGGTAAAGTTCAAGAGTAATGGGTCCATGGTCAGATAGAAGGATTGGCATTAATCCTGCTTTTACTTTTGTTATTGCAATACGTTCATCAATTAGGAATAAATCAATCCTGGAGAGGGTTTTATGAGCTTTTGAAAGGCAGGTGTAGTCTTGGGCGCCAGGGTTCTGGACTCTCCAGATGTCACGTAATGCTAAGTTGTGCTTAATTTTATTGAAAATTTTGGAGTCTAGATTATCTTTTTTTTGTTTTAACTGTTTGACATTGTTTCTAAGTCTGTCTAGGGGACAATGTGGTGCCATATTGAAGTCACCTCCTAGGATCAAGTGTCCTTCAGTGGTTAATAGGAGTTTTGACTGGATTAGATTCCAGAACTCTGGGTCGGAGGTATTTGGTCCATATATGTTACATATTGTATAAGTTATCTGTGCGTTCCTCAGCTTTACCAGAATGTATCTCCCCCCGGGATCAGCCTCAGAGTGCAATATCTCTACTTTGGCTTTTTTTCCAATCAGTATAGCCACACCTTTCTTTTTTCCAACACTCGGTGCTGCAAGGACCTCTTTGACCCATTGCGCCTTTAGTTTTAGAGATTCTTCTGAATTTAGGTGGGTTTCTTGTAGGAGACCGATATCGGTTTGAGCCTTCCGCAGATGTGTAAGTATCGCCTTTCGTTTAATGGGAGTCGAGATGCCTCCCACATTCCATGATACTATTTTTAATTTATTAATCCCTTGTGTCATCTAGATAGTGGAGAGGGGGGGGAGAGGTCGAGAGAGAGGGAAGAAGAGAAAGAAAAAAAAAAAAAAAAAAGGAGCACATACATACAGTGGACAAAGACCACCCTATCCCAAGGGGGTTCCCTAATCACAAGGCCTAATTTCTCAATGTGTAGCGAAGTCATTTTTTAGTGAGGTTGTGGGTTCATAGTTTTGAAAAAAATTTCAGCCAACTGGGCATCTTCAAATATATGTGTTGTATTATTAACTATAAGTCTGAGTTTGGAGGGATAAATTATAGTGGCATGGTGACCATCCTGTATGAATTTGGTACAGATTGGGGCCAACTCTCTTCTCTTGGAAGCTGTATATGCAGAGAAATCTTGGAAAATTAAAATTTTAGCATTTTCTATGTAGATGGGCTGGTTTTTCCGAAAATATTGTAATATCATATTTTTATCCTGAAAATTAAGTAGTCTTGCAATAACCGGTCTAGGGCGATTGCCGTTTTTGTTATCTGAACGAGGGGTGCCTAACCTATGGGCTCTCTCCACCAGAATTGAATGATAGGTTGGAGGAATTTTAAGGGCCTTTGTGAGTGTGTCTGAGATAAAGCAACATAAGTCATCAAATTGTTTGTCTTCTGGAAGACCAATTATCCGAATGTTATTTCTTCTGGAGCGGTTTTCCAGATCCTCCAGCCTATCATAAATTTTTTGAGTATTATTGTTCAAACTTTCTAATTTAGAGCTATGCCCTAATGTTAGGTCTTCTAGATCTGATACTCGCTGCTCCATTTCTTGCAGCCTGCTAGAGAATTGTCTAATCTCTTGGGTGAGTGAGGAAATGTCCTGCCTAATCTCTGCCCTAAGAACATCAAATTTAGGTGTAAGTGCTTCTGTAATGCTTGCAACCAGACTCTGTGGGGTAGAGAGTTCCGGCATCGCTATTGTATGGGCTAAGGTTGATTGTGCTTCAGTGGTAGAATCCTGAGTATTTTTAGGTTTCCTGTCCCTTTGTCTAGCTGCCATATTTGGAGAGGGTGTCTTAGATGCAATAGATACAAATTTATCCATAAGCCACGTGTCTAATTGTGATAGTGACGGGGGAGGGTGTTGGTGAAGGGCCCTTCCAAAAGAGTGGAGGGGGGAAGCCAAGGGGATTGAGTGAAGGTGTGTTTCTATATAAGATTGATCCGGAGAAGTGACAGAGTGTGAGGGCACAGTGAGGTGAGGAGTAGTGGGAGAGAGTTGTGTTTCAAGAAACAATATTTGTGATCAAGGGTAGTAAGTGAGGTGTCGTGTATTTAAGCTAGTTTAAGGTGGCTAATGTGAAGTTCTGTAAAGGATCAATTTAGTCTAATTACCAAAGTAAGTGATAGGGTGTTAGTGCAGGTGACGTTGGGGTGTTTATGATTGTGGCAGAGTAGCAATTTTGTGTGATTAGTGAAAGTTACAGATAATAGGATTCTACGATGTGCTTTGTCCCTAGTGTTATAGCCAAAGCAGACAATTACATAATTCTTTGATATGGGAGTAAGGGGATTTTAAACAGATGCTCAGTTCCTCTCTTCTTCAGAAGATAAGGGGTTTCTAATCTGCTAAGGAATAGCAGTATAGGTTGGTCACTCTCTATATAAGTTGATTCTAGATGTCAGCACTAAATTATTTTAACAAGTACTCTGGTTATAGATTTCTTATAGAAATAGTCAAGTTTTCTGTGTGTTTGAATTTTATAATTTTAACTACAGAAAGATACAGGTGAAAAGACCAGGGATTTTCATTTAGCCCACAAGTAATATGAGAGACATTGTAACAAATGTTTTTTAAACAGTAGCATTTCTATGGTAAGTTTTTGAAGTTTTGCATTTTACAAACAGTGGTCTAATGGGTAGTAGTACTGTATGGGTAACCAAGGTAGGTAATAGTTATTCGCTCTCTTAGTGATATCAGAGCCTATGAGCAGTTTTGGAGAGGAAAGCGTTTAGAGAGTTGTGTTCATAATGTATGAGATAAACAGAAAAAATGGAGACAGTGTGGTATCGTCTTAGAGTAATGTACTGATCCTATCTAAGGAGTATAATCTTACTTGTGTATTTCTATGTGCACCAATATCATTAATTGGTAGTAGTATAGGGCTAATAATATATTGGCCAAGCAGCTTTTTATAGGCCTATATAGTGCTAGGGTAGTAGTTACTAGTTTGTAGGTATAGGTGTGGCCCCTTTATTAGTAATAATAGGCCAGTGTTGCTGGGTAGAACTCAGGTTCAACATACATTTAAGATCCTATATAGTGACAATCTAGTAATATAATCATGTTGTTCATAGGGATTTATAAAAGGATCTAGAGCTATAGCCTTATGTTATAGTAGAGAAACAGCAAAATTATAATACTCTTATAAGATTATAAGTGCAGTATCAGTATAGTTATATTAGAGCATTTCTCAAGGTGATTTCTTTTTTTTCTTTTTTTTTTTATGTTTAAGAAGCACCGAGAGAGACGGGAGTCATACAAATTATGTCCATATATCTAAATTCTGTACATTTTTTTAACAGAAATAATAAAGTCCCAGGTTGAATTCTTGGTAATTTGCGGTTCAGTGTTTTTTTCCCCTTTGTTTTCTTCCCTTCTTTTCTGATTCCCTTCCCTTACTTTTGCCCAAAGTCTTGTCATAGAAGGTGTTAACAGCCGGCCTTAGGGTATTAACCTAGTTAGGAGGGTTTTTTTTCTCCCTTTCCTTTTTCTTCCCTTTTTCCCTTTCTTTAAAGGGTACAGAGCCAATACAGTTCGAGCAAGTGCATTAATGGGAGTTTACTTGTAATAAATAATTGACATGCAGAGAGGTTGTATTCGGGAAACAAACAGAAGCAAGAGAACATAAGAATGAGTCAATTTGATACTTTACCGGCCCCTGGCCATAGATAAGAGATGTCCGTGGAGATTTCCTTGAGAGACCGGTCTCCCCCTACACGCAGCACCGGTGGGAGGGGGAGCACTCAGTCGGCAGAGGTAAGTAAGGAAGTTCCAGAGACCATTGCACGCCAGAACCAGTCCGGAGAGACTGCAGGAGGAGTCGCCGCGACTCAAGACAGGACCAGCAGCGCAGCAGATGGACGTGACCCGGGCCCCTCACGCAGCACCGGTGGGAGGGGACGTCCGGGCCAATGGGGAGCAGCGCCCCGTGGATCCCTGCGCCTTCTCACCGTCCCGACGTCAGGGACGCCGCGGCTCGGTGCATCCGGTGTGCCGCACTCGGCCAAGGTCCTTCAGGCGGCCAGGAGCTCCCACCTCAGAACCAGGTAAGAGTGCAGGGGCAAAAGGAAAAGCTGTACCAGGGATCAATGCCGGGATAAGCTGTTAGGTTCAGCTCCACTGCCACAGATTGTTAAGGGATAAGAGTAGGTTAAAGTCCCAGGTGGCTGAGGTCCCCGGTGTTAGGCATGTCTTGTTTTATGTCTAGGCAGGTGAGGGCATTCTGCATTTAAAGCTGGTAGGGCTTTCTACGTGCATCACTGTTAGAAAAGAGGTAATTTGGGCAGTAACGGCGTTAAGTCTGGACAGCAGGCAGAGAGTCGTCCTCTTTATTTTTTGTCCTCCTTCCCAGCTTTCTGCCAAGGTATAGCGATTTTAATTAAATCTCTGCTAGAGAATGGTGGGAGAGATTAGGTCCTTGTATGGCTGCTACGTGCAGCAGAGTGCAATGGAGTGGCACCAGAGGGGATTCCGGTAGCGGTAGTTCTGGCTAATGCAAGCCGCCCAGGGTCCCAGGGCTTGGGCGCAGAGTTCCCGCCAGTGAGCTTGCAGGAGAGGTGAGCCGGAGCAGGTGTCTCACATGACCATTCACCTGGGCTCCTCCTCCGGAAAACAATTAATTTGAATTTTAAGCAACTTTCTAATTTACTTACTTTTTATTATCAATTTTGCTTAGTTTTCTTGGTATCCCTTGTTAAAGATTAATCCTAGGTGAGTTCAGGAGCATGCACATGTCTTTAGCTGTCTGGTAGTAGTTTGCAACAATGTTTAGTTTTTTTTTTGTTTGTTTGTTTTATTATCTTCCAAACACTGCTGCCATAGATTGCTAAAGACACATGCATACTCTTCATGATACTATCAGCATTTCTGTTTACTCTTCAACCAAGGATACTAAGATAAAAAAACAAATTTGGTACTAGAAGTAAATTGTAAAATTGTTTATAATTGCACACTCTATCTGAATCATGAAAGTTAAATTTTTAATTTACTGACCCCTTTAAGTGTGATTTTGTCTGATAGCATGGCTTCTATGGCTTAAACAAACCATCAGGGAGAGTTTGCAGCAGATCGACTAATTAAGCTGTTATTTTAATCCCCAAGTGCACGGATCAACAGCAAGACAATCTAAGATATTCATGTCCCATGTTTTTCCAGCTATTCACTTTGCAGATACTGAAGCAATTTTATGAATAACTTTTATGTATCATTTTATTTAATACTACAGTGTGAATAATCTGAATAACCTCAGATACGTTTATGTTGGCTGATGTCTTCTTCTTTTTGGCGACACAATATTTGAAGCTATTTGTATAGCATTATTGAAGCTTTTGATTGATTGAGCATTATTTTATTGATAAACATGGCTGTGACACATTTGATCTTTTTTTCTGACTGTTTTAATACAACAACTTCAGATCCAATTGACTACTTTTACTTATATCAAACCAATTGGAACTGAAGCAACTTAGGAAAATTTCCAAGCAGGAAATCTAAGGGGAGAAAGTATTTATTAGTTTTTTTGTATATACCATATATCACTTATTATGTTAGTTTATTTCATACTGTCAAAGGAAAGCTGCAAAGGAACCAGATGGTGTACAAAAATACAGTGGTGATCACTTTGTTTGTTTGGTACATTATATAGTCAAAATAATGTGGACACCCTTATTAATTATTCAGTTCAGCCACACTTATTAATTCAGATATATAAAATCCAACACATAGCCATGAAATCTCCGTAGACAAACATTGGCAGTAAAATAAGTCATACTGAAGAGCTCAGTGACTTTAAGCTTGGCAGAGTCATAGGATACCACCTTTGCCAGTCAGTTTGTGAAATTTCTGCCCTACTAGATCTGCCCCGGTCATCTGTTAGCGCTATTATTGTGAAGTGGAAGCAGCAACAACAGCCCAGCCACTAAGTGGTAGATCACGCAAACTCACAGAGCGAGGCCACCAAATGCTGAATCACTTACGCCTAGATTTAGAGTTTTGCGGCCGAAAGGTGCGTTAGCTACGCGTCTTTTTTTTTTCTAGCGCTGCTTCTAAACAACGCTGGTATTTAGAGTTCTCTGAAGGGGTGCGTTAGGCTCCAAAAAGGGAGCGTAAAGGCATATTTACCGCCACTTCAACTCTCAATACCAGCGTTGCTTACGGTAGCGGCTAGCTTGAAAAATGTGCTCGTGCACGATTCCCCCATAGGAAACAATGGGGCAGTTTGGGCTGAAAAAAAACTTAACACCTGCAAAAAAGCAGCGTTAAGCTCCTAACGCAGCCCCATTGTTTCCTATGGGGAAATAGTTTCTAAGTCTGCACCTAACACCCTAACATGAACCCCTAGTCTAAACACCCCTAATCTTACACTTATTAACCCCTAATCTGCTGCCCCCGCTATCGCTGACACCTGCTTTACACAATTAACCCCTAATCTGCTGCTCCGGACACCGCCGCAACCTACATCATACCTATGTACCCCTAATCTGCTGCCCCTAACATCGCCGCTACCTTACCTACACTTATTAACCCCTAATCTGCCGACCGGACCTCGCCGCTACTCTAATAAAGTTATTAACCCCTAAACCGCCGCACTCCCGCCTCACAAACCCTATAATAAATAGTATTAACCCCTAATCTGCCCTCCCTAACATCGCTGCCACCTAACTTCAAGTATTAACCCCTAATCTGCCGACCGGACCTCGCAGCTACTATAATAAATGTATTAACCCCTAAAGCTAAGTCTAACCCTAACCCTAACACCCCCCTAAATTAAATATAATTTTAATCTAACAAAATAAATTAAATCTTATTAACTAAAGTATTCCTATTTAAAACTAAATACTTACCTGTTGTAAAATAAACCCTAATATAGCTACAATATAACAAATAATTATATTGTATCTATTTTAGGATTTATATTTATTTTACAGGCAACTTTGTATTTATTTTAACTAGGTACAATAGCTATTAAATAGTTATTTACTATTTAATAGCTACCTAGTTAAAATAATTACAAAATTCCATGTAAAATAAATCCTAACCTAAATTACAATTAAACCTAACACTACACTATAATTAAACAAATTAAATAAAATACCTACAATTACCTACAATTAAATAAACTAAACTAAGTTACAACAAAAAAAAACACTAAATTACAAAAAATAAAAAAAGATTACAAGAATTTTAAGCTAATTACACCTACTCTAAGCCTTCTAATAAAATAACAAAGCCCCCCAAAATAAAAAAAAATTCCCTACCCTAATCTAAATTACAAAAGTTAACAGCTCTATTACCAGCCCTTAAAAGTGCTTTTTGCGGGGCATGCCCCAAAGTAATCAGCTCTTTTGCCTGTAAACAAAAACACAATACCACCCCCCAACATTACAACCCACCACCCACATACCCCTACTCTAACCCAAACCCCCCTTAAATAAACCTAACACTACCCCCTGAAGATCTCCCTACCTTGAGCCGTGTTCACCCAGCCGGGCACCGATGGACCAAAAGAGGACATCCAGAGCGGCAGAAGTCTTCATCCTATCCGGGCAGAAGAGGACATCCGGACCGGCAGACATCTTCATCCAAGCGGTATCTTCTATCTTCATCCCTCCGACAAGGAGCGGCTCCATCTTCAAGACCTCCGGCGCAGAACATCCTCCTTCCCTGACGACTAGAAGACGAATGACGGTTCCTTTAAGTGACGTCATCCAAGATGGCGTCCCTCGAATTCTGATTGGCTGATAGGATTCTATCAGCCAATCGGAATTCAGGTAGGAAAAATCTGATTGGCTGATTGAATCAGCCAATCAGATTCAAGTTCAATCCGATTGGCTGATCCAATCAGCCAATCAGATTGAGCTTGCATTCTATTGGCTGTTCCGACACCCCAGCCAAAGGCTTAAATACCTCCCCTCATTGCCCAGTCATTCTTTACCTTTCGTCACAGGAGGATGGCAGAGAAGTGTTGGAAGATTTGGAGTGGTCTCTTATGGAGGGTAGTACTCTTCGCTATGGGACCGGAGTTTTAAAGTAGTCTTGTCAGCCTCTCTGTAAGAGCATTGACGAATGTTATGGTCTGGAGATGCAGGGAGAGTCTTTCTGTGAAACCATCCAGACTCTTATTAACTCCTCCTAAGCAATCAGTGTTGACGAGTTTCACTGCCTGCTTCTGTCACTCCAAGTCCATGTCAGGTGCGAGTCTTCAAGACTGTCAAACTTGAGAGGCTGTGTGTCTGTTCCACGGCGATGATTCTGGTTTATTTTATCGCATAGGATAACGTAAGAAGACATGGTCACAGTGTGACTCCTTTATCTGTATGGAATCAAGGGTTAATATCTCCTGAAGGGGATTATTGAACAGGGGGGATTTATACATGTGTTATGTTTTATGCTGTGACATGTGTGAGATGAGGCTCTGGCAGATGTGTGAACATTCAGGTTTTACTTTCGTTTTGGATAACTGCGCAGCCCGTCAGTTTGGTGCGGTTTCTTCCTGCAGCAGGGGCGGTCCTGCATGGCATTCCATGTGACCAGGTGTGGCCTCATTGACTTCCTTTTTCCTGACCGTGCAGTTTACAGGAGACAAAGCGGTTTCTCTGTGGGGCCTGGGTCATAAGAGGTGGTGAGTGCCCCGGCCATTGCGAGTATAAAGGTGCCATCTATTTTTTCTATAGTCCATCGTACAAGCGCAAGCTATAGAGGACTCTGATGGGTTAGAGGTCTTAAAAGTAATAATTTAGAGTACAAATATAATATTTAGTCTTAAAGGTTATTTAATATGAGGAATTTTAGATCCTTAATCTGACTTGTAAAGTGCATATATATATATATATATATATATATATATATATATATATATGTATATTTATGCAATATTTTCTGATTTTATCCCAGAGTGGCAAGATAACTACGTCCAAAAAAATATCTGTTTATTTACACAGCTTTTTATGGCTCATTGAGGAATTAACAATAAAATTCTAACTAATCCAGATATATATATATTATGTTTCTTGACCATGCAAGACATAAACTATATGAAATCTGGCTTATTATTTAGCTAAAAAGGAGGTTTACAATGTACAAATTGTAGCTATGGGATTAGATATTTTTTATATTATATTAATAGGCAGAATTAACTAGGTTCTAGCCTAAAATATTGCATAAATACACATATAGATGAGAAAATGATAAATAACCCAATGTAATAAGACTCTTAAAATTACTGTTGGTTTCAAAATACACAATTATTTATTAGATCAGCTAAAAAACATAAAATGGCACAATATTCAATGTGTAGGCCTAAAGACAATAACAATTAACATTTACTTATCAGACAAATATACATTTACACAAAGATACATGACATAGGTACCTTGGGATTATCTTGTGGACATTCTGTCGATAATTCTGTTTCAGCTAGCTCTCTCTCTCTCCTCTGCCTCCTTTTCCTTGACTCCTGACTCCTGACTAACTCTACTGACTAAATCTTGTTCTATATATTAAAATCATCCCCATCTGCTAGTATTACTTCTGATTTTAATTGGCTCAATTTTTCCCGCTTCTCACCATATTTGGAAAACTGAACACCATTGGTCCTAGCTGTTTACATGTAAATAGGGGCTATTGTAGGGGGTGGATAGCTATAAATCATGATAACCTGTTATCTACCACATCCACACCCCAACAGCCAAAGACTCCTGTTTACATGTAAACATTTGGTTACTCTATTGAATGGGAGGGAGCCTGGGGAAATAACTCCCTTAAACTCCCATAAAATGCTTTATGGTTTTGTAACTGAAACAGGGCATTAAATATACAGCTTATATATTTCTCATGGCTAGTTAATATGACATAAATATGCTCATACATACAAACAATATATACATAGAAATGGAACTATAACATAAGCAATTTCCCAAACTGTAACAGAGGATACTCCCTCTTTAACTAAATGTAATACCTGTTTTTAATGTGAGGAGGCTACGGTATACCCGCCTGCTCAATTATGTTCCACATGCCTTGATAGCACTACTCTATCTAAAAAGAACAAGATGTTTAGTACCACTGAACCGTCCACCTCTGAGGGGTCTCCGTCTTATTACACATGCAGCTCCCCATTGCACTACTAATCCTCCTTCAGGAGGGGCCCTTTTACCACCAGACTTTTCTGAACAGTTGCAAATGGCAGTGTCTGCTGCCTTTAGTGCTTTAGCTCGCCCTGCTAAGCGCAAGTGAAAGGTTAAATACTGCTATCCTTCACAGGGGTCATCTACCAACTTGTTGGATTTATTTGATACTAGATTATCCGCTGATGAAGATACCTCAGAGGAGGCTCTTTCTGGGTCAGAATTGGCTGCCTCTAGGCCTCCAGCTGCGGAGGAACCAGACTTTACATATAGGATAGAGCACTTATGCTTTCTGTTGAAGGAAGTGTTGGCTACAATAGAGGTTCCGGAACCTAAGTTACCCGAGGAACCTTCTATTCCTAAACTTGATAAGGTTTATGAGGACAGGGTGGTGCCACAAACTTTCCCGGTTCCCGTAAAGATGGCAAATATTATTAAGAATGAATGGGAAAGGCTTGGATCCTCTTTTTCCCGTTCTTCTTCCTTTAAGAAATTGTTCCCGGTTCCTAACTCCTAATTATTAGGAGTCATTGGTTTTCTACACTTTTTTGTTTTACTGGATGATTGCTCCTCACCCTGTATTAATACTCTTTTAGACTTTTTTTAAGAACTCCATGTATATTCAGGCATCCCATTCTTATACCTTCCAGCATTTCCCAATGGTTTTCCGGGACATGGACGTCATGGGACTTTTGGGGGTGGTGGCTCACCAATGACTTGAGGGGTGGGAGTGTGGGGCATATTGTGGATGGGGCTAGGCAGGGGTAGGCGTGTCTTGGATAGAGCTGGCGGAAGTCCCTAAAAGCCAAAACATTTTCCCTGGTGGTAGAAGATTTTAAAACAAGGTGCCATTTAGGGATAGACCGATATATCGGGTCGGATGATTTTTAGGGCCGATATTTGTAATTTCTGAAATATCGGTATCAGCCAGAAACTTACCGATATGGAGAAAAATCAAAAGAAATTTAGCTCTGTGTACTTCAGGGAAACTATGTAGTTTTAAGTAACACAAATCATCACACAAATCATCTATAGCACATATAAGCTGGACATAGCATCAAATAATAAATAACACTGATAAAAGTCCTCGGAGCTCAGTTACCAACTACCATACACCCAATGGCAGGCCTGTAGATGGACTTGCATAAACAAACATATATGATTTGTGAAATGGAAAATGTGATCTTTAAGTGGAACTTAAAGCTACATAGTTTCCCTGAAGTACACCAAGCTAAATTCCTTTTATTTGCTCATAGGGGTCAGCAATACATAAAATCAATCTGCTTGCTAATTGCTGTTACAAATATTTGTTGCATTCTGATACATTTTACACATTTGCAAAACATTTCACTAAAGCTGCTATATTTGACGATTTTTAATTTAAATATTTTACTTTCCCCTTTCATGGTCATAGAAAAAAACATTTAAAAAAATTATAGTTCAGGCACATCAATTAAATGTCCACCACATCAAACCTTGAGTAGAAAGCTATGCAGTATAGGAGACTAGTATCAATATTCTCTAGCAGTGGATAACAATGCTCTGACCATTAGGTGGCGCTGTTACATGTGTATAAAACTGCCCATAAGTGACATAATAAAGAAACTTATAGTCCACTCCTCAGTACCAGGGAAGGTATTTGCAATCCAGTAAACATATGAGCATATTAAAAATTAAAGCAAATAAATAAATCTAGCACTGATATCCCAGTATGTCCTTTCTTTCTCTGTCAAGTGGCAGTATATAAATATATTTTTTTACTTTACTTTTAACCCTTATCTGTGTTTTTAGTTAAAGGGACAGTCTAGGCCAAAATAAACTTTCATGATTCAGATAGAGCATGTAATTTTAAACAATTTTCCAATTTACTTTTATCACCAATTTTGCTTTGTTCTCTTGGTATTCTTAGTTGAAAGCTTAACCTAGGAGGTTCATATGCTAATTTCTTAGACCTTGAAGCCCACCTCTTTCAGATTGCATTTTAACAGTTTTTCACCACTAGAGGGTGTTAGTTCACGTATTTCATATAGATAACACTGTGCTCGTGCACGAGAAGCTATCTGGGAGCAGGCACTGATTGGCTAGACTGAAAAAAGGGGCAGTTTGCAGAGGCTTAGATACAAGATAATCACAGAGGTTAAAAGTATATTATTATAACTGTGTTGGTTATGCAAAACTGGGAAATGGGTAATAAAGGGATTATCTATCTTTTAATACAATAAAAATTCTGGTGTAGACTGTCCCTTTAAGTTGCAGCAATATATGAAAAAAACAGAAGCCGTTTAACAGAACATGCTGAAATGTTATTCTTTCTGCACTATAATGTTTTTCTACTTAACTGGGGGTACTGAAGAAATTGTGTAGTGTCTAGCTTTGCAGTAGTGACTTAAATTTAATTTTATATCAATGTGCAGTTTAAAAGGGATTTATGCCATTTTTCTATGTTTTGGGAAGCAATTTAATAAGTTAATTTTCAAGCACTTTATTTTTCTCAGTTCTTTAGTTTTAATGTTTATTTTTATTTTTCAAAACTTTAAATGTACTAAATATTGGCCCCTGTTATCGGTTATCGGCCTGAAAGGTGGTCAATAATCGGTATTAGCCCTGAAAAAACTATATCGGTCTATCCCTAGTGCCATTTCTCTGTTTCTCTTTATGTGGTTTGCATTCAGAATAAGGCTGTTTTTAACACTTATTAAATTATGGAGGATATTTTTTTAAATATTTATTATGATCTTGTAGTTAATAAAACATTTTATCTGATATTAATAATACCTGCTCTTGTTGTTGCCTTGTCTCTTAAGAAATATTTAAAAGCCACAAAGAATTTCAGACTGACTACCATTTTGTCTTTTATTCTGTTACCAAAAAGGAATCGTAAGCTTCCAAAACATCTTTTGCCAACTGGATTCATTATTTGTTTTTATATGCTGAGGAAGATTGACACATCAGTGGAACAGTTGTTTAAAGTACTGTTTAAAATGTTTTATCAGTTCGGTGTATACATCATTACACGCAGCGTTTAGAAGGATGAACTTGCAGACAGTGCTTTCTCAAACCTGGGCTCTTCTAATTCCTTTGTATAGTTAGCTTTATTACTGACCAGCTCATACCTACATTTGACATGGGTGCAAGGGGAAATAAGGTTTTTACTTCTAGATTAAATCTGGGGGGGTTTTCACTTTGAAGTAGTCCTAGTCCTTAAACATTTATATATCTTTTTATGTGTATGATATCTGCCTGGATTATTTACAAGACTATTGATCTTTGTGGATATCTGGCGCATGTCTTGCTTTTTTTTTTTTTTTTTTTTTTTTTAAGAAATGTAGAAATAAAGCTTCAAAATGTAATGCCTAAAAAAAGATACTTAACAAAGTTTGTTAAACTAGATTTACAAGTTATTAGATTACAGATTATTCCACCAGTGCAGTGATTATCTCAAAAGCAACCAGTACAAAATTGCAGAGTTGTTCTTCTTGCACATCATGAGTTATAGGTTAAAGTGAATACTCTCAATCTGAACTATAAATAAGCATCTTAAATGAAATATTGAAACACCAGAGAAGGATATTATGTTCACTCAACTTAGAAGCTAAATCTATTCACCAAACTTCAAGTGTACATCTTATTGGAGAAATGGTACACTCACCCACCTTCCCATAACTTGGAGTAGTCAGCATCCATTTTTTTAATAATTACATATATCTAGTTGAGTATTGATTACCTTTAGTCTATCTAGGAATAGAGTTGAGGTCTACTATAAAAATGTAAGTAAAAAAAAAGAGAAAAGCTAAAGGTTGTTGTGTTTAATTTTGTTTTTGTTTATTTTAATCTGAAATGCTTCTGGTTTCATACTCAGTGTTTCTTTCATGTAATTAGCAAGAATCCATGAGCTAGTGACGTATGGGATATACATTCCTACCAGGAGGGGCAAAGTTTCCCAAACCTCAAAATGCCTATAAATACACCCCTCACCACACCCACAATACAGTTTTTACAAACTTTGCCTCCCATGGAGGTGGTGAAGTAAGTTTGTGCTAGATTCTACGTTGATATGCGCTTTGCAGCAGGCTGAAGCCCGGTTTTCCTCTGAGTGCAGTGAATGTCAGAGGGATGTGAAGAGAGTATTGCCTATTTGAATACAATGGTCTTCCTCTAGGGGATCTATTTCATAGGTTCTCTGTTATCGGTCGTAGAGATTTCTTCTCCTACCTCCCTTTTCAGGTCGACGATATACTCTTATATACCATTACCTCTACTGATTCTCGTTTCCGTACTGGTTTGTCTATCTACTATATGTAGATGAGTGTCTTAGGGTAAGTAAGTCTTATTTTATTTATGACACTCTAAAGCTATGGTTGGGCACTTTATATGTAAAGTTCTAAATATATGTGTTTAAACTTATATTTGCCATGATTCAGGATAATCAGTATTCCTTCATTCAGACTGTCAGTTTCATTATTTGGGATAATGCATATGAATAAATCTTTTTTTCTTACTTTAAAAATTTTCAATTGACTTTTTTCCCTGCGGGCTGTTAGGCTCGCGGGGGCAGAAAATATTTAAATTTATTGCGTCATTCTTGGCGCAAACTTTTTTGGCACAAAATTTTGTCATTTCCGGCACCATAGTTGACGCCGGAAGTTTGTTCGTGGTTGCGTCATTTTTGACGTATATGTGTTAGACGTTTTTTTGCGCCAATAAATGTGGGCGTCGTTTTTCGGTGTCAGAGGATGTGGCGTCATACTTGGCGCCAAAAAATATGGGCGTTATACTTGGCGCCAATAATGTGGGCGTCATACTTGGCGCCAAAAATGTGGGCGTCATTCTTGTCTCCACCCTTTTTTCACATTATTTAAGTCTCTTTTTTATTGCTTCTGGTTGCTAGAGGCTTGTTTATTTGGAATTTAATTTTTTCCCATTCCTGAAACTGTCATTTAAGGAATTTGATAATTTTGCTTTATATGTTGTTTTTTTTCTATTACATATTGCAAGATGTCACAACCTGACCCTGGATCAGAATCTACTTCTGGAAAGACGCTGCCTGATGCTGGTTCTACCAAAGTTAAGTGCATTTGTTGTAAACTTTTGGTAACTGTTCCTCCGGCTGTAGTTTGTGTTAGTTGTCATGATAAACTTTCTAACGCAGATAGTGTCTCCATTAGTAATAATACTTTACCTGTTGTTTTTCCTTCAACATCTAATGTTCAGGATGTTCCTGTTAATGTAAAATAATTTGTTTCTAATTCTATTAGGAAGGCTCTGTCTGTTATTCCTCCTTCCAGTAAACGTAAAAGGTCTTTTAAAACTTCTCATATTTCAGATGAATTTTTAAGTGACCGCCATCATTCTGACTTATCTATTTCTGATGAGGATCTATCTGGTTCAGAAGATTCTGCTTCAGATATTGACACTGATAAATCTTCATATTTATTTAAGATGGAGTTTATTCATTCTTTACTTAAAGAAGTGTTGATTGCATTAGATATGGAGGAGTCTAGTCCTCTTGATACTAAATCTACTAAGCGTTTAAATTCGTTTTTTAAACCTCATGTAGTTATTCCAGAAGTTTTTCCAGTTCCTGATGCTATTTCAGAAGTAATTTCTAGGGAATGGAATAGTCTGGGTACTTCATTTACTCCTTCTCCAAGGTTTAAGAAATTGTACCCTGTGCCATCTGATAGATTAGAATTTTGGGACAAAATCCCTAAAGTTGATGGGGCTATCTCTACTCTTGATAAACCTACTACTATTCCTACGGCGGATAGTACTTCCTTTAAGGATCCTTTAGATAGGAAGCTTGAATCCTTTCTAAGGAGAGCTTATTTATGTTCAGGTAATCTTCTTAGACCTGCTATTTCTTTGGCTGATGTTGCTGCAGCTTCTACTTTCTGGTTGGAGGCTTTAGCCCAACAAGTGTCAGACCATAATGCTTATAGCATTGTTAAACTTCTTCAACATGCTAATAACTTTATTTGTGATGCCATTTTTGATATCATTAGAATTGATGTCAGGTATATGTCTTTTCTCCAACATAGGTGTGTCCGGTCCACGGCGTCATCCTTACTTGTGGGATATTCTCTTCCCCAACAGGAAATGGCAAAGAGCCCAGCAAAGCTGGTCACATGATCCCTCCTAGGCTCCGCCTACCCCAGTCATTCTCTTTGCCGTTGTACAGGCAACATCTCCACGGAGATGGCTTAGAGTTTTTTTAGTGTTTAACTGTAGTTTTTATTATTCAATCAAGAGTTTGTTATTTTGAAATAGTGCTGGTATGTACTATTTACTCAGAAACAGAAAAGAGATGAAGATTTCTGTTTGTATGAGGAAAATGATTTTAGCAACCGTAACTAAAATCCATGGCTGTTCCACACAGGACTGTTGAGAGCAATTAACTTCAGTTGGGGGAACAGTGTGCAGTCTCTTGCTGCTTGAGGTATGACACATTCTAACAAGACGATGTAATGCTGGAAGCTGTCATTTTCCCTATGGGATCCGGTAAGCCATGTTTATTACGATGGTAAATAAGGGCTTCACAAGGGCTTATTAAGACTGTAGACTTTTCTGGGCTAAATCGATTCATTATTAACACATATTTAGCCTTGAGGAATCATTTTATCTGGGTATATTGATATTATAATATCGGCAGGCACTGTATTAGACACCTTATTTCTTAGGGGCTTTCCCAAAGCATAAGCAGAGCCTCATTTTCGCGCCGGTGTGGCGCACTTGTTTTTGAGAGGCATGGCATGCAGTCGCATGTGAGAGGAGCTCTGATACTTAGAAAAGACTTTCTGAAGGCGTCATTTGGTATCGTATTCCCCTTTGGGTTTGGTTGGGTCTCAGCAAAGCAGATACCAGGGACTGTAAAGGGGTTAAAGTGTTAAAACGGCTCCGGTTCCGTTATTTTAAGGGTTAAAGCTTCCAAATTTGGTGTGCAATACTTTTAAGGCTTTAAGACACTGTGGTGAAAATTTGGTGAATTTTGTACAATTCCTTCATGTTTTTTCGCAATTGCAGTAATAAAGTGTGTTCAGTTTAAAATTTAAAGTGACAGTAACGGTTTTATTTTAAAACGTTTTTTGTACTTTATTATCAAGTTTATGCCTGTTTAACATGTCTGAACTACCAGATAGACTGTGTTCTGAATGTGGGGAAGCCAGAATTCCTGTTCATTTAAATAAATGTGATTTATGTGATAATGACAATGATGCCCAAGATGATTCCTCAAGTGAGGGGAGTAAGCATGGTACTGCATCTTTCCCTCCTTCGTCTACACGAGTCTTGCCCACTCAGGAGGCCCCTAGTACATCTAGCGCGCCAATACTCCTTACTATGCAACAATTAACGGCTGTAATGGATAATTCTGTCAAAAACATTTTAGCCAAAATGAACCCTTGTCAGCGTAAGCGTGGCTGCTCTGTTTTAGTTACTGAAGAGCATGACGACGCTGATATTAATATCTCTGAAGGGCCCCTAACCCAATCTGAGGGGGCCAGGGAGGTTTTGTCTGAGGGAGAAATTACTGATTCAGGGAACATTTCTCAACAGGCTGAACCTGATGTAATTGCATTTAAATTTAAGTTGGAACATCTCCGCATTCTGCTTAAGGAGGTATTATCCACTCTGGATGATTGTGAAAAGTTGGTCATCCCAGAGAAACTATGTAAAATGGACAAGTTCCTAGAGGTGCCGGGGCTCCCAGAAGCTTTTCCTATACCCAAGCGGGTGGCGGACATTGTTAATAAAGAATGGGAAAGGCCCGGTATTCCTTTCGTCCCTCCCCCCATATTTAAAAAATTGTTTCCTATGGTCGACCCCAGAAAGGACTTATGGCAGACAGTCCCCAAGGTCGAGGGAGCGGTTTCTACTTTAAACAAACGCACCACTATACCCATAGAGGATAGTTGTGCTTTCAAAGATCCTATGGATAAAAAATTAGAAGGTTTGCTTAAAAAGATGTTTGTTCAGCAGGGTTACCTTCTACAACCAATTTCATGCATTGTCCCTGTCACTACAGCCGCATGTTTCTGGTTTGATGAGCTGATAAAGGCGCTCGATAGTGATTCTCCTCCTTATGAGGAGATTATGGACAGAATCAATGCTCTCAAATTGGCTAATTCTTTTACCCTAGACGCCACTTTGCAATTGGCTAGGTTAGCGGCTAAGAATTCTGGGTTTGCTATTGTGGCGCGCAGAGCGCTTTGGTTGAAATCTTGGTCGGCTGATGCGTCTTCCAAGAACAAGCTACTAAACATTCCTTTCAAGGGGAAAACGCTGTTTGGCCCTGACTTGAAAGAGATTATCTCTGATATCACTGGGGGTAAGGGCCACGCCCTTCCTCAGGATCGGCCTTTCAAGGCGAAAAATAGACCTAATTTTCGTCCCTTTCGTAAAAACGGACCAGCCCAAAGTGCTACGTCCTCTAAGCAAGAGGGTAATACTTCTCAAGCCAAGCCAGCTTGGAGACCAATGCAAGGCTGGAACAAGGGAAAGCAGGCCAAGAAACCTGCCACTGCTACCAAGACAGCATGAAATATTGGCCCCCGATCCGGGACCGGATCTGGTGGGGGGCAGACTCTCTCTCTTCGCTCAGGTTTGGGCAAGAGATGTTCTGGATCCTTGGGCGCTAGAAATAGTCTCCCAGGGTTATCTTCTGGAATTCAAGGGACTTCCCCCAAGGGGGAGGTTCCACAGGTCTCAGTTGTCTTCAGACCACATAAAAAGACAGGCGTTCTTACATTGTGTAGAAGACCTGTTAAAAATGGGAGTGATTCATCCTGTTCCACTAAGAGAACAAGGGATGGGGTTCTACTCCAATCTGTTCATAGTTCCCAAAAAAGAGGGAACGTTCAGACCAATCTTAGATCTCAAGATCTTAAACAAGTTTCTCAAGGTTCCATCGTTCAAGATGGAAACCATTCGAACTATTCTTCCTTCCATCCAGGAAGGTCAATTCATGACCACGGTGGATTTAAAGGATGCGTATCTACATATTCCTATCCACAAGGAACATCATCGGTTCCTAAGGTTCGCATTCCTGGACAAACATTACCAGTTCGTGGCGCTTCCTTTCGGATTAGCCACTGCTCCAAGGATTTTCACAAAGGTACTAGGGTCCCTTCTAGCGGTGCTAAGACCAAGGGGCATTGCAGTAGTACCTTACCCGGACGACATTCTGATTCAAGCGTCGTCCCTTCCTCAAGCAAAGGCTCACACGGACATCGTCCTGGCCTTTCTCAGATCTCACGGCTGGAAAGTGAACGTGGAAAAGAGTTCTCTATCCCCGTCAACAAGGGTTCCCTTCTTGGGAACAATTATAGACTCCTTAGAAATGAGGATCTTTCTAACAGAGGCCAGAAAAACAAAACTTCTAGACTCTTGTCGGATACTTCATTCCGTTCCTCTTCCTTCCATAGCTCAGTGCATGGAAGTGATCGGGTTGATGGTAGCAGCAATGGACATAGTTCCTTTTGCGCGCATTCATCTAAGACCATTACAACTGTGCATGCTCAGTCAGTGGAATGGGGACTATACAGACTTGTCTCCGAAGATACAAGTAAATCAGAGGACCAGAGACTCACTCCGTTGGTGGCTGTCCCTGGACAATCTGTCACAAGGGATGACGTTCCGCAGACCAGAGTGGGTCATTGTCACGACCGACGCCAGTCTGATGGGCTGGGGCGCGGTCTGGGGATCCCTGAAAGCTCAGGGTCTTTGGTCTCGGGAAGAATCTCTTCTACCGATAAATATTCTGGAGCTGAGAGCGATATTCAATGCTCTCAAGGCTTGGCCTCAGCTAGCGAGGACCAAGTTCATACGGTTTCAATCAGACAACATGACGACTGTTGCGTACATCAACCATCAGGGGGGAACAAGGAGTTCCCTAGCGATGGAAGAAGTGACCAAAATCATTCTATGGGCGGAGTCTCACTCCTGCCACCTGTCTGCTATCCACATCCCAGGAGTGGAAAATTGGGAAGCGGATTTTCTGAGTCGTCAGACATTGCATCCGGGGGAGTGGGAACTCCATCCGGAAATCTTTGCCCAAGTCACCCAGCGGTGGGGCATTCCAGACATGGATCTAATGGCCTCTCGTCAGAACTGCAAAGTTCCTTGCTACGGGTCCAGATCCAGGGATCCCAAGGCGGCTCTAGTGGATGCACTAGTAGCACCTTGGACCTTCAAACTAGCTTATGTGTTCCCGCCGTTTCCTCTCATCCCCAGGCTGGTAGCCAGGATCAATCAGGAGAGGGCGTCGGTGATCTTGATAGCTCCTGCGTGGCCACGCAGGACTTGGTATGCAGATCTGGTGAATATGTCATCGGCTCCACCTTGGAAGCTACCTTTGAGACGAGACCTTCTTGTTCAGGGTCCGTTCGAACATCCGAATCTGGTTTCACTCCAGCTGACTGCTTGGAGATTGAACGCTTAATTCTATCGAAGCGAGGATTCTCAGATTCTGTTATTGATACTCTTGTTCAGGCCAGAAAGCCTGTAACTAGAAAGATTTACCACAAGATTTGGAAAAAATATATCTGTTGGTGTGAATCTAAAGGATTCCCTTGGGACAAGGTTAAGATTCCTAAGATTTTATCCTTCCTTCAAGACGGATTAGAAAAAGGATTATCTGCAAGTTCCCTGAAGGGACAGATTTCTGCCTTGTCTGTGTTACTTCACAAAAAGCTGGCAGCTGTGCCAGATGTTCAAGCTTTTGTTCAGGCTCTGGTTAGAATTAAGCCTGTTTACAAACCTTTGACTCCTCCTTGGAGTCTCAATTTAGTTCTTTCAGTTCTTCAGGGGGTTCCGTTTGAACCCTTACATTCCGTTGATATTAAGTTATTATCTTGGAAAGTTTTGTTTTTAGTTGCAATTTCTTCTGCTAGAAGAGTTTCAGAATTATCTGCTCTGCAGTGTTCTCCTCCTTATCTGGTGTTCCATGCAGATAAGGTGGTTTTACGTACTAAACCTGGTTTTCTTCCAAAAGTTGTTTCTAACAAAAACATTAACCAGGAGATTATCGTACCTTCTCTGTGTCCGAAACCAGTTTCAAAGAAGGAACGTTTGTTGCACAATTTGGATGTTGTTCGCGCTCTAAAATTCTATTTAGATGCTACAAAGGATTTTAGACAAACATCTTCCTTGTTTGTTGTTTACTCCGGTAAAAGGAGAGGTCAAAAAGCAACTTCTACCTCTCTCTCCTTTTGGATTAAAAGCATCATCAGATTGGCTTACGAGACTGCAGGACGGCAGCCTCCCGAAAGAATCACAGCTCATTCCACTAGGGCTGTGGCTTCCACATGGGCCTTCAAGAACGAGGCTTCTGTTGATCAGATATGTAGGGCAGCGACTTGGTCTTCACTGCACACTTTTACCAAATTTTACAAGTTTGATACTTTTGCTTCTTCTGAGGCTATTTTTGGGAGAAAGGTTTTGCAAGCCGTGGTGCCTTCCATTTAGGTGACCTGATTTGCTCCCTCCCTTCATCCGTGTCCTAAAGCTTTGGTATTGGTTCCCACAAGTAAGGATGACGCCGTGGACCGGACACACCTATGTTGGAGAAAACAGAATTTATGTTTACCTGATAAATTACTTTCTCCAACGGTGTGTCCGGTCCACGGCCCGCCCTGGTTTTTTTAATCAGGTCTGATATTTTATTTTCTTTAACTACAGTCACCACGGTACCATATGGTTTCTCCTATGCAAATATTCCTCCTTAACGTCGGTCGAATGACTGGGGTAGGCGGAGCCTAGGAGGGATCATGTGACCAGCTTTGCTGGGCTCTTTGCCATTTCCTGTTGGGGAAGAGAATATCCCACAAGTAAGGATGACGCCGTGGACCGGACACACCGTTGGAGAAAGTAATTTATCAGGTAAACATAAATTCTGTTTTTAGCTAGAACAGCTTTATGGCTTAAATCTTGGAATGCAGATATGACTTCTAAGTCAACTTTGCTTTCTCTTTCTTTCCAAGGTAATAAATTATTTGGTTCACAGTTGGATTCTATTATTTCAACTGTTACTGGGGGGAAAGGAACCTTTTTGCCTCAGGACAAAACATCTAAAGGTAAATATAGGGCTGCTAATCGTTTTCGTTCCTTTCGTCAGAATAAGGAACAGAAGCCTGACCCTTCCCCTAAAGGAACGGTTTCCGTTTGGAAACTTCTCCAGTCTGGAATAAATCCAAGCCTTTTAGAAAGTCAAAACCAGCTCCCAAATCCGCATGAAGGTGCGGCCCTCATTCCAGCACAGCTGGTAGGGGGCAGGTTACGATTTTTCAAAGATATTTGGATCAATTCGATTCACAGTCTTTGGATTCAGAACATTGTTTCACAAGGGTACAGAATAGGTTTCAAGGTAAGGCCGCCTGTGAGAAGATTTTTTCTCTCACGCATTCCAGTAAACCCAGTGAAGGCTCAGGCGTTTCTGAAATGTGTTTCAGACCTAGAGTTGGCTGGGGTAAGTGTGCCAGTTCCAGTTCTGGAACGGGTTCTGGGGTTTTACTCAAATCTATTTTTTGTACCAAAGAAGGAGAATTCCTTCAGACCAGTTCTGGATCTAAAAATATTGAATCGTTATGTAAGGATACCAACATTCAAAATGGTGACTATAAGGACTATTCTGCCTTTTGTTCAGCAAGGGCATTATATGTCTACAATAGACTTACAGAATACATATCTTCATATTCCAATTCATCCAGATCACTATCAGTTCCTGAGATTCTCTTTTCTAGACAAACATTACCAGTTTGTTGCCCTTCCGTTTGGCCTAGCAACAGCTCCAAGGATCTTTTCAAAGGTTTTCGGTGCCCTTCTCTCTGTAATCAGAGAACAGGGTATTGCGGTATTTCCTTATTTGGACGATATCTTGGTACTGTATTTCTTCAGACTGTTCAAATCTGGGGACTTCCAGAAATAGATCTGATGGCCTCTCATCTAAACAAGAAACTTCCCAGGTATCTGTCCAGATCCAGGGTTCCTCAGGCGGAAGCAGTGGATGCGTTGTCGCTTCCTTGGAATTATCAACCTGCTTATATCTTTCCGCCTCTAGTTCTTCTTCCAAAAGTGATTTCCAAAATTCTAATGGAACGTTCGTTTGTATTGCTGGTGGCTCCAGCATGGCCTCACAGGTTTTGGTATGCGGATCTCGTTCGGATGGCAAGTTGCCAACCTTGGACACTTCCGTTAAGGCCAGACCTTCTATCTCAAGGACCATTTTTCCATCAGGATCTCAAATCATTACATTTGAAGGTATGGAGATTGAACACTTGATTCTTAGTCATAGAGGTTTCTCTGACTCAGTCATTAATACTATGATACAGGCTCGTAAATCTGTGTCTAGGAAGATTTATTACCGAGTCTGGAAGACTTACATTTATTGGTGTTCTTCTCATAAATTCTCTTGGCATTCTTTTAGAATTCCTAGAATTTTACAGTTTCTTCAGGATGGTTTGGATAAGGGTTTGTCTGCAAGTTCTTTGAAAGGTCAAATCTCTGCTCTTTCTGTTCAGAAAGATTGCTAATCATCCTGATATTCATTGTTTTGTTCAGGCTTTGGTTCGTATCAAGCCTGTCATTAAGTCAATCTCTCCTCCTTGGAGTCTTAATTTGGTTCTGAGAGCTTTACAGGCTCCTCCGTTTGAACCTATGCATTCTCTGGATATTAAATTACTTTCTTGGAAAGTATTGTTCCTTTTGGCCATCTCTTCTGCTAGAAGAGTTTCTGAGTTATCTGCTCTTTCTTGTGAATCTCCTTTTCTGATTTTTCATCAGGATAAGGCGGTGTTGCGGACTTCATTTAAATTTTTACCTAAGGTTGTGAATTCTAACAACATTAGTAGAGAAATTGTTGTCCCTTTATTGTGTCCTAATCCTAAGAATTCTATGGAGAAATCTTTACATTCTTTGGATGTAGTAAGAGCGTTGAAATATTATGTTGAAGCTACTAAAGGTTTTAGAAAGACTTCTAGTCTATTTGTTATCTTTTCTGGTTCCAGGAAAGGTCAGAAGGCTTCTGCTATTTCCTTGGCATCTTGGTTAAAGTCTTTGATTCATCATGCTTATGTAGAGTCGGGTAAGTCCCCGCCTCAAAGGATTACGGCTCATTCTACTAGGTCAGTTTCTACTTCCTGGGCTTTTAGGAATGAAGCTTCTGTTGATCAAATTTGCAAAGCAGCAACTTGGTCTACTTTGCATACTTTTACTAAATTCTACCATTTTGATGTTTTTTCTTCTTCTGAAGCAATTTTTGGTAGAAAAGTACTTCAGGCAGCTGTTTCAGTTTGATTCTTCTGCTTATAATTTCAGTTTTTTCATTATAAGATTAAAACTTTTTGATTTGGGTTGTGGATTATTTTCTCAGCAGAATTTGCTGTCTTTATTTTGTCCCTCTCTAGTGACTCTTGTGTGGAAGTTCCACATCTTGGGTATCTGCTATCCCATACGTCACTAGCTCATGGACTCTTGCTAATTACATGAAAGAAAACATAATTTATGTAAGAACTTACCTGATAAATTAATTTCTTTCATATTAGCAAGAGTCCATGAGGCCCACCCTTTTTTGTGGTGGTTATGATTTTTTTTGTATAAAGCACAATTATTCCAATTCCTTATTTTTGATGTTTTCGCTCCTTTCTTATCACCCCACATCTTGGCTATTCGTTAAACTGAATTGTGGGTGTGGTGAGGGGTGTATTTATAGGCATTTTGAGGTTTGGGAAACTTTGCCCCTCCTGGTAGGAATGTATATCCCATACGTCACTAGCTCATGGACTCTTGCTAATATGAAAGAAATGAATTTATCAGGTAAGTTCTTACATAAATTATGTTTTTGTCTTTCTACCAGTTGGAATTACCCTTCACATGGGATTAGTTTAGTACAGTGCCAATAAAATATTGCAACAGTGCAGTGATATACATATGCTAAATCAATATCCTCTTATAAGAAGCAAAAACCTATGATGCCATAGTTTGTGAGTGGCACTTCCATTTCTTGTCTACTCTGAATAGGTTTTAGGTTGGCTGTAAGTTAAACTGAAGCCTATGTGAGTGGAGGGTTTTTGAAGGAGAGGAAGAGAAGTTCAGAAGGCTTCTGGAAAGTTTCTGCCTAACTCGAGTGTCAAGAAGTCAGTTAAAATAAGGGGTTGATTTATCAAGCTGCGGCGGACAAGGGGCACATATGCGCCCCTGTCTGCCGCAGCTTGCCTCTGGCGGGCTGAATTCTGTTGCCGGAATTCAGCATTTCACACGAGCGCTATGTTGCGCTCGCGTGCAATCCCGCCCCCTGCCCGCGCACAGCCAATCACGCGCAGGCAAGAGCTGTCAATCTCCCCGGTCGGACAAGGGATAGGTTAGGGAAGCAGCGGTCTAATGACCGCTGCTTGATAAATACGGACTGCAGGTTTTCTTGTGACAACCTGCAGTCGTAGGCTGGCAGAAGCCTGCCGAAGGGGTTGATAAATCGACCCCTAAGAATAGTTATTGCATAGTAAATATACATTTTTGTTGTTTGCATAATTTCTTTGAGTTGTTTGTCCAGTTTGTAGATCTCACTATTATCAATTTGCTTTGTTTCACAGTTAATAGTAAACGTAGGAGTTTCCGGAATGGCCTCAACGATAACCCTAGAGAAATGTGGTCACAACAAAGGTTATCAAGGGCTGGACAACTGTCAGTTCTGCCCTGTCACGCAGTGCTGTGTCTTAGGCGGTCCAGAATGCTTGCACTCTGTGATTGACATCGATGCAGTCTGCAAGAGGGTCGCGGCTGCCGAGTTGGATGTTGCATTCACTGTTTCTACAGATGCTGGCAGGTATGGGTCTTTTAAAATGTTTTTTTTTTCTTTCTTTTTTTAAGTCTCATCTTTCTGGATCTATTTAAGGGGAAAAAACCCATTAAAATAACAGGCTATGTATTTAACCCCTTAAGGACTGGGCAGTTCAGACTACGACTTCCCCAAAAGACCAGGGCATTTTTGACATCACTACATTTAAACAGAAATAGAGCCTTTTTTATTTACCTATCAAAACTATATAAAAAATTTTTAGTAGACAACCCAAAGTATTGATCTAGGCACCTTTTGGTATATTTCATGCCACCATTTTACCACCAAATGTGATCAAATAAAAAAAAAAAAGTTAACTTTTTCACAAACTTTGGGTTTCTCACTAAAATTATTTACATTATGCTTGTGCAATCATGGCACAAATGATTGTAAAAGCTTCCCTGGGATCCCCTTTGTTCAGAAATAGCAGACATATATGGCTTGGCCATTGCTTTTTGGTAATTAGAAGGCAGGTAATTGCAGCTGTGGACCACACTTTTATTATTCCCAGCAGTGAAGGGGTTAATTCTGTAGCTTGTAAGGTTAATTTTAGCTTTAACTCCCACCTGACACTTCCCACCCCCTGAGTAGTATAGGATTACCCCCTTACCTTTCAACCTCCCTGATCCCTCCCAAAAATCTCTCTAACCCTCCCCTTTCTAACTAATTCCCGCCATCTTAAATCTATATTTTCTTTCATGTAATTGGCAAGAGTCCATGAGCTAGTGACGTATGGGATATACAATCCTACCAGGAGGGGCAAAGTTTCTCAAACCTCAAAATTCCTATAAATACTTTCCCCACCACACCCACAATTCATTTTTTACAAACTTTGCCTCCTATGGAGGTGGTGAAGTAAGTTTGTGCTAGATTTCTACGTTGATATGCGCTTCTCAGCTTTTTTGAAGCCCAGTTCCTCTGAGTGCAGTGAATGACAGAGGGATGTGAAGGGAGTATTACCTATTGAATACAATGATCATCCTAACGGGGATCTATTTCATAGGTTCTCTGTTATCGGTCGTAGAGATTCATCTCTTACCTCCCTTTTCAGATCGACAATATACTCTTATATACCATTACCTCTGCTGATTCTCGTTTCAGTACTGGTTTGGCTATCTACTTTATGTAGATGAGTGTCTTGGTAAGTATCTTTCCTTTATTTAAGACACTCTTAGCTATGGTTTGGCACTTTTATATTTAAAGTTCTAAATATATGTTTGTACTTATATTTGCCATGATTCAGGTTTATCAGTATACTTCCTTTTTGCAGACTGTCAGTTTCATATTTCGGAATTGCATAAAACCTGAAATTTTCAAATTGACTCTCTTTTCTAAATTGCGGGCTGTTAGGCTTGCGGGAGCGCAAAATGCTATAATTTATTGCGTCATTCTTGGCGCGAGACTTTTTTGGCACGAGAATTACGTTTGTTGACGTAATTTTGTCATTTCCGGCGTCTTAGTTGGCGCCAAGTTTTTTCACATAGTTGTGTCATCTATGACGCTCGTGTTTGTTGCAGACGTTCTTGGCGCCAAAAAATATTTTGTCAGTTGGGCGTCATACTTGGCGCCAAACGTTTTGACATTATTTAAGTCTTCATTTCTTTTTGCTTCTGGTTTCCAGAGGCTTATTTTGTTGCATTTCTTTCCCATTCCTGAAACTGTCATATAAGGAAATTGATAATTTTGCTTTATATGTTATTTTTTCTCTTACATATTGCAAGATGTCTCAAACTGACCCTGTCTCAGAATCTACTACTGGAATCCTGCTGCCTGATGTCGGTTCTACCAAAGCTAAGTGCATTTGTTGTAAACTTGTGGTAACTGTTCCTCCGGCTGTAGTTTGTGATAGTTGTCATGACAAACTTTTACATGCAGACAATATTTCCATTAGTAGTTGTCCATTACCTGTTGCTGGTCCTTCAATATCTAATGCTCAGGATGTTCCTGTTAATGTGAGAGAATTCCATTCAGAAGGCTTTGTCTGTCATACCGCCTTCTAATAAACGTAAAAGGTCTTTTAAAACTTCTCATAAAATTGATGAATTTTTAAATGACCGACAACATTCTGATTTATCTATCTCTGATGAGGATCTATCTGGTTCAGAAGATTCTGCCTCAGATATTGACACTGACAAATCTTCATATTTGTTTAAAATGGAGTATATTTGTTCCTTATTAAAGGAGGTGTTGATTGCATTCGATATGGAGGAGACTAGTCCTCTTGATATTAAAACTACTTCTTTTACTCCTTCAAGGTTTAAGAAACTGTATCCTTTGTCGACTGATAGATTGGACTTTTGGGAAAAGATCCCCAAAGTTGATGGGGCCATCTCTACTCTTGCTAAGTGTACTACTATTCCTACGGCAGATAGTACTTCTTTTAAAGATCCTTTAGATAGGAAACTTGAATCTTATCAAAGGAAGGCTTATTTATGTTCAGGTCATCTTCTTAGGCCTGCTATTTCTTTGGCTGCTGTTGCAGCTGCTTCAACTTTTTGGTTGGAAACCTTAGCGCAACAAGTACCAGATCATAATGTGTTTAGCATTGTTACGTTAATTCAACATGCTAATAATTTCATTTGTGATGCCATTTTTTTATATCATTAGAATTGATGTTAGATATATGTCTTTAGCTATTTTAGCTAGAAGAGCTTTATGGCTTAAATCTTGGAATGCGTATATGACTTCCAAGTCAACATTGCTATCTCTCTCTTTCCAAGGTAATAAATTATTTGGTTCTCAGTTGGATTTGATTATTTCAACTGTCAATGGGGGAAAGGGAGCTTTTTTGCCTCAGGATAAAAAATCTAAGGGTAAATTTAAGGCTGCTAACCGTTTTCGTTCCTTTTGACAAAATAAGGAACAGAAACCTGATCCTTCCCCCTAAAGGAACCATTTCCAATTGGAAGCCTTCTTCAGTCTGGAATAAATCCAAGCCATTTAAAAGATCAAAATCAGCCCCCAAGTCCGCATGAAGGTGCAGCCCTCATTCATGCCCAGCTGGTAGGGGGCAGACTAAGATTTTTCAAGGATGTTTGGATCAATTCAGTCGAAAATCATTGGTTTCAGAACATTTTCTCTCAGGGGTACAGAATAGGTTTCAATGTAAGACGGCCTGTGAGACGTTTCTTTCTCTCACGCATTCCAGTGAACCCAGAGAAAGCTCAGGCTTTCCTGAAGTGTGTTTCAGACCTGGAGTTGTCTGGGGTAAGTGTGCCAGTTCCTTTTCAGGAACGGGGTCTGGGATTTTATTCAAATCTGTTCATTGTCCCAAAGAAGGAGAATTCTTTCAGACCAGTTCTGGATCTAAAAATTTTGAATCGTTATGCAAGAATACCAACATTCAAGATGGTGACTATAAGGACTATTCTGCCTTTTGTTCAGCAAGGGCATTATATGTCCACAATAGACTTACAGGATGCATATCTTCATATTCCAATCCATCCAGATCACTATCAGTTCCTGAGATTCTCTTTTCTAGACAAGCATTACCAATTTGTTGCTCTTCCTTTTGGCCTAGCAACAGCTCCAAGGATCTTTTAAAAGGTTCTCGGTGCCCTTCTCTCTGTAATCAGAGAGAGGGGTATTGCGGTGTTTCCTTATTTGGACGATATCTTGGTACTAGCTCAGTCTTTACGTTCTGCAGAATTTCACACGAATCAACTAGTGTTGTTTCTTCAAAGACATGGTTGGAGGATCAATTTACCAAAACGTTCTTTGATTCCTCAGACAAGGGTAACCTTTTTAGGATTCCAAATAGATTCAGTATCCATGACTTTGTCTCTAACAGACAAAAGACGTCTGAAATTGGTTGCAGCTGGTCGGAACCTTCAGTTTCAGTCATTCCCTTCAGTAGCTATGTGCATGGAGGTTTTAGGTCTTATGGCTGCAGAATCGGACGCGATCCCCTTTGCTCGTTTTCACATGAGACCTCTTCAGCTTTGTATGCTGAACCAATGGTGCAGGGATTATACAAAGATATCACAATTAATGTCCTTAAATCCCAAAGTTCGACTATCTCTGACTTGGTGGTTAGATCACCATCGTTTAGTTCAAGGGGCCTCTTTTGTTCATCCAACCTGGTCTGTGATCTCAACAGATGCGAGTCTTTAAGGTTGGGGAGCTGTCTGGGGATCTCTGACAGCGCAGGGGGTTTGGAAATCTCAAGAGGCGAGATTACAAATCAATATTTTGGAACTCCGTGCGATTCTCAGAGCTCTTCAGTTTTGGCCTCTACTGAAGAGAGAACCATTTATTTGTTTTCAGACAGACAATGTCACAACCGTGGCCTATGTCAATCAACAGGGTGGAACTCACAGTCCTCAAGCTATGAAAGAAGTATCTCGGATACTTGCTTGGGCGGAATCCAGCTCCTGTCTAATTTCTGCGGTCCATATCCCAGGTATAGACAATTATGAAGCGGATTATCTCAGTCGTCAGACTTTACATCTGGGAGAGTGGTCTCTTCACCCAGATCTGTTTTTTCAGATTGTTCAGATGTGGGGGCTTCCAGAAATAGATCTGATGGCTTCTCATCTAAACAGGAAACTTCCCAGGTATCTGTCCAGGTCCAGGGATCCTCAGGCTGAAGCAGTGGATGCGTTGACACTTCCTTGGAATTATCAACCTGCTTATATTTTTCCGCCTCTAGTTCTTCTTCCAAGAGTGATTTCCAAAATCATAATGGAACGTTCGTTTGTACTGCTGGTGGCTCCAGCATGGCCACATAGGTTTTGGTATGCGGATCTTATTCGGATATCCGGTTGCCAACCTTGGCCACTTCCTTTAAGGCCAGACCTTCTATCCCAAGGCCAGTTTTTCCATCGGGATCTCAAATTATTAAATTTGAAGGTATTTAGATTGAACGCTTAATGCTTAGTCATAGAGGTTTCTCTGACTCAGTGATTAATACTTTGTTGCAGGCTCGTAAATCTGTGTCTAGAAAGATTTATTATCGAGTTTGGAAGACTTACATTTCATGGTGCTCTTCTCATAAGTTCTCTTGGCATTATTTTAGAATTCCTAGAATTTTACAGTTTCTTCAGGATGGTTTAGATAAGGGTTTGTCTGCAAGTTCCTTGAAAGGACAAATCTCTGCTCTTTCTGTTCTGTTCCACAGAAGAATTGCTAATCTTCCTGATATTCATTGTTTTGTTCAGGCTTTGGTTCGTATCGGGCCTGTCATTAAATCAATCTCTCCTCTGAGTCTTAATTTGGTTTTCAAGGCTTTACAGGCTCCTCCGTTTGAGCCTATGCATTCTGTGGACATTAAATTACTTTCTTGGAAAGTATTATTCCTTTTGGCCATCTCTTCTGCTAGAAGAATTTCTGAATTATCTGCTCTTTCTTGTGAGTCTCCTTTTCTGATTTTTCATCAGGATAAGGCGGTTTTGTGGACTTCGTTTAATTTTTTACCTAAATTTGTGAACTCCAATAACATTAGTAGAGAAATTGTTGTCCCTTTTTTGTGTCCTAATCCTAAAAATTCTCTGGAGAGATCTTTACATTCTTTGGATTTCTGGTTCTAGGAAAGGTCAGAAGGCTTCTGCCATTTCTTTGGCATCTTGGTTAAAACTTTTGATTCTTCATGCTTATTTGGAGTCGGGTAAATCCCCGCCTCAGAGGATTACGGCTCATTCTACTAGGTCAGTTTCCACTTCCTGGCTTTTAAGAATGAAGCTTCTGTTGATCAGATTTGCAAAGCAGCAACTTGGTCTTCTTTGCATACTTTTACTAAATTCTACCATTTTGATGTTTTTTCTTCTTCAGAAGCAGTTTTTGGTAGAAAAGTACTTCAGGCAGCTGTTTCAATTTGATTCTTCTGCTTATAATTTCAGTTTTTTTCATTATAAAGATTAAAACTTTTGATTTGGGTTGTGGATTAATTTTTCAGCGGAATTGTCTGTCTTTATTTTTATCCCTCCCTCTCTAGTGACTCTTCTGTGGAGTTCCACATCTTGGGTATTTTCTATCCCATACGTCACTAGCTCATGGACTCTTGCCAATTACATGAAAGAAAACATAATTTATGTAAGAATTTACCTGATAAATTCATTTCTTTCATATTGGCAAGAGTCCATGAGACCCACCCTTTTTATGGTGGTTATGATTTTTTTGTATAAAGCACAATTATTCCAATTCCTTGTTGATGCTTTCGCTCCTTTCTTATCACCCCACTTCTTGGCTATTCATTAAACTGAATTGTGGGTGTGGTGGGGGGTGTATTTATAGTCATTTTGAGGTTTGGGAAACTTTGCCCCTCCTGGTAGGATTGTAAATCCCATACGTCACTAGCTCATGGACTCTTGCCAATATGAAAGAAATGAATTTATCAGGTAAATTCTTACATAAATTATGTTTTTTTTATTTCATAATAACTATAATTCTGTAGTGTAGCTTCCCCCCCATTACCCTACCCCCTCCCCCTCTCAAATCGATCTCCTACCCTCTAATCCCTCATCCACCCTCTTTCCCACTCACTGCCGCTCTAAAAAAAAATCTCTAGTGCAGCTCTCCTGCCGCCCACCCGCCTTCCTCCTAACCCACCCACTCTGCATCGGTATCTCTGCCATCTATTTCTGCACTGCCACACTCATTTTAAATTATAGATTATACAGCCAGTGCAATGATTGCATGCTCTTGCTGAATCTGGAAAGAAAAAATTTGGGTTTCATGTCCCCTTAACGTAATTTTTTTGCCAATTAATTTCCTAGCTTTTTAAAAATTTGGAAAAAAATATTGAAAGCATTTTTATTATAGAGCGGTGTGCAGCATTTAATAACAGAAAAGCAATAAAACATGCACGTGTAAAATGTGCTTGTGGCGCTATCTAGAATTGAAATAGCTCAAAATATCTCAAAAACGACTAATCACACAACGTTTTGTCAAATGTAACAGCAGACCCTCACCACATGATCTATTCAAACACCAAGTTTCAAACTAATCCATGCATCCGTTTCTTAAATACACTATTCTTTATCACCAATTTTAAGTCTTTGTGATTTTCTACTCATAACCCTATTTTTTCAATCTCAAATGTCTCAAAAACTATATATATATATATATATATATATATATATATATATATATATATAGGCATAAAATGAGCTTTTACTGAATGACCATTCCATTTAGCTATTAAGTTACATAGTTACAAAATTATTTTAAAATTACTAAAAAAGATAGTGGGGGGGGGGCGGAATCTGACTAATACATACTGCAAAAAAAGCTAGATATCTCTTATTTTACTGTCTTGTGTTCTGGGAAAATAAGGTGACTTTACCTTCAGAACTTTTTCTGCATCTAAGAAAAGAGTAATCAATACCCACCAAAGGTTCTAAAACTCAGTGCAAAAGCTGTCCAGTTACTCTTCATTTCAGGTAAAGCTCCCGGCCAAAAGGTCTGCAAAATAATCCTAACTTCTAACTGTATTGAACTCATAACTTTAAATTAGCAGGAGATAATATTAAACTATGACTAACTAAAGCTTATTTCCAGAGGGAGTACAAAACTCTGAACTTATTGTGAGCTAAAAGTGAATAAAATAAGTTAAGCAAATGATATATACATCACCTGACCCATTTTACATTTAACTCACTATATGTTAAATTAATATGGCCTTTGCCTGGAAATAAGCTTCACTAAGCAACAAATCAAACATCCTTTCTATTGATAAGAGCTATATCATAAAGAAATAAATAAAAAAAACATCTGGAGGTCAGGGTTGCTCAACTTGCCTTTTGGCAGATTAACTGGAAGTAGTTACTTCAGGTTGTGTATTTGTGTGTGTGTATATATATATATATATATATATATATATATATATATATTTCTTTCCTAAGATATGGTGAGTCCATGGATTTGTCATTTACTATTGGGAATATCACTGCTGGCCAGCAGGAGGCGGCAAAGAGCACCACAGCAAAGCTGTTAAGTATCACTTCCCTTCCCACAACCCCCAGTCATTCTCTTTGCCTTCGGTGCAAGGAGGAGGTGAAGTTTTTGGTGTCTGAAGAAGATTGGATTTATTTCACTTCAGACAAGATTTTATTATTTTGAAACCCAGAGTAGGTTTTCTCTGATCTTTCCTTTCAAGATTGGGTATAGCCGTACTCCAGGTTAGTCTCTTCAGTAGGGCAGTGGTGGCTTTAAAGCAGTTAGGAACTTGTAAGGTGTGCCTTGCTGCATTTTACCAACATTGTTGCTACCCATGGTATAGAAAAGCCAGAGTAGGTTTACTCTGTTCTTTCTTTTATCTACAGGTCTCTTTGAGGAGTGGCGTCCTCTCATACCGTGTAGGCGGTCCTCCTGCTGGACGGCTAGACTGCAGGTAAGTGCCTTTTTGTCTTCTGGGTGGGAGACTGGCACTAAAAGGGTTAAGGAGCCTTCTCTGCAACATTATGTGGACAGATATATCCTTAGTAGGATATTTTTGGCAGGATGCAGGCACTTTATGGTGACAGGAGACTAGAGGTTAATAAGGAATCCCCTAATTGTTGGGCTCATGTGTATGTTTAGAGGCACCTAAAGGGTTAACGTCACCTCTAAGTTACCGTTACTCTTTTGTGTGACTATGGCTCTCTAATCTCGGGGAGTGTTGACTTCACAGTATTAAGACAGTTTTTCTTTCATGTAATTGGCAAGAGTCCATGAGCTAGTGACATATGGGATATACATTCCTACCAGGAGGGGCAAAGTTTCCCAAACCTCAAAATGCCTATAAATACGCCCACCACCACACCCACAATTCAGTTTTACAAACTTTGCCTCCCATGGAGGTGGTGAAGTAAGTTTGTGCTCGATTTCTACGTTGATATGCGCTTCGCAGCAGGCTGAAGCCCAGTTTTCCTCTCAGAGTGCAGTGAATGTCAGAGGGATGTGAAGAGAGTATTGCCTATTTGAATACCATGGTCTTCCTCTAGGGGATCTATTTCATAGGTTCTCTGTTATCGGTCGTAGAGATTTCTTCTCCTACCTCCCTTTTCAGATCGACGATATACTCTTATATACCATTACCTCTACTGATTCTCGTTTCAGTACTGGTTTGGCTATCTACTATATGTAGATGAGTGTCTTAGGGTAAGTAAGTCTTATTTTATTTTTGACACTCTAAGCTATGGTTGGGCGCTTTATATGTAAAGTTCTAAATATATGTTTTAAACTTATATTTGCCATGATTCAGGATAATCAGTGTTCCTTCTTTCAGACTGTCAGTTTCTTTTTTTGGGAAAATGCTTATGAATTAATATTTTTTTTCTTACCTTAAAAATTTCAATTGGCTTTTTTCTTCTGCTACAATTTATTACGTCATTTTTGGCGCAAGACTTTTTTGGCGCAAAAATATCGTCATTTCCGGCGTCATAGTTGGCACCGGAAGTTTTCATGCAGTTGCGTCATTTTTGATGCATCTCAGAAAAATATTGCACTCACAGCGCTTAAAGGACCTATAGCTCCTATCTAAGGTGAGCCCCCACTACCCACAAAGGAAATACTGTTGTTAGAAAGGTATAGAGAGGAGCGCCAGTTAAGTCAAGGTCTGGTGTGTGTGTGTGAGAAATGTGTTCACGCTAAAATAAAATAAAATAAATACAACCCTTTGTGAGGGCTGAGTTCCTATGGTAGGCCACAGAGGCTAATATGATAGTAAGACAATTGGGGATAGATATAAAGGATACGATACAATTTATTACAAACACAAATTAAATCTATAGACATGGATCCATGGTACATAAAAATATATATATGTATAAAAACAATTTAAAATAGTTATCCGTGAAATTCAAAGGGGGATATATCCCTCCAAGGACAAAATGTCCCCAAGATGGTATACAGAGATTGGTAGAAGTTGTTGGACTAGACTACCCTCTACTTCATATGGTAATACAAACACTAGTTAGACAGATTGGTGGGATAGTGTCCACCAATATGGAAAATACAATCTTAGGTAGCCTCTGTGGCCTACCATAGAAACTCAGCCCTCACAAAGGGTTGTATTTATTTTATTTTATTTTAGCGTGAACACATTTCTCTCACACACACACACCAGACCTTGACTTAACTGGCGCTCCTCATTTTTGATGCATGTTTGTTACAGACGTTTTTTTGGCGCCAAAAAATGTGGGCGTCATACTTGGCGCCAGATTTTTTCACATTATTTCAGTCTCACTTTTTAGTTGCTTCTGGTTTCTAGAGGCTTGTTTTGTTTTGCATTTTTCCCATTCCTGAAACTGTCATTTTAGGAATTTGATAATTTTGCTTATATGTTGTATTTCTATTACATATTGCAAGATATTCCAAAACCTGTTCCTGTATCAGAAAATACTCTTGGAATCCTGATGACTGATATCAGTCCTACCAAAGCTAAGTTCATTTATTTTAATGTTATTAATTTTATCTTTAGCTATGGTTTGTAATAAGTTATCATGATAAACTTTTACATGCAGAGTCCATTAGTATTTATGCATTATCTATTGCTATTCTTTTTACATCTATGTACAAGATATACCTAGGAATCTATGAGAATGTTTTTCTGATTCTATCCTTAAGGCTTTGTCTGACTTTACGCCTTTCTAATAAAATTTATAGGTCTTTTTTTTTTTTTTAAACTTCTCATTTAGTTGATGAATTTTTAAATGACCGACAACATACTGAATTATCCTTCTCTGATGATGTTTTTTCTCATTTAGAATATACTTCATCAGATATTTGACACTAACAAATCTACTTTTTATTTTTAAATAGAGTACATTCGTTGTTGAAAAGGTGTTGATTATATTGGATATTGAGGAGTCTAGTTCTTTTGATTAAGACTAGCTAACATTTAAATTCTGCTCATTAACCTCCTGTGGTTTCTTCAGAGGGGCCTAGGGCTTCTTTTATTCCTTCTTTAAGGTTTTTAAATTGTATCCTTGCCGGCAGTTTTTGAGGAAGATCCCCAAAGTTAATGGGGCTATCTCTACTCTTGCTACACATACTACTATTCCTATAGAAAATAGTATTTATTTTTTTCCTTCAGATGGGAAACTTGTATCTTATTTAAGGAAAATTATTTTATTTCAGGTCCTTTTCTTAGGCCTGCAATTTATTTGGCTGATGTTGCAAATGCTTCAACTTTCTGGTTGGATTCTTTAGTGCAACAAGTATGGGATTATGATTTATTTAGCATTGTTAAGTTGATCAACATGCTGATAATTTCATTTGTGTCGTCATTTTTTTGATATTTTCACAATTGAGGTTTAATCTATGTCTTTAGCTATTTTTAGCTAGAAGAACTTTGTGACTTAATCTTGGAATGCTAATTTGATTTCTAAAATTCATATTTCTTTTTTTCCAAGGTAATCAATTATTTGGTTCACAATTGGATTCAATTTTTTCCAACTATTACTCTGGGGAAGGGAGTTTTTTTTGTTTTTTTGTTGCTTCAATATTGACTTCTAAGAGTAAATCCTAAGCTTATATTAGTTTGTTCTTAATAAGGACCGGATTTCTGATTCTTCCCCAAGTAACATGTTTATAACATAGAATGAATTTCAGTTATTTAAAAGATCAAAGTCAGACCCCCAAATTTGCATATAGGTGCGGTTTTTTTATTCCAGCTTAGCTGGTAAGGGGCAGGTTTTGACTTTTTTAAATTTGTTTGGTTCAATTAGGTCCAAACTTCTTAGATTGGGGTACTGAATAGGATTCAGAATAAAACCGCCTGTGAGAAGTTTTTTTCTCTCTAGCATATTCCAGCTATTCTAGTAAAGGCTCACACTTTTCTGAAGTATGTTTCAGATCTATTTGTGTTGGGTACTTGTGAGGCGCGGCTGTTTACCCGTTGGGGTCTCAAGGCGCTGCTCAGACCTGGAGTTATCTGGGGTATTCATACCAGTTCCATTTCAGGAACAGGGTTTGGGGTTTTGTTCTAATCTATTCATTGTCCCAAAGATAGAAAATCTTTTTGATTTGTCATATAAGAGTTCCTTCTTTCAGAATGGTGTTTATATGGTCTATTCTGCCTTTTTGGTCAGTAAGCGATTATTTGTTTACAATAGATACAATAGATGCATATCTTATTCTGTTTTCATTCAGATTATTTTCATTTTCTGAGATTCTCTTTTTTTGTCAAGCATTACCAATTTGTTGCTTTTCCTTCTGGTCTAGCGACAGCTCTGAGAATCTTTTTAAGGTTCTCAGTGTTTCATTTTTTGGACGATCTTGTGGTACTGGCTCACTTTTCGTTCTGCAGAATCTCATACGATTCAACTTTTTGTTGTTTCTTCTAAGACATGGTTGGAGGATCTTTTTATCAAAAGATCCTTAGTTGCTCAGACAAGGGTCACCTTTTTTTAGGTTTCTAGATAGATTGTGTCTATGTCTTTGTCTAACAGACAGGAGACAATTATATTGGGTTCAGTTTGTCGGAACCTTCAGTCTCTATTATTTCCTTCAGTAGCTATATGCATGGAAGTTTTAGGTCTCATGGCTGCAGCATTGAATTCAATTCCCTTTGCTCATTTTCTTATCAAACCTTTTCAGTTTTTTATGCTGAATTAATGGTGCAGGGATTCTAGGATATCATTTTTAATATCTTTGAATTCCAATGTTCAACTATCTTTGACTTGGTCATTAGATCATCATATAGTTCTACGGGTCTCTTAGATTCATCCAACCTGGACCTTGATCACTACAGATGTGAGTCTTTTAGGTTGGGAGGCTGTCTGGGGATCTCTGTCAGCACAAGGGGTTTGGAAATGTCAGGAGGCGAGATTACCATTCAATATTTTAGAACTCCGTGCATTCTCAGAGTTCGTCAGTTTTGGCTTCTTTTTGAAGAGAGAGACGTTATTGTTTTTCAGACAGACAATGTCACAACTGTGGCGTATGTCAATCATCAGGGTGGGACTCTCAGTCCTTAGGCTGTGAAAGAAGTATCTTGGATACTTGCTTGGGCTAAAATCTAGCTCCTGTCTAAATTTCTGTGGTCCATATCCCAGGTTGAGACAATTGGGAAGCGGATTATCTCTGTCAATCAAGCTTTACATCCGGGAGAATGGTCTCTTTACCCAGATGTGTTTTTTTCAAATTGTTCTAATGTGAGGGTTTCCAGTAATAGTTCTGATGGCATCTCATCTAAACAAGGAAACTTCCCAGGTACCTATTCAGGTCTGGGGATCCTCAG
Organism: Bombina bombina; assembly: GCF_027579735.1. Taxonomy (NCBI): domain Eukaryota; kingdom Metazoa; phylum Chordata; class Amphibia; order Anura; family Bombinatoridae; genus Bombina; species Bombina bombina. The sequence continues at coordinate 784,296,902 of NC_069500.1, forward strand.
GCGGAAACAGTGTATGCATTGACACTTCCTTGGAGTTATCAATCTGCCTATATTTTGGCACCTTCTAGTTCTTCTTTTTAAGAGTGATTTTTTAAAAATCATCATGGAGCAATAGTTTGTGCTGCTGGTGGCTCCAGCATGGCCGCTCATGTTTTGATATATGGTTCTTGTTCGGTTGTCCAGTTGCCAACCTTGGTCACTTCCATTTAGGCCAGACCTTATATCTTAAGATTCGTTTTTTCCAACAGGAAATCAAATTGTTAAATTTGATGGTATGGAAATTAAAACGCTTAGTCATAGAGGTTTCTCTGACTAAGTGATTAATACTATGTTGCAGGTTCGTAAATCTGTGTCTAGGAAGATTTATTATCGAATTTGGAAGACTTACATCTTATGATGCTCTTCTCATAATTTCTCTTGGCATTCTTTTAGAATTCCTAGGATTTTATAGTTTCTTCATAAGGTTTTGTCTGCAAGTTCCTTGAAGGACAAATCTCTGCTCTTTCTGTTTTGTTTCACAGAAAAATTGCTAATCTTCCTGATATTCATTGTTTTGTACAGACTTTGGTTCGTATTAAGCCTGTCATTAAGTCAATTTCTCCTCCTTGGAGTCTTAATTTGGTTTTGAGGGCTTTACAGGCTCCTCCGTTTGAGCCTATGCATTCTCTGGACATTAAATTACTTTCTTGGAAAGTATTGTTCTTCTTGTGAATCTCCTTCTGATTTTTCATCAGGATAAGGCGGTTTTGCGGACTTCATTTAAATTTTTACCTTCAGTTGTGAATTCTAACAACATTAGTAGAGAAATTGTTGTCCCTTCGTTGTGTCCTAATCCTAATAATTCTCTGGAAAGATCCTTACATTCTTTGGATGTGGTAAGAGCTTTGAAATATTATGTTGAAGCTACTAAAGATTTCAGAAAGACTTCTAGTCTATTTGTTATCTTTTCTGGTTCTAGGAAGGTAAGAAGGCTTCTGCCATTTCTTTGGCATCTTGGTTAAAGCTTTTGATTCATCATGCTTATGTGGAGTCGGGTAAAACCCCGCTTCAGAGGATTACGGCTCATTCTACTAGGTTCCTGGGCTTTTAAGAATGAAGCTTCTATTGATCAGTTTGCAAAGCAGTAACTTGGTCTTCTTTGCATACTTTTACTAAATTCTACCATTTTGATGTTTTTTCTTGTTCAGAAGCAGTTTTTTGGTAGAAAAGTACTTTAGGCAGCTGTTTCAGTTTGATTCTTCTGCTTATATTTTCAGTTTTTTTCATTATAAAGATTAAAACTTTTGATTTGGGTTGTGGATTATTATTTTTTCAGCTGAATTGGCTGTCTTTATTTTATCCCTCCCTCTCTAGTGACTCTTGCGTGGAAGTTCCACATCTTGGGTATTTGCTATCCCATACGTCACTAGCTCATGGACTCTTGCCAATTACATGAAAGAAAACATCATTTATGTAAGATCTTACCTGATAAATTCATTTCTTTCATATTGGCAAGAGTCCATGAGGCCCACCCTTTTTTGTGGTGGTTATGATTTTTTGTATAAAGCACAATTATTGGGGGGGCGGAGCCGGCTGCTGCCATGAGAGCAGCGTAAATCCGGAGCTCCGAGTTGGTAGCCCTAAAAATAGCATAAATCCCACTATAATCTGATCTAACCTGCACCAGCTATGAATATTCTCATCACTGATAAGCCAGGGACATTTACCGCAGCTACATAACTCACACCATCATGCGGTAACAGAGGAGAGAAGCCGTCAAAGATTGTCCTGCATTGTACCTGACCGGGCGTGTTGAATTTCCAACACCGGAGTGTAACAGCTACTTTGCCGAAAACAAGGAAAAGCCAGATGTCACCAGTTCACTCCAGGCAGCCTTATCGGCAACACATTCCTCTGCACATCATGGCCGACACAAACAGCAAGCAATAAACGGCCTGTTCCAGAGATATCACGACCGCCATTACGGCCAACACACCCAAACCAGGCACAGGTACTGTCAGCAAAAAAAATAAAAAACCCTGCTGCCGCACTATAAATCAAAGAAAGCTTTAGCGACATACCTGGGCAGACTTGCAGAGGAGAATCGTTGCACTGAGTTGAAGCCCTTAGATATCAGACTGCACCCGTAGAGGAGCGTCTTCCCGGAAGTGCACTGGCTGCCATTGTGACAAACACACTCTGCCGCGCCACATTTGTCAGAGCTCAACAGCAATACTATACCACACAGAGAGTTTTTTGAATATCGCCCATTAGGCAACCCCAGGCATTATGACCCAGAACGGCTGCTAGAGTTATATAAACACAAGGGGTAAAACCTTATTAGGAGGCAAAAGACAGAGTAAACTGTCAGCTCACAGCCCTTTCACATAAAAGGGTATTCTGGCTAAATAAGAGACATTTAAGCGTTACAGCCGAAAGCAAATACATTTCCACAGTCTGTATGCAGGGGCGGTCGCAGGGAAGGAAGTGCCAAGATATAGATGTTAACATAGTGCTTTCCACCACATCTCACTTATAAAGCATTTGTACATCATACCAGGGAGTCACTAATAAGCCCGACACTACTACAGAAACCTTTCTCATGCACCAAATATCACTGTCAATGCACTAAGAACGTATCCAGTGAAAGCTTATAAAATCTATTCTACAGTGAATTAGTTTAGTTCACAACGGAGATAGCAGGGAGGTGATTACTGACACCTGCATTGACACAGCTTTCTTTATAATACCCCTTCAATAAAAATCCATATACTGCCACAGAGTAAGCCTGATTGGCCAACTACTTTCATAGACAGTGCTACAGAATACCAGAGACCAGTGACAAAACCCTGGGGACACAACTAATGAGACCTCTTACAATACACTCCTCTTTGACTTAAACGCAATGGCATCCAGAAGGTTAAAACAAGATAAACCTCTAAAAATGTCTGCTGTTAAAACGGCCAACATATCTTCCTACATGCAAACAACAGACACAACAGAGGCGAGAGACAAGAGACTTTCCGTGGACCATCAACTCCCACACCTATCTAACTCACAAGAAGAGGACACTAACCTTACTGCAACTATTCTTCAAGGTCTACCATCCAAGCAGGACATTGCGGACATCGTCCGCACTTGCATAAGAGAAGAATTAGCAAGCATGAAGCAAGACATCCACACAATAGGACTCCAAGTGGACTCCCTGGAAACCAATCAAGACGAAATAAAAGAGGATGTCCAGTCCCTCACAGACCAAGTAGCCTCACACCAAGAAACCATCTCCTCACTCCAGGAAAAATTAGAAGACCTAGAAAACAGGAGCCGCCGCAAAAACATACGGATCAGAGGAGTTCCAGAAAGTGTTCTCCCTCGAGACTACCCAGTCTATCTCCAGTCATTATTCCAACAAATAAAGGAACCAGCATGCACCACTGACATTCAATGGGTGCGAGCCCACAGATCTCTCAGGCCAAAGCCCCCAGACACTGCACCACCAAGAGACATCATAATCCGCTTTAAAAATTTCCTCGAAAAGGAAATGCTCCTAAACCAATCCAGGAAGCTGCAGCCGATCAGATTCCGCGGCAATGTCCTCCAATTTTACCAGGACCTGGCCTCACAAACACTACAGCGAAGAAAGGAGTTCAACCCATTGACCATACTTCTTCGTAATAAAAAAATCCCGTATAGATGGGGTTTTCCAACCCAGGTCTGGGTACTCAGAAATAACACTCGATTAACATGTAGATCCCCAGAAGACACTGACTCCTTTTGCAGACTGTTGGGGATAGACCCTCCATCTGATTCCACCATACAGAGCCAGCCCCGGCCCTCAACGCTAAGCAACAACAGAGGCCCACTCACGCTAGACAAGTCGGCTGCTGACAGACAAAGCAAAAACCCCAACCAGTCCCAGTCTCCTCGTGTCCACCCGATACCACTGCTTGCCTCACAGCAAAGCCAAGATACATATAAAGACTCAACCCATTAAACTTACGAGAGACCTCCCATTCTGTACTGAAGTTCTGATGAGTATATATATATAAAAAAATGTCACTGTGTTGTATTTGCCATGCAATGCTCTGTGCTATTTGTTAAACTTGCTAATTGTAAAAGATGTAACTACATATCCTAACAATTACCATACTTGTGTATATCTTGAGAGGGTGCCTTTTCACTTACACCAAGTGAGTCTACCACCATCTTGAGATATGAGCTTTATGTTATAGATAATTAACATCTAGACGCGCATAGATCAGAGCTTATACGCTCCGCCAAGTGAAACTCTTACTATTTACTTGTATTATAGAAATCTCTACTATCTTCAAACTATGGGATTGATAACTATAAATATACTTCAAGGGTTAGCCAATTGTATTCCCCTTCATTAGCGCTCTCAAAGATGACCTATATTAGGCAGAGAGCCGTTTGTAAGTTTTACTTGTTTAATATGTTCAGTTTGTTTATTATGTTTTCCTTCCAGAAAAGATGGTTATACTGTTGTATGACGTATGTTCATTTTGCTACAACTTTATTACCTGCCACACCGACTACAACCACTCACACTACTCTCGAGCCTTATACCAATACACGCCTTAGAATTCAATCACTTCATGAACACCCACAGCTCTACAATGCCGCCATTGACCCGTGACCTGCCTCCACAACTGACCCTCCTAACCCAAAATGTAAAGGGATTCAACTCGCCACAAAAAAGATCCAAAGCCTTGTCCGATCTAACAAAACGTCACATAGACATACTATTCCTCCAGGAAACGCACTTTAAATCACATAGCATACCCAAATACTTTGGAAAGCACTTTACCACACATTTCCATAGCACAGGCCCGAACAAAAAGAACGGAGTGAGCATTTTAATACATAAATCCACACCATTTACCATCATTAACAGAATTGCAGATAGAGAAGGCCGATTTCTAGGCCTGATGGGTCTGCTATATGGCAGACCCATAACACTCATAAACATTTATGCTCCTAACACTCACCAACTCCCCTTTTTTCGCACTATGTTCACAAAGGTATTAGACCTAGCCAAAGGCCCAATCTTTCTAGCTGGCGACTTCAATGTACCTCTACAACCTACCATTGATAGCACCAATGCAAACATACAAATTCCCCGAAAACTTTCTAGAGCCATTTGGCAAGGCATGAGAGACATGAATCTTTATGATGCCTGGAGATTCACGCACCAAGAAAGAAGAGATTACACTTTCTTCTCCCACCCCAACAAATCCTACAGCAGACTAGACTATATCCTTACAAACCAGAAGGGTCTCACCCACATAAACAAGTGCGACATAATACCTACTTTCTGGTCAGACCACTCATCTGTCCAACTTAAATTTACCTGGCCCAACACTCCCCTCACTCCATATCAGTGGAAAATGGATGATAGCCTTCTCGATCATCCAGACCAAATTCCCAAACTAACTAGATCTATCGAGGAATACTTTACCATAAACTCACGCTCAATCAACAATAACTTCACTATCTGGGAAGCACATAAGTGTGTACTCCGTGGGGAGTTAATCAAAATAAAAGCCCATTACACACAGACCAATCGCAAAAGATACCAAGAACTAACAACAAAATATGCTCAGCTTGAATACGCACATAAGAAATCCCCAACAAACACTAACATTCTAACTGAAATCCAAAAAAACAGAGAAGAGCTAAACCACTTCTTGGACATAGAATACCAATCCCAATGCAAAAGAACTAACAGCATGTTTTATTTCGAAAATAACAGGGCTGGTAAGCTTTTGGCTAGGGCGTTAAAGAAAAAACTATTCAAATCCCACATCTATGAGTTACAAAACCCCAAAGGGAAACCACTCCAAACAACCCCAGACATCTTGCAGTCCTTTCACGAATACTACACCTCACTATACAACCTCCAGAAGGAAGACCCCACAGCAGACCACCCAGCTAAACTTATAGAATATATCACAAAATACCCAATGCCAGTGTTGACGGATGACCAAAAAAATCAACTTAACAAACCAATATCCCCCCGAGAAGTTCAAACAGCCATTAAGACCCTAAAAATCGGGAAAAGCCCCGGTCCAGATGGCTTCACAGCCAAGTACTATAGGACCTTTTCGGCCGTATTGACACCTCATCTCACTGCGATGTTCAATGAGGTGACGGATGATAATCCCTTCCCACCTTCAATGCTGGAAGCCCAGGTGGTTGTGCTCCCGAAGCCAGGCAAACCCCCAGACACACCTGCAAACTTCCGCCCCATTTCCCTCTTGAACTTTGATGTAAAACTTTTTGCAAAGATTATAGCCACCAGAATTAACCTAACACTACCTTCCATCATACACATCAACCAAGCAGGCTTCACACCATCTAGAGAAGCTAGGGATAATACCACCAAAATAATTGACCTCATGGAGCACGCAAAAACCCAAAAAATCCCATCGATATTCTTGTCGATGGACGCAGAAAAGGCCTTTGACAGGCTAGACTGTTTTTTTCTGAAACAAACCATGCACGCATTCGGCTTCCCCAAAGAAATTATAGGAAAAATATTCACCCTTTACAATTACCCACAGGCCACAATCAAATTAAATGACTCTGTCTCATCCCCTTTTAAAATTATTAATGGAACAAGGCAGGGCTGTCCACTCTCGCCCCTCCTATTCATAATAGCAATGGAAGTGCTTGCCTCCCACGTGAGAAACAATGCCGGCATCCAAGGGTTCGAGATTGGTCCCGCTATATATAAGATAACCTTATATGCGGATGACATCTTCTTAACATTAACAGATCCCGAGAAGTCATTGCCTCCCTTGATGCAAACACTACAAGTCTATGGTACATATTCCAATTTTAAAATTAATATCACAAAATCTGAACTACTGGCCATACACTTACACCCAAACATAATAGATAGAATCCAACAACGTCATCACTTCCGCATACAACCCACGGCCATTAAATATCTAGGAGTATACATCTCACCATCTGCGGAATCCATAATCTCCCTCAATTATAAAACCCTCAACTCGACAATCCAAAATACCCTCAATGCATGGAACCTTAAACCCCTTTCTTGGCTAGGGAAAATCAACGCGATCAAAATGATCATTTTACCTAAAATTTTATACATTCTGCAAACTCTCCCAATCCCACTCCCAGAACACCTACTATTCTCACTACAAAAGCAAATCAACTGCTTCATTTGGTCACACAAACGACCTCGCATTGCCACCTCTACTTTATACCGCCCAAAAGAGTTGGGTGGGATAGGAGCCCCTAATATATCACGCTATAGACAGGCAGTGTTCCTCACACGAATTGTTGATTGGTGCAAACATAACACGAACAAAGAGTGGGTCCAACTAGAACAATCACTCTCTGATAAGCACTATCTATGCGGGAATTGCTGGATTCCCAACGTCCAACGTAAACTATTACCCACAGCCCCAAGACTGGTGCATGAAACATTCAGACAATGGGATAAAATACTTAAGAAACACCCCACGATCTCCACCACGTACTCCCCCCTAACACCAGTCAGCAAAAATACACCGTTCTCCTCCTTGATAAAGACACCCAACACAGCCCACCTTACCACCTCCCTACAAAGCTCAATCCCACATCACCTTCTATATAACGATAGAGAAATTCAACCGCAACAGGTCATTTGCGACACCCTCGGTACACATTTCCAAAACTGGTTTACTTACACACAGCTGAAACACTTTCTATCAACACACCCTTTCAGACCACAATTGAAAAGACGCCTCTCCCAATTTGAAACAATATGCTTCCAACCTCATCCACAGAGGGGAATCTTATCGTTAACATATAAAATGTTGTCGCAGGTGTCACACGCGACACCCCCCACATACATAGCTAAATGGGAAGCAGACCTCGAAACCACCCTAGACTTTCAAGACTGGACCATAATTTTCCAGCAAATGACAAAAGCCTCATCTTCTATTTCGATGCTGGAGATGAATATAAAATTATTAAGTAGATGGTACTATACACCTGTTCGACTACACCAGTTACTTCCCAACACGTCCACCATGTGTTGGAGAGATTGTGGGGAACCGGCAACTTTTGCACACATCTGGTGGACCTGCCCGATAGTAACATCATATTGGCACTCCCTTAAACCAGAAATCGAAAAGGTTCTGGGGGCATCACTCCCGTTCACGCCCTGGGTTTTTCTCTTCAACAAATTCCCCAAAATTACATGTAAATTAAAACGAACCCTCCTCACTATAGCGATCAATTCAGCAAAGAGACTAATACCACTTAATTGGAAAAAAACAAACCTACCATCTCCTGCAGTTTGGAAAACAAAAGTCACACACTATCTTCAACTGGAAAAGTACCACTATACCCGCACTAAACGAGTAGAAGAATTTCACAACATAATATTCTTATGGGAAGAATATATAAATAGCCAGTAACAATTCATTCCCTCACAACCCCTTAACTACTGATCACACTCTCCATAACCAGAACACCAATACAGCTACGTAATGTAGCTAATTCAAAACAGGTGGGAGGCGGCCACTCTTACTAATACCTCACTCATAGATAATCTACATACATAGACGGCAGCTGATTGGTATTTGTCATTCAAACCAATAGTAATAGCTAACCTCGAGCTTTACTGTCCTAAGAATAGTGGCATAATTGTAACAATGTTTCATCTATTGCAATAATTGTTGTTGTTTTGAATGTTTCTTTATTGTTATTCTATGTATACCCTGGAAAAATCTCAATAAAAGCATTAAAATTAAAAAAAAAAAAAAAAAAAAAAAAAAAAGCACAATTATTCCAATTCCTTATTGATGCTTTCGCTCCTTTCTTATCACCCCACTTCTTGGCTATTCGTTAAACTGAATTGTGGGTGTTGTGGTGGGCGTATTTATAGGCATTTTGAGGTTTGGGAAACTTTTCCCCTCCTGGTAGGAATGTATATCCCATACGTCACTAGCTCATGGACTCTTGCCAATATGAAAGAAATGAATTTATCAGGTAAGTTCTTACATAAATTATGTTTTTTTCTGTACACTATGTATTTTTTCTGCGCAGTTAGTTGGCTTTTTTCCTAGCGGCCCTTTTAGGTTTGCCGCTATTCTGCCTTGTAAATTGAGGGCAGCCTCAGAGTCAGTGAAATTGTTTTTTCTGGGGCTTGTTTCACATGGTAAATGAAGCGCAAATTAAGGTAGAAAAAATCCTATTGGCTGATGCAATCAGCCAATATATTGGGTGGGTTTTAGAGTAGGGTTGGTTGTGTGGGTGGTGGGTTTTAATGTTGGGGGGAGATTTGTAATTTTTTTTACAGGTAAGAGAGCTGATTACTTTGGAGCAATCCCCCACAAAAGGCCCTTTTAAGGGCTATTTGTAATTTAGTGTAGGGTAGGGCTTTTGTTTTTTGTTTTTATTTTGTTAGGGGGATTAGATTAGGTGTAATTAGTTTAAAAATCTTGTAATTTGTTTATTATTTTCTGTAATTTAGTGGGGGGGTTTGTACTTAATACAGATAATTTTATATAATTGTATTTAATTGTATTTCATTTAGGGAATTAATTTAATTATAGTGTAGTGTTAGGTGTAATTGTAATTTAGGTTAGGTTTTATTTTACAGGTAACTATTTAGTAACTATTCTACCTAGTTAAAATAAATACAAACTTGCCTGGAAAATAAAAATAAACCCTAAGCTAGATACAATGTAACTATTAGTTATATTGTAGCTAGCTTAGGGTTTATTTTACAGGTAAGTATTTAGTTTTAAATTGGAATTATTTAGTTAATGATAGTAATTTTATTTAGATTTATTTAAATTATATTTAAGTTAGGGGGTGTTAGAGTTAGATTTAGGGGTTAATAACTTTAATATAGTGGATATAGCAGATTAGGGGTTAATAATATTTAACTAATGTTTGCGAGGCGGGAGTGCAGCGGTTTAGGGGTTAATATATATATTATAGTGGCGGCGATGTCCGGTTCGGCAGATTAGGGGTTAAAAAAATTATTTTAGTGTTTGCGATGTGGGGGGGGGCTCGGTTTAGGGGTTAATAGGTAGTTTATGGTTGTTGTATGGCGTTGTAGTGTAAAACTCTTAACTACTGACTATCAAATGTGGTACCAGTCTTGACAGGAGAGGGTGTACCGCTCACTTTTTGGCAGACTCGTAATACCGGCGCTATGCAAGTCCCATTGAAAAAATAGGATACGCAATTGACGTAAGTGGATTTGCGGTATTTCCAAGTCTGGCTAAAAAAGTGAGCGGTACACCTGTACCTTCAAGACTCGTAATACCAGCGGGCGTTAAAAAGCAGCGTTGGGACCGGCCAATGCTGCTTTTTAAGCCTAACGCAAGACTCGTAATCTAGCCGTAAGATTTTGTTTCAAATATGCAATTATGTGTGCTCTGGTTTTGCTGGATCTCTTGAGATAGTGATGTCTCATTGCCTTTGAGTCCACTGTCTCCCAGAATGATGCTGTTTAGACAATGGGGGGTAGTTATCAAGCCGTCAACTTTTCTGCCTTCGCCGGCCCAATACGCCCGCCTAAGCTCGCCTCACATCGCCGCTGCGGACCTGAAAAAATACGCCTAAGTTATCAAAAAAGCTGTCAAAAAGCCGCGGGGCGATGAGCAGCGGACTGTGAGAGTTATCACTCATCCGATCTCGCTGCTCTTCGGCTGTTTGACAGCTTTCTTGCTAGCCTGTCACTAAGCACCCACACTAAACTGCACTGTTCTACCCCCTATACCGGAGCCCCCCGCAACTAAATAAAGTTACTAACCCCTAAACTGCCACTCCTAGACCCCGCCGCAACTATTAAAAATGTATTAACCCCTAAACCGCCGCTCCTAGACCCTGCCGCAACTATTAAAAATTTATTAACCCGGGGGCGTGTCCGGAACGCAGCCAAGATGGACGCGTTTTCTTTATAGCTCCACATTTAAGCCTCTAAAATATGGTCACTTGCCTCTACTTGGAGTCATAGGCATCAATACCTATCACACCGATGGTCATTAGACACAGCTGAATGGAACAATATGCTTTGAGGAGACTAATGTATCCCTGAGAGCGGAATCTACCAAGTCTGCTGCAGCGGCCAGACAAAAGGCCGGACCTCTCTCTATATTTCTCCTTAAGGCCTCGGGAGTAAACAGACAGCGCCGTCATATCGCTTCAGAAATACATACCTGAGTCCTACCAAGCGGTAATTCCAAACCCACCCTGTGGATCAGCATGGAGGCGATTGAACGCTGGGAGAGTACAGTGGTGGCCTTGTTACACAGCCACTTTGATGAGCTCCAAAAGTTGATCGCATCCACCCTGGAGTCTATCTTAGACAAGCCGATGCCACCAGTGAAGACCCAAAGCTCCAAAATAAATCAAGCAAGCGGCAAAGTCCGTCATGAGAAAACGGAGCTACCCAGTTGTAGGCCTCGACCTCTGGTGGAATACAGTTGCCACCCTGCAGCCATGAGACAGAAAATGGTAACCTTCACCTGGGCGCATGGTAACCCTGTGTTACTAGATTACATACCCCTTAACGCCCCAGGACCGGCTCCATCTGAACAGGCTTTCAGCGCTACAAGAAATCTATTCATAGTTCCCAAAGCAATTTTAGCGGAGTCTCTGAGTCCCATCACTCCCCACAGAAGATCGCTCCTGAGGCTCTTAACGCCGCAACACCAGCCGGCTCACTTTTGCTTTCTCATTGCCCCCAGACGATTGAACAGCCATTTTAAAGTTGGCCCTGGGAACGACTCCATAATTGAGACGCTCTTCTCTCTCACACTTAGACGAATAGGTGTTGGGTAATGGTGCAGAGCACGGCAGGACAATGGGACAGAGTGTTTGTGAATATCCTCAGAGATACAACTATCACACTCCTGGTAACATATCTCAGAAGCCGATACCTTATGCCCCTTATCCCCTGAATATATTGACTTTTACACACTTTCTGATCCAACTCCTACCTACCTAGAGAACCACCTAGTGCTGTACCTATACCCAAATGTAATCATAGGTTAAACGTTAAGCAATGTCATATGTTTATCTTGGTATGCATACTTTAATTTCTCAGTTTCACTATCAATTGCCTTACAATGTTTGACTTATTATGAGTATCCATTGGTGCTACATGTAATACCATATTTGAGCCTGAACTGCAGTGGTCTTATCTACAATGAATAACCTTTAAGCTGATCTATCTACTTACCTATTGTTATATGTGATGTAAATGAGGTTTATTCCTTAACTATTATACTTGTGCCCTGTTAGTGGCTGAGAAAGTGCTATAGTTCCAGATTGGTACATACTCCTTGTGTTCCCCTCACCTTGAATACACATAACTTATTTTACTAATATTTTACTAACGCAGTCATCTATAGGGTTAGTTTATGTTATCAAAGAGACAAAAATGAACTGTGTATTATGCCTAGTTTTCATTATGGTCTGAAACACCAATATACTCTACTTAGAGAGGAGATATCCCTAATTTGGAATAATTTGGGGAGGTTGGAATCTGACCTAATTTCACTTTAGCCCTAAAGGTATAATTTGGGTGTTTTGGGCACTCTGAAATAATTTTGTTAAGAATACTACTAAGAGCAATATATTTTGATAACAGTTTCGAAATACAAGTAACTGAATGAGCAGTTAAATATGTTTTATCTATTAGTCCTTATGATGTTACTTAGGTGAATAATGTACTTCTACAGCCATAGCTCACGCTTTCGATGAGTCTTTGGGTTACTCCCATTTATAGGAAACTCCTACTCAGAATGCCCTATTAGTTAGTTATCTCCCATCCACCTATTTCAAATATTTAGTTATTGAAAGGAACCTTTATTCTTGGAAGTCTTACACACCTAACCATTAGGATGCCCTTTATTGAGCAATCCATTTCCATGCACCTCAGGCCCTCTATATCACCTACTAGCTCCATATTTATAACCTGGATAACCTGAAGCAGAATTTACGCTCTACACTCCACTCCTAGAATGGAATGAAATCTCTTCTTCACGCTCCTCTATAATGCTCATATTATAATTCCTCTTGCCTATGACAATAGTTTAGCAGGTTCTTAGAGGCTAGTCAAAACTTTACTTATCCCTTAAGGGACGTATATTGGGGAAAAAACAAAGTTTGGTTTATGTATATTTTACTATTGGGTTAATGTTATATTTGTATATGTTCATTATGACCTAGATATCTAGCTATTATTATATTTATCCACTGCACCATGCCAAAATCCATGCCTCCGGCATCTCCCAGGAAACAACTCACATCATTTCTCCCTGATGATTTATGAATAATATTGTGATTAACAGAATGCGGTTCTATATATTAGGGGATATCCCTTTCAGCCCTCTACTTACACATCACATCAGCTTTATATTAGACTCCCCAATGGTGGGGATAGAGCTGGAGTTGGCTAGTTATGATATACATGTACTGTGAGTTGTTATGCTGTCAAATGTTTATGGCTTTGTAACACCTCATATATCTTGAGATGCTGTCTACTATATATTATCTTAGTAACTAATTTCCAGCTAATCTTCCCCTGGTCCATATAATGACCTCTTCATATGCTAAGCCCCCCTCATTCAGTTTATAAGTTTGAAAGACCTAAGACTTTAGATTTGATTTTATTTCTAGGAGGAATTTAAGCTATAGCTGTTCTTCAGCCCATCCCATTAAGTTTATAATAAGCTCAATAGAGATCCTACTAAAACATGTCATAGTGATAACCCTATGCCCCCCAAACATCCAAACATCCGGACACGTCCCCTCTTCCCCCTTGTTTTTTAACCAGAGCGGCTCTTGCCCGCTGCATCCCCCCCAAAAAAATAAAACCAAGATACTAACCCCCATCTTATCACAATACACTATGAATAGATAAATTACACTATGGCTTTCACAGTAAGACGAGGACCATTCACAATTATATTAAGTTTAAGGTTTTGAAAAAGAGGTTTTCGTAACACATGTTCCGGTTAGTTACCTTTGCCATTCACAAGTCTTTTCTTTTCACTTTCAACCATATATATCATATATCTTGAGATATACACCCCAGACATACTTTTATAATCTCTGCCAGAACCTATATTCTCATTGCTAGAATTGCTGTTTTGTTAAATTGTACAGTCCAAGCTCCCACTCGCAAACACTTAGTATAGTTGTAGGACTGACATGGCATTTATGACTATATCACTGGCGCCTTATTGCTCTAGTCTCAGTCTATTTATTATGTTAGAATGGTAAAGATGTTTGTTTTTGTATTTTTCCAAATTTGATATGTATCCGGACATATGTATTGTCGTTATGTTATTGTACATTACCTCAATAAAAAATACTTATTTTAAAAAAAAAATGTATTAACCCCTAAACCGCCGCTCCTAGACCCCGCCGCAAGTCTTATAAATGTATTAACCCCTAAACCGCCGCTCCCGGACACCGCTGCCACCTACATTATACCTAGTAACCCCTATCCTGCCCCCCCTATACTGCCGTCCTCTGTAATAAAGTTATTAACCCCTATCCTGCTGATCCCGCACCTCGCCGCAAATAAAAAAAATTGTTTAACCCCTAAACCGCCGCTCCCTGAACCCGCCGCGACCTATATTAAATTTATTAACCCCTATCCTGCCCCCCTACACCGTCGGCACCTATAATAAATTTATTAACCCCTATCCTGCCCCCCACTACACCGCCGCCACTGTAATAAAATTATTAACCCCTAAACCTAAGTCTAACACTAACCCTAACACCCCCCTAACTTAAATATTAATTAAATACATCTAAATCATACTTATATTATTAACTAAGTTAATCCTATTTAAAACTAAATACTTACCTATAAAATAAACCCTAATATAGCTACAATATAAATAATAATTATATTGTAGCTATCTTAGGATTTATTTTTATTTTACAGGTACCTTTCAATTTATTTTAACTAGGTACAATAGCTATTAAATAGTTATTAACTATTTAATAGCTTACCTAGCTAAAATAAAGAGAAATTAACCTGTAAAATAAAAACTAACCTAAGTTACAATTACACACTAAACACTACACTATACTTTAATAAATTATTCCTATTTAAAACTAAATACTTACCTGTAAAATAAAGCCTAATATAGCTACAATATAATTAATAATTACATTGTAGCTATCTTAGGATTTATATTTATTTTACAGGTAACTTTGTATTTATTTTAGCTAGTTAGAATAGTTATTAAATAGTTATTAACTATTTAATAACTACCTAGCTAAAAGAAATACAAAATTACCTGTAAAATAAATCCTAACCTAAGTTACAATTAAACCTAACACTACACTATCATTAAATTAATTAATTAAACTACCTACAAATAACTACAATTAAATACAATTACATAAACTAACTAAAATACAACAGCCAATAGAATGCGGTGTAAAATAAATATAAATCCTAAGATAGCTACAATGTAATTATTAATTATATTGTAGCTATATTAGGGTTTATTTTACAGGTAAGTATTTAGTTTTAAATAGGAATAATTTATTAAAGTATAGTGTAGTGTTAGGTGTAATTGTAACTTAGGTTAGTTTTTATTTTACAGGTTAATTTCTCTTTATTTTAGCTAGGTAAGCTATTAAATAGTTAATAACTATTTAATAGCTATTGTACCTAGTTAAAATAAATTGAAAGGTACCTGTAAAATAAAAATAAATCCTAAGATAGCTACAATATAATTATTATTTATATTGTAGCTATATTAGGGTTTATTTTATAGGTAAGTATTTAGTTTTAAATAGGATTAACTTAGTTAATAATATAAATATGATTTAGATGTATTTAATTAATATTTAAGTTAGGGGGGTGTTAGGGTTAGTGTTAGACTTAGGTTTAGGGGTTAATAATTTTATTACAGTGGCGGCGGTGTAGTGGGGGGCAGGATAGGGGTTAATAAATTTATTATAGGTGGCAACGGTGTAGGGGGGGCAGGATAGGGGTTAATAAATTTAAGATAGGTTGCGGCGGGTTCAGGGAGCGGCGGTTTAGGGGTTAAACTATTTATTTGCGGCGAGGTGCGGGATCAGCAAGATAGGGGTTAATAACTTTATTACAGAGGGCGGCGGTATAGGGGGGGCAGGATAGGGGTTAATAGGTATAATGTAGGTGGCGGTGGGCTCCAGGAGCGGCGGTTTAGGGGTTAAGACATTTATTATAGTTGCGGTGGGCTCCGGGAGCGGCGGTTTAGGGGGTAATAACTTTATTTAGTTGCGGCGGTGTAGGGGGGGGCAGATTAGGGGTGTTTAGACTCGGGGTACATGTTAGGGTGTTAGGTGCAGACAGCTCCCATAGGAATCAATGGGATATCTGGCAGCAGCGAACTTGTACTTTCGCTATGGTCAGACTCCCATTGATTCCTATGGGATCCGCCGCCTCCAGGCTGGCTGATTGAAAACCAGGTACGCTGGGCCGTAAAAGTGCCGAGTGTACCTGCTAGTTTTTTGATAACTAGCAAAAGTAGTGAGATTGTGCCGCATCTGGAGTGACGTAAGAATCGATCTGTGTCGGACGGAGTCCGGCGGATCGAAGCTTACGTCACAAAATTCTACTTTTGCCGGTCTGAAGCCTTTGATAACTAAGGCGAATCAGCCTCGCCACAAATACGCTGCGGAATTCCAGCGTATTTGAGGTTGATGGCTTGATAACTAGGCCCCAATGTCACAGTTCTCTTCCTTCATGTCCCAAACCTCTTTGGCGTCACCTGCAGTGCCCTGCGGTTCCTCATGATCTCCTGGAGGAGTTATTTGCATCTCCTTCGTGTGTGATTAATAGAGGTTTTGGCTGCCTTGGGTGACTCCGATGTGTATGTCGTTGTCAACCCTAAAGAATCTAGTAAACTTTATTAGTACTAGGATTCTTCTGTGAAAGTTTTTCCTGTTGCAGACCGTGCTAGGAGATTTTTCATAGGAATGGGAGAAGTCGGGGGTTCTTTTTTCCCCATCTTCTGTCTTGTGAAGATGTTTCCTGTCGTGTCTCCATTAAATATCAGGGCGCACGGTGCCTAAACTAGTAGGGCATTTCTACTTTGGCTAAGAGAACTATGATTCCTAGAGAGGATAGCTGTTCTTTTTAGGATCAATGGACTAAGCTGGTGGCTTACATGGAGGGAATTAGTGGTAGCATTTCTGATGCTCCCATGAACATTTTTCAGCTGGAAGCCAAGATATCTGGCTTCACTGTGTTAGCCCGCTGGGTGTTGTGGACATTTTTCCTCTGAGTCCAAGTTTCTGGTGCCTCCATACAAGGGAAAAATCTTGTTTGATCCTGATCTGACAGGAATAGTTCTGATATTACGGGTGGAAAAGGGTCTTTTCTAACACAAGACGAGATGAATAGACTTAAAGGAGTTTGCCCCAGATCTGGGATCGGTCAAATTGGGGGTTTGAATCTCTCTGTCTTCAAACATGGATACGAGATGTCCCAGATATGCTGTGGTTATAGTACCTCAGGGTTACTACATAATAGTCACTCCTTCCCTCTGTGTGGCAGATTCCACCTCTCAATTTTATCTGCAGGCCAGATAACAGTGAGACATTTTTGTAGTGTGTTTGGGACCTCTCATTCATGTGAGTGATTGTTCCTGTAAGGAAACAGGGTCTAGGATTCTATTTTTTCCTGTTCGGGGTTCCCAAAAAAAGAGCATTTTTTTTCGTTCTATGGTAGACTTAAAGTGTCTCAAAAAGTTTTCTCAGGACCGTCCTTCAAAATGGAAACCGGTCTACCGCCACACTGCCTTGAATGCACCCGATCCTGTCTGAACTCGGAAGTTAAGCAGAGCCAGGCCTGGTCTGTACCTGGATGGGAGACCCACTACTGGGAGCTAGCTGAAGTCATTGGGGAGTCAATATCATGAGACATATATATGTGCAGCCAGCAATCAATAGCTTCTGAGCCTACCTAGGTACCCTTTTCAACAAAGGATACCAAGCGAACAAAACAAAGTAGATAATGTAAGTAAATTGGAAAATTGTTTAAATTAACATGCTGTATCTGAATCATGAAAGAAAAAAAAATTGGGTACATGTCCCTTTAAGGTCTTGAGCTCTAAAAAATGGAACTTCATTAGCAAAGTAATGTCAGCTGACCAAGATTATAGAAATTCACTCTGAGAAATGGACATACACAAAAACAATGCAATACTGACTTTTCTGTGGCCCATTGATTCTATCTAAGAGAATTATTCTTCTACACTTGACCTACTGGTGTTAACATTGGGAAGCTTGTATGTATTCTGCATTGCACCTTTAGAGATTCAGCTCACAAGGAAGACTTTGTAGTGTTACTGACACATTGTAAGCTGGAACTGATCAGACCTTAATTAGTGACTAAGATGTCAGTATTGTATTGAAATGCTACAAAGCACTGCCTGTCTAAAATTGCCTTTGATTTTAACACTTTATTTTAAAATTGTGTGTGTAATATAAAATATTTATCTGGAACAGGAAGAATATATTTATCATTCCTTTTGCAAACTGGGTGCAAAAAACACCAGGGAGTTACTCAATAATATATAAAAACAGCAAAAACATCATGGCCATGGCACAAGATTACAAGATGTAAGAATATACAATTGAGGATTAGTTAGTTATTGAGCAAGACATGCCCCTCCAGAACTTGAATCCCTAAATGTTTTTAATATTTGCAGCTACTTGTATATGAGTGAGTGACAACTAGTCTCTGTAGTATAAATAGGGAATTATGCATACATACCATACACAAAACTTGTAATTGTGGAAAGGGAGCAGTTCTGAAAATGTAATGAAATATCTTACTGCCCTAAGTGGTATGAAACTATGTTCCTATATGTTATGAAAAATAATATAATTTCCTTAAAGTCCCTTGGTAGTTTGGTCTAACACCATTTAACATTTTAAGTTTTATTACACCGAATTAACATCTCTGACGAGATCTGGAATGAATATCTCGTAGCAAAAAGAAAGACATTCTATAGATTGTCTGTTTTTCAATTGTATTGTTTGTGTATAATTTACTAATAGTTGGCTCAGTGTTGTGAAAATATACTGTATGTTTGAGGTAAATTTAATATATTATCTTACCATGATGATTTGAAAGAGTATATCTTAATGTATTATTTATCTCCATTAGGTACCTATGTGACTTCACTTACTACACTTCTCTGTATCAGAGCCGTGGTAAATCGGTGTTCATCCATGTGCCTCCTATAGGTAAGCCTTACACAGCTGAACAGCTGGGGCGAGCCGTGCATGAGGTCATCAAAGTGATTCTGGGCATGTTGGAACAATCAGATGACCACATTAACAACGAACGCAAGCACTGACCTATAAGACATTTTGTTTCTCTTCATCATTTCTCTTACTTCTCCTGCACTTGTCAACAAATGCATTGAGGAAGAACAGCCTGCAGACGACTCCAAGGAAGGGCAATGGGCGTCCATTCAAACTAGAGTGAACGCTTGTTTTCTTTGTATACCAAGATCTTGCAATTTTTCACCTTTTTCTACCGTAATTTCTTATTAAAGAGAATTAGATCTTGTGCGGATTTTAAGCATTTTGTGGATGTTGTGACACTTGCTGCAGTGATGGAGTAAAAGAAGAAGCAGACCTAAATTACACTGACCATTAAACTACATTTTGGGAAATGTTATGGTCTCCATTACCTTTTGATTTTTTTTTTTTTTTTAAGTTTCTCAGTAAAAAAAAGTTTATATCTGTTTCGTGATTACAGGGAATCTTGCTTTTTTAAAGCTGTTGTTAACTGACAAATACATTTATATATAAATCACCATATTGTGATATACCATACTGCTTTATGGCAGTCCCAACTGCTAACTCCCCTGAAGTGGTTCAAATGGCCATCTTTTAATTCCTCTTCTATCAAAATGGTTGTCCACAAGAATGCTACAGAGTGACCCTGTATCTTAAGTTGTCAAAGTGTTATATGGATGCAATTATAGGGCAGCATTTAGACCTCACACATTTGAGCCCCATAGTACCTATTAATAACTCAGTCTTGACATTAAAGGGATATGAAACCCATTTTTTTCTCTCATGATTCCTATAGAGCAGTGTTTCTCAACTCCAGTCCTCAGGACCCTTACTCGGGCCAGATATTCATTATATCTTAACTAGAGCACAGGTGAAATAATCATCTGAAGGGTGAGAGCAGGTTAGTAACCATGGTTACTGATCAGCTGATTATTTCACATGTACTTTATTACAGATATAATGAATGTCTGACCTGTTAAGGGTCCTGAGGTCTGGAGGTGAGAAACACTGCTGTAGAGCATGTGATTTAAAAAAAACTTTCCAATTTACTTCTATTATATAATTTTCTTTGTTCTTTTGTTATCCTTTGTTGAAAATAATGCATAGGTAGGCTCAGGAATAGTAAATACTTTTGGGAGTTAGCTTCTGATTGGTGGCTTCACATATATGCCTTTTTTCATTGTCTTACTTGATGTGATCAGCTAGCTCCCAGTAGTGCATTGTTGCTCAATCAACAAAGGATACCAAGAGACCAAACACAATTAATAATAGAAGTAAATTAGAAAGTTTTTTAAATTGTATGCTGAATCTGAATCATGAAATATAAATTGTGGGTTTTATGTCCTTTTAATAGTCTGTTTTATGGTGTCTTATAAGAATTGTAATATAGAATCTTTTTTTTTTTTTTCTTTTTGTGCTTTGACTCCGCAAATCTGTTTTGTCTCCTTTGTGATACTAGAAACAAATAGGTTTTGACCTCTACTAAATGATATAAAGAACAGTCAAAATTACCAAAATAAAAATCAGCAGAGCCAATAATAATGTTTTTTGAAGGCTATTAGGGTTATGTATGTTTAGAAGTATTGTGGTTATGATTTTTAATTCTTTAAGTCCTTTTACATTTCATTATGTTGAAAATATGAGACACAATTGATATTATTTCTGGTAAAGTGTTTTGACTCTTTATTGTAAATGAATGGATTTAGCTTGCTACTAGAGAAGCATGCTACAAGCAGATGTCAGATTTCTAATTAAACAAACTTCAATATATATATATATATATATATATATATATATATATATATATATATATAATTAAAAACTTCATATAATATACTTTCCATAAATCTATATGAGGTGTGAGTGGTGACGGCATCCCTGGTAATTATACCTGAATAAAATGCTCTTAAAGGGCATGAAAGTCAATATTAAACTTTCATGATTAAGATAGAGCATGTCATTTTAAGACACTTTTAAATTCACTTCTAATATTACATTTACTTTGTTCTTTTGGTATCCTTTGTTGAAAAGCATCTGTATATATGCTCAGCAGCAGCAATACACCACTGGCCAACACACATTTGCCATTGTCGTACCCCAAATGTGTTGAGCTAGGTGCCAAAAGCACAATTTCGGCATTCATTTCACTAACGAACAATCAATGATGAAATTATGTACATACCTAACTATTGTCATCTAGCTTAGTGCATCTGAACAAATAGCCACAGTCTGTGCAGATAATTGTGTGTTTCACCTTCAATCAAATAAATCCGGCGCCAAAATGAAAAAAGCCACCTACCACAACCCATTTGGGCCTTCGTTTCACTAACGAATAGTGGATGCCAAAATTCTTCACATAGCTAACAGTAGTGCATTGCTGCTCTGGAACTGACTTTAACTAGGTGTTTAATTGCTTTGCAGTGGGTTAAACACATTGTCATATAAAGGCAACAGTGCAATAATAAAAAGCTGTAACATAGATCATTTTCATTTTGCATTTTTATGTCCCTTTAAGTAAATGAATACATTCTATAAGAAATGCTGAATATAACTGATAGAGTATGCTGTAAATTTAGTTGTAATTATAAGGGATATTTATGTATTTAGGGCACTTGAATATGACAATTATTTTTAATGCAAGTTGCATCCTAGCCTAAATGAACTTTGGTAAAGAGAGAGAAAACTCATTTTTATTAAATGACATATTAAGTTACAACATTACATCTTAAAGGGCCATGATACCCAAATGTTGAAACATTTGAAAGTGATGAAGCATAGCTGTAAAAAGCGGACTAGAAAATATCACCTGAACATCTCTATGTAAAAAAGAAAGATATTTTACCTCAAAAGTTCCTCAGTAGCCACATCCCATTGTAAAGGACTTCTAAGCAGCAAATCAGTATGTCTGTCCCGGGACAGCCAAAGGATTGAGCCTTGTGCACTCTCATGTTATTTCCCTATTCAGTTTAAGGAAGTTTACAATGAAAAATTAATGAGAGTTAAGTGAAATCTCATGAGATCACAGTAAAAGAGTTCATGACCTCAACTGCTCATGCTTATTGGCTGCTGTTCATTTCTTTATTAATTTTTTTTTTCTGCAGCTGGGCAGCAGCTGAGTATAACTTTTTACAGAGAACTTACTCTGCTGAGCTGAGGAGATTGTGAGGTAAAATATCTATCTTTTTTTACATAGAAATGCTCAGGTGATATTTTACAGTTATACTGCATCAGTTTAAAGTGATTTAGCATATGAGTATTATGTCCCTTTAAGTAACCCTATACCTGTGGGGGTTTGGACTGAGAGGTAGAATAAGTGACCAAAATCACACGAAACTTACTTTTTAATATAAAGATTTGGTATTTGGGGGGGATGGCCGATTCGAAAAATGAGTATATAACTGAACATATAGAAAAATAACAGACAATGAAAGGGACATATAAATTTATGTTTTTCCACTCAGTATATGAAAGAGTGACAGTTAAAATTAATGTAAATTTTAATGAATAAGTGCCTATTTTCTCCAACATAGGTGTGTCCGGTCCACGGCGTCATCCTTACTTGTGGGATATTCTCTTCCCCAACAGGAAATGGCAAAGAGCCCAGCAAAGCTGGTCACATGATCCCTCCTAGGCTCCGCCTACCCCAGTCATTCTCTTTGCCGTTGTACAGGCAACATCTCCACGGAGATGGCTTAGAGTTTTTTAGTGTTTAACTGTAGTTTTTATTATTCAATCAAGAGTTTGTTATTTTAAAATAGTGCTGGTATGTACTATTTACTCTGAAACAGAAAAGAGATGAAGATTTCTGTTTGTATGAGGAAAATGATTTTAGCAACCGTTACTAAAATCCATGGCTGTTCCACACAGGACTGTTGAGAGGAATTAACTTCAGTTGGGGGAACAGTGAGCAGTCTCTTGCTGCTTGAGGTATGACACATTCTAACAAGACGATGTAATGCTGGAAGCTGTCATTTTCCCTATGGGATCCGGTAAGCCATGTTTATTAAGATAAGTAAATAAGGGCTTCACAAGGGCTTATTAAGACTGTAGACTTTTTCTGGGCTAAATCGATTCATATATTAACACATATTTAGCCTTGAGGAATCATTTAATCTGGGTATTTTGATAAGATTATATCGGCAGGCACTGTTTTAGACACCTTATTCTTTAGGGGCTTTCCCAAATCATAGGCAGAGCCTCATTTTCGCGCCGGTGTTGCGCACTTGTTTTTGAAGGCATGACATGCAGTCGCATGTGTGAGGAGCTCTGATACATAGAAAAGACTTTCTGAAGGCGTCATTTGGTATCGTATTCCCCTTTGGGCTTGGTTGGGTCTCAGCAAAGCAGATACCAGGGACTGTAAAGGGGTTAAAGTTAAAAACGGCTCCGGTTCCGTTATTTTAAGGGTTAAAGCTTCCAAATTTGGTGTGCAATACTTTTAAGGCTTTAAGACACTGTGGTGAAATTTGGTGAATTTTGAACAATTCCTTCATATTTTTTCGCAATTGCAGTAATAAAGTGTGTTCAGTTTAAAATTTAAAGTGACAGTAACGGTTTTATTTTAAAACGTTTTTTGTACTTTGTTATCAAGTTTATGCCTGTTTAACATGTCTGAACTACCAGATAGACTGTGTTCTGAATGTGGGGAAGCCAGAGTTCCTTCTCATTTAAATAAATGTGATTTATGTGACAATGACAATGATGCCCAAGATGATTCCTCAAGTGAGGGGAGTAAGCATGGTACTGCATCATTCCCTCCTTCGTCTACACGAGTCTTGCCCACTCAGGAGGCCCCTAGTACATCTAGCGCGCCAATACTCCTTACTATGCAACAATTAACGGCTGTAATGGATAATTCTATCAAAAACATTTTAGCCAAGATGCCCACTTATCAGCGTAAGCGCGACTGCTCTGTTTTAGATACTGAAGAGCATGACGACGCTGATGATAATGGTTCTGAAAGGCCCCTACACCAGTCTGATGGGGCCAGGGAGGTTTTGTCTGAGGGAGAAATTTCAGATTCAGGGAAAATTTCTCAACAAGCTGAACCTGATGTGATTACATTTAAATTTAAGTTGGAACATCTCCGCGCTCTGCTTAAGGAGGTATTATCCACTCTGGATGATTGTGACAATTTGGTCATCCCAGAGAAACTATGTAAAATGGACAAGTTCCTAGAGGTCCCGGGGCTCCCAGAAGCTTTTCCTATACCCAAGCGGGTGGCGGACATTGTAAATAAAGAATGGGAAAGGCCCGGTATACCTTTCGTCCCTCCCCCCATATTTAAAAGATTGTTTCCTATGGTCGACCCCAGAAAGGACTTATGGCAGACAGTCCCCAAGGTCGAGGGAGCGGTTTCCACTTTAAACAAACACACCACTATACCCATAGAAGATAGTTGTGCTTTCAAAGATCCTATGGATAAAAAATTAGAAGGTTTACTTAAAAAGATGTTTGTTCAGCAGGGTTACCTTCTACAACCAATTTCATGCATTGTCCCTGTCGCTACAGCCGCGTGTTTCTGGTTTGATGAGCTGGTAAAGGCGGTCGATAGTGATTCTCCTCCTTATGAGGAGATTATGGACAGAATCAATGCTCTCAAATTGGCTAATTCTTTCACCCTAGACGCCACTTTGCAATTGGCTAGGTTAGCGGCTAAGAATTCTGGGTTTGCTATTGTGGCGCGCAGAGCGCTTTGGTTGAAATCTTGGTCAGCTGATGCGTCTTCCAAGAACAAACTACTTAACATTCCTTTCAAGGGGAAAACGCTGTTTGGCCCTGACTTGAAGGAGATTATCTCTGATATCACTGGGGGTAAGGGCCACGCCCTTCCTCAGGATCGGCCTTTCAAGGCCAAAAATAAACCTAATTTTCATCCCTTTCGTAGAAACGGACCAGCCCAAAGTGCTACGTCCTCTAAGCAAGAGGGTAATACTTCTCAAGCCAAGCAGGCTTGGAGACCAATGCAAGGCTGGAACAAGGGAAAGCAGGCCAAGAAACCTGCCACTGCTACCAAGACAGCATGAAATGTTGGCCCCCGATCCGGGACCGGATCTGGTGGGGGGCAGACTCTCTCTCTTCGCTCAGGCTTGGGCAAGAGATGTTCTGGATCCTTGGGCACTAGAAATAGTCTCCCAAGGTTATCTTCTGGAATTCAAGGGGCTTCCCCCAAGGGGGAGGTTCCACAGGTCTCAGGAAGGATTGGAAAAAGGATTATCTGCAAGTTCCTTGAAGGGACAGATTTCTGCCTTGTCTGTGTTACTTCACAAAAAGCTGGCAGCTGTGCCAGATGTTCAAGCCTTTGTTCAGGCTCTGGTTAGAATCAAGCCTGTTTACAAACCTTTGACTCCTCCTTGGAGTCTCAACTTAGTTCTTTCAGTTCTTCAGGGGGTTCCGTTTGAACCCTTACATTCCGTTGATATTAAGTTATTATCTTGGAAAGTTTTGTTTTTGGTTGCGATTTCTTCTGCTAGAAGAGTTTCAGAATTATCTGCTCTGCAGTGTTCTCCTCCTTATCTGGTGTTCCATGCAGATAAGGTGGTTTTACGTACTAAACCTGGTTTTCTTCCAAAAGTTGTTTCTAACAAAAACATTAACCAGGAGATTATCGTACCTTCTCTGTGTCCGAAACCAGTTTCAAAGAAGGAACGTTTGTTGCACAATTTGGATGTTGTTCGCGCTCTAAAATTCTATTTAGACGCTACAAAGGATTTTAGACAAACATCTTCCTTGTTTGTTGTTTATTCAGGTAAAAGGAGAGGTCAAAAAGCAACTTCTACCTCTCTCTCTTTTTGGATTAAAAGCATCATCAGATTGGCTTACGAGACTGCCGGACGGCAGCCTCCCGAAAGAATCACAGCTCATTCCACTAGGGCTGTGGCTTCCACATGGGCCTTCAAGAACGAGGCTTCTGTTGATCAGATATGTAGGGCAGCGACTTGGTCTTCACTGCACACTTTTACCAAATTTTACAAGTTTGATACTTTTGCTTCTTCTGAGGCTATTTTTGGGAGAAAGGTTTTGCAAGCCGTGGTGCCTTCCATCTAGGTGACCTGATTTGCTCCCTCCCATCATCCGTGTCCTAAAGCTTTGGTATTGGTTCCCACAAGTAAGGATGACGCCGTGGACCGGACACACCTATGTTGGAGAAAACAGAATTTATGTTTACCTGATAAATTACTTTCTCCAACGGTGTGTCCGGTCCACGGCCCGCCCTGGTTTTTTAATCAGGTCTGATAATTTATTTTCTTTAACTACAGTCACCACGGTATCATATGGTTTCTCCTATGCAAATATTCCTCCTTAACGTCGGTCGAATGACTGGGGTAGGCGGAGCCTAGGAGGGATCATGTGACCAGCTTTGCTGGGCTCTTTGCCATTTCCTGTTGGGGAAGAGAATATCCCACAAGTAAGGATGACGCCGTGGACCGGACACACCGTTGGAGAAAGTAATTTATCAGGTAAACATAAATTCTGTTTTTATAAAATACTCTTAAAAACAGGGGTTACTGTCATTTATTAAAGTTTACAATAAAGCTTCTTTTTTTTAAATAGTTACCTTTGTCTTATGGAAAGCAGACTGACGACCCTTCGCCCACAGCTCCTGCTGTAGTTAGCAGATCGATGACGAATCAGGCTTCCTCCAATCATTGCGTGCCTCACAAGCTGGATGCCAACGGGGGCACGCAATGATTGGAGGAACCCGGATTCGTCATTGCTGTGTTAACCACAGCAGGAGCTGCGGGCGGAGGATCGCCAGTCTGCTTTCCATAAAACAAAGGTATTTTTAAAAAGAAGCTTTGTTGTCAACTTTAATGAATGGAAGTGCTCCTGTTTTGTAAGAGTATTTTTTAAAACCGGGCACTTATTTATTAAACTTTACATTCACTTTAAATATGTTAAAGGGACACTAAACCCAATTTTTTATTTTTTTTAATGATTCCGATAGAGCATGCAATTTTAAGCAACTTTCTAATTTACTCCTATTATCAAATTTTCTTCATTCTCTTGCTGTCTTTATTTAAAAAGCAGGAATGTAAAGCTTAAGAGACAACACAAAAGCCTGCTCTTTAGATAAAGATATCAAGAGAATGAAGAAAAATTGTTAGTAGGAGTAAATTAGAAAGTTGCTTAAAATTGCATGCTCTATCTGAATTATTAAACTGAAGGTAAACTTTGATGAATGAAAGCCTGGTTTTAAAAAATACTATTAAAAACAGGGGCACTTTCATTCATCAAAGTTTAGAAAGCAGCCATTTTGTTTAAAAACGTACCTTTCTTCTCTTCACAGACGAAGCAGCTTCCCCCGCCCGGAGATCCTCTCTTCACATGTCAGCAATGACTAATCCGGCTTCCTCCAATCATGGCTTTCCCCCCAGGGGAATCATTGCCTAAGGAGGAAGCCTGATTAGTCATTGCTGACTTCTGAAGAGAGGATCTCCGTGCGAGGGAAGCTGCTCCGGCTGTAAACTTCACTTTAAAAAAAAAAACTTGGGTTTAGTATCCCTTGAAGGAAAAACTGTATATTTGAAATTCGATTAACAGGAAGTACATGATTGTGTACAAGTGATACATTGGTATATGTTGCTCACTGGCTCACAGAAAAAAGTAGGTTTATTCATCACCATTTTCAAAAGCTAAAGTACTGTAATACATTTTGAAAAATTAATTTTTACGGTGGAATTGAGAAATTGAGTTATATGACCCTTTTCTCTTGTTAAGTGTTTCCAGTCCACGGATCATCCATTACTTGTGGGATATTCTCCTTCCCAACAGGAAGTTGCAAGAGGATCACCCACAGCAGAGCTGCTATATAGCTTCTCCCCTCACTGCCATATCCAGTCATTCTCTTGCAACTCTCAACAAAGATGGAGGTCGTAAGAGGACTGTGGTGTTTTATACTTAGTTTATTTCTTAAATCAAAAGTTTGTTATTTTTAAATGGTACCGGAGGGTACTGTTTATCTCAGGCAGTATTTAGAAGAAGAATCTGCCTGCGTTTTCTATGATCTTAGCAGAAGTAACTAAGATCCTTTGCTGTTCTCACATATTCTGAGGAGTGAGGTTACTTCAGAGGGGGAATGGCGTGCAGGTTTTCCTGCAATAAGGTATGTGCAGTTAATATTTTTCTAGGGATGGAATTTGCTAGAAAATGCTGCTGATACCGAAGTAATGTAAGTAAAGCCTTAAATGCAGTGATAGCGACTGGTATCAGGCTTATTAATAGAGATACATACTCTTATAAAAGTGTATTTTAAAACGTTTGCTGGCATGTTTAATCATTTTTTTATATATGTTTGGTGATAAAACTTATTGGGGCCTAGTTTTCTCCACATGGCTGGCTTGAATTTTGCCTAGAAACAGTTCCCTGAGGGTTCCCACTGTGGTAATATGAGTGGGAGGGGCCTATTTTAGTGCTTTTTTTGCGCAGCAAAAATTACAGACACAGACATCCAGCTTCTTCCTGCATGTTCCAGGACTTCTCTGAAGGGCTCAAAAGGCTTCAAAAGTCGTATTGAGGGAGGTAAAAAGCCATAGTAGAGCTGTGGCAGTTGTTGTGACTGTTTAAAAAAGTTTTTGTCATTTGTTATTCCGTTTTTGGTATTAAGGGGTTAATCATCCATTTGCAAGTGGGTGCAATGCTCTGCTAACTTGTTACATACACTATAAAAATTTTGTTAGTGTTTTTTCACTGATATTTCAATTTTAGGACCAAATTTGTTTTTCTTAAAGGTGCAGTAACGTTTTTTATATTGCTTGTAAACTTGTTTAAGTGATTTCCAAGCTTGCTAGTCTTATTGCTAGTCTGTTTAAACATGGCTGATACAGAGGAACCTACTTGTTCATTATGTTTGAAAGCCATGGTGGAGCCCCATAGGAGAATGTGTACTAAATCTATTGATTTCACCTTAAACAGTCTAAATTTCAAGGCAGGAGCAGCATCAACTTCCTCTGCTTCAAAACAAGAGGGAACTGTTGCTCATCCCAGACAGGCCTGGAAACCTAACCAGTCCTGGAACAAGGGCAAGCAGGCCAGAAAACCTGCTGCTGCCCCCAAGACAGCATGAAGGAACGGCCCCCTATCCGGAAACGGATCTAGTGGGGGGCAGACTTTCTCTCTTCGCCCAGGCGTGGGCAAGAGATGTTCAGGATCCCTGGGCGTTGGAGATCATATCTCAGGGATATCTTCTGGACTTCAAAGCTTCTCCTCCACAAGGGAGATTTCATCTTTCAAGGTTATCAGCAAACCAGATAAAGAAAGAGGCATTCCTAAGCTGTGTGCAAGACCTCCTAGTAATGGGAGTGGTCCATCCAGTTCCGCAGACGGAACAGGGACGAGGGTTTTATTCAAATCTGTTTGTGGTTCCCAAAAAAGAGGGAACCTTCAGACCAATCTTGGATCTAAAGATCTTAAACAAATTCCTCAGAGTTCCATCATTCAAAATGGAAACTATTCGGACCATCCTACCCATGATCCAAGTGGGTCAGTACATGACCACAGTGGACTTAAAGGATGCCTATCTTCACATACTGTTTCACAAAGATCATCATCGGTTCCTAAGGTTTGCCTTTCTAGACAGGCATTACCAATTTGTAGCTCTTCCCTTCGGATTGGCTACAGCCCCGAGAATTTTTACAAAGGTTCTGGGCTCACTTCTGGCGGTTCTAAGACCGCGAGGCATAGCGGTGGCTCCGTATCTAGACGACATCCTAATACAGGCGTCAAGCTTTCAGATTGCCAAGTCTCATACAGAGATAGTTCTGGCATTTCTGAGGTCGCATGGCTGGAAAGTGAACGTGGAAAAGAGTTCTCTATCCCCACTCACAAGAGTCGCCTTCCTAGGGACTCTTATAGATTCTGTAGAGATGAAAATTTACCTGACGGAGTCCAGTTTATCAAAACTTCTAAATGCTTGCCGTGTCCTTCATACCATTCCACGTCCGTCAGTGGCTCAGTGCATGGAAGTAATCGGCTTAATGGTAGCGGCAATGGACATAGTGCCATTTGCGCGCTTGCATCTCAGACCGCTGCAATTATGCATGCTAGGTCAGTGGAATGGGGATTACTCAGATTTGTCCCCTCTACTAAATCTGGATCAAGAGACCAGAGATTCTCTTCTCTGGTGGCTATCTCGGGTCCATCTGTCCAAGGGTATGACCTTTCGCAGGCCAGATTGGACGATTGTAACAACAGATGCCAGCCTTCTAGGTTGGGGCGCAGTCTGGAACTCCCTGAAGGCTCAGGGATCGTGGACTCAGGAGGAGAAACTCCTCCCAATAAATATTCTGGAGTTAAGAGCAATATACAATGCTCTTCTAGCTTGGCCTCAGTTAGCAACCCTGAGGTTCATCAGATTTCAGTCGGACAACATCACGACTGTGGCTTACATCAACCATCAAGGGGGAACCAGGAGTTCCCTAGCGATGTTAGAAGTCTCAAAGATAATTCGCTGGGCAGAGTCTCACTCTTGCCACCTGTCAGCGATCCACATCCCAGGTGTAGAGAACTGGGAGGCGGATTTTCTAAGTCGTCAGACTTTTCATCCGGGGGAGTGGGAACTCCATCTGGAGGTGTTTGCTCAACTGATCCATCGTTGGGGCAAACCAGAACTGGATCTCATGGCGTCTCGCCAGAACGCCAAGCTTCCTTGTTACGGATCCAGGTCCAGGGACCCGGAAGCGACGCTGATAGATGCTTTAGCAGCTCCTTGGTTCTTCAACCTGGCTTATGTGTTTCCACCGTTTCCTCTGCTCCCTCGACTGATTGCCAAAATCAAGCAGGAGAGAGCATCGGTGATTCTGATAGCGCCTGCGTGGCCACGCAGGACCTGGTATGCAGACCTAGTGGACATCTCATCCTTTCCACCATGGACTCTGCCTCTGAGGCAGGACCTTCTAATACAAGGTCCTTTCAATCATCCAAATCTAATTTCTCTGAGACTGACTGCATGGAGATTGAATGCTTGATCCTATCAAGGCGTGGCTTCTCAGAGTCTGTCATTGATACCTTAATACAGGCACGAAAGCCTGTCACCAGGAAAATCTACCATAAGATATGGTGTAAATATCTTTATTGGTGTGAATCCAAGAATTACTCATGAAGTAAGGTTAGGATTCCTAGGATATTGTCCTTTCTCCAAGAGGGTTTGGACAAAGGATTATCAGCTAGTTCTTTAAAAGGACAGATTTCTGCTCTGTCTATTCTTTTGCACAAGCGTCTGGCAGAGGTTCCAGACGTCCAGGCATTTTGTCAGGCTTTGGTTAGAATTAAGCCTGTGTTTAAAACTGTTGCTCCCCCATGGAGCTTAAACTTGGTTCTTAAAGTTCTTCAAGGAGTTCAGTTTGAACCCCTTCATTCCATTGATATTAAACTTTTATCTTGGAAAGTTCTGTTTTTGATGGCTATTTCATCGGCTCTGAGAGTCTCTGAGCTATCTGCCTTACAATGTGATTCTCCTTATCTGATTTTTCATGCAGATAAGGTAGTTCTGCGTACCAAACCTGGGTTTTTACCTAAGGTGGTTTCTAACAAAAATATCAATCAAGAGATTGTTGTTCCATCATTGTGTCCTAATCCTTCTTCAAAAAAGGAACGTCTTTTACATAATCTGGACGTAGTATGTGCCTTGAAGTTTTACTTACAAGCTACTAAAGATTTTCACCAAACATCTTCCCTGTTTGTTGTTTACTCTGGACAGAGGAGAGGTCAAAAAGCTTCGGCACCCTCTCTTTCCTTTTAGCTTCGGAGCATAATTCGCTTAGCCTATGAGACTGCTGGACAGAAGCCCCCTGAAAAGATTACAGCTCATTCTACTAGAGCTGTGGCTTCCACCTGGGCCTTTAAAAATGAGGCCTCTGTTGAACAGATTTGCAAGGCTGCCGCTTCACACTTTTTCAAAATTTTACAAATTTGATACTTTTGCTTCTTCGGAGGCTGTTTTTGGGAGAAAGGTTCTTCAGGCAGTGGTTCCTTCTGTTTAATCCTGCCCTGTCCCTCCCATCATCCGTGTAATTTAGCTTTGGTATTGGTATCCCACAAGTAATGGATGATCCGTGGACTGGATACACTTAACAAGAGAAAACATAATTTATGCTTACCTGATAAATTTATTTCTCTTGTAGTGTATCCAGTCCACGGCCCGCCCTGTCTTTTTAAGGCAGGTCTAAATTTTATTTAAACTACAGTCACCACTGCACCCTATGGTTTCTCATTTCTCGTCTTGTTTCGGTCGAATGACTGGATATGGCAGTGAGGGGAGGAGCTATATAGCAGCTCTGCTGTGGGTGATCCTCTTGCAACTTCCTGTTGGGAAGGAGAATATCCCACAAGTAATGGATGATCCGTGGACTGGATACACTACAAGAGAAATAAATTTATCAGGTAAGCATAAATTATGTTTTTAATAAACCCTTTTCTGGCATTTATGTAATCAGCAGTTTATAGAACTGTATATCATTATCTCATGTCAGCCAGGACCCTAGGCAAAATAGCCTTGATACGCAAACATTCTAGAGGTGAGGCATAATACAGACCCAAGCATGAAGTTTGTGAGATTGCTGGATTTACATGTTTTGTAATGTGATCAAAATCAATATTCATGCATGTTATTGACAACATGTGCAACTTTAACCACAAAAATAAATAAGTTTAGTAGAAAAAATATAGCTGAATATGAAACAAACCATAATAGGACCCGGTTTTAAAGGCACGTGGTGGAGTGTCACACTAGCTTTAGATTATATGTATTTTTATTTATATTTTGTTTTTTTTGTTTTTTGCTTTGTTTTGTTTATTCTTTTTGGGACTCATCCTTGTCATGTAGTTTTTTTTTTGTTTTTAACACCAGTTATAAAATTTGTATTTTGCATATATAAATACCATTCCAGATGAAAATAAATAGCTCCTACACAATTATTTTTTTTATTTTCCCACTCTGATGTATGAGAATTGGAATGGACCCTTGAAGGCTGGAATAGGTTAATAGTTGTGACTGAATTTTTGGGTTTATGTGGTCTCTTGTTTCACTTTGGAAGTTATTTGTTTGTTAGAGGAACTGGAGTATTATCTGTTTTACACTTTATTTTTACTGAGAAAGAAGTGTACACAAACTGTTATTACTCATTATAACCTCTTTGATGTGAATATTTGCTGCTTTGGTATATTATTCTGTCCTCCTCCATCTTCCAGTTTGCTGTTTAGGTAAAATAAACTTTTCTCTAAAATGAGATTATTTAGATGTATTGACTAATTGTTGGTGATTTCCTGGGTATAGTAGAGAACCAATGGGTTTCTGAGAACTATTACTTTGTTCACTGCATCTCATTAAATATAATTTAATTTTTACTTGGAACATAAATTAGCAATAATTTATAACAGCATATACTGTATCTTCTTGTGTTACAAGTTTCCAGGGGCTGTCCTGCCAGCTTCCCTGGTTTACCACCTTTTTGCTAGAATCTCCTATGGCTATAACAAAAACATGATCAAAAACAATGCCAAAATTAAAGACTCAAAGCATTTCTGTTTTCCAAAGAGGCATCTGTTCATAGATAGAAATCAAAACATTTGATTCAGTTCACTTAAATGTGAGAAAGATGTATTTGCCTTGCCTTATTAAGCCCTAAAACGTTTAACCCCAAATCATTAGTTGTATAATTTAGTTGGTATTTAATTATTCTATAAAAAGTCATGTGTGTGTGTGTATATGTATGTGTATATATATATATATATATATATATATATATATATACATACATACATACATACATACGTACATACGTACATACATACACACACACATTCTCTATTTCCCCTTGTTTTAAATTTTGTGTCAATTTTTTCATGTTTTTGTGTTTTTTCCTTCCATTAACACGTTGGTTGGAACCCTTCTGATTTATCAGCATTGCATTCTAGTGAATGTGTCCTAATCATTCTACTTTAAAGGGACATTATACACTTGTTTTTTCTTTGCATAAATGTTTTGTAGATGATCTATTTATATAGCCCATAAATTTTTTTTTTTTTTATTTTTTTTTAAATGTATAGTTTTGCTTATTTTTAAATAACATTGCTCTGATTTTCAGACTCCTAACCAAGCCCCAAAGTTTTAGGAGAATACCGACAGATACCTACTCCAGCTTGCTCCTGTTTGTGTAAAGGGTCTTTTCATATGCAAAAGAAATGGGTGGGGGAGTGTCTTATTTCCCACTTGCAGTGGGCTTTCCAGCTACCTTTTCAACAGAGCTAAACTGAGAGCTTCTAAGTAAGTTTTTAAACAGTTTTATACTGGATTTTTATATCAGTATCTGTGCATCTTACTCTTTATAGTAGTGTCTATTACATGCAGTTATATGAAAATTGGTGTATACTGCCCCTTTAATTTTAAGTGAAAAATATTTGTTTTGTTATCTTACTATAGCTACTTAATATTATTGTAGAGAAAATATTGCATGATAGTGTCTAGTTATGCTTTCTAATAGTAGTTGTTATTATTTCCATTTATATAGATGCAGTTGTTTCACTTGTAATTCAAATTAGGGTTGTCTTGAAAAGACACGTTACCTACCGAGGATTAGGAAAACATTGTGTTGAAATGTTTTATATATATATATATGTCTATATGGATCATCTTGGCTAATTCCAGCAGTACTAGTTGAAAAGTGTGTGAACTAATGCATGCTTACACTTTGATTACAATGAACTTTGCAAGACACTGATATCAGAACATTTCTTCACATAGCCTGTGTTTCCTTTTTTCTAGAAATTTACAAAAAAAACTATTTACAGAAAAATATTTCAAAATATATGTACCTGATTGTTATAGCCTTGCTTATTTAAATGCAAAACTACCTCCACAAAACTACAGGAATCCCAGTCGAAAGCCAGTGCCTTATTAATCATTCCTTGGTTATCTGTACACTCAATCCAATGTGATAAATAGTTTGTGGAAGCTGAATGCTATGGTATTGTTACTCCCTAACTGTTTAATATAATTATCTTCGTTGTATAATGGTTAGTGATGTCCCAATTTTTCTATGTTGGAGCGTGATCAAATCTGGTTATTTCTATGTAATGGAAAACTGACAAAAATATTTAAAGGACAGTAAATATATATATTTACTATCCTTTAAATATTTTGTCTGTTTTTCATTACATGGAAATTACCCCCAAAAATGTCATTATTGTATAGTATGTACACAATTCAAAATGGGGTTCTGTTACTCCCTTTTTGTGTAGACTACGCAATCTCCTACTTGAGTATGCTTTATTGAATAGATGGGGCTGTGCCTGTGACACTTTTTTTTTTTTTTAATAAAAAAAAATCTGCAGTTGATAGGTGGGCTATCCAGGAAAAACAAGACCCTTTTGGGGAACAAAAAGTAGTCAAATTTGGCTGCACAAAAGATGAGTGACAGAATACCTTATTTAATTGTACATACTGTAGAAAAAATTACATTTACTGTCCCTTTAATACTAAAGGTATGTGGAAGTGGCGCATTAACTTTGATGCTTCATTTTTAGTCTAAAACTTAGGGGGCTGATGTTCAGTTTTTTTTTTTTTTGTTTTGTGGGGTTTTTTTAAATGTATTTCTACCCATCTATTTTTTACATTTTTACATACTGTTTTAAAAGGAATATAGGGACAACACAGCCAATCAGAATCTGGATGATTAAAGGGACACTAAACCTAAACATTTTCTTTCATGATTTAGGAAGAGAATACAATTTTAAATAACATTCCAATTTACTTCTATTATCTAATTTGCTTCATTCTTTGGATATCCTTTGTTGAAGAAATAGCAATGCATAGGTGAGCCAATCGCACGAGGCATCAATGTGCATCTACCAATCAGCAGCTACTGAGCCTATCTAGATATGCTTTCAGTAAAGAATATCAAGATAATTAAGCAAATTAGATAATAGAAGTAAATTAGAAAGAAAAAATTGAGTTTTATGCCCCTTTAAGTCTCCCAACCAGGGCTGTACTGGGAATTAAAAGCAGTCCTAGAAAAATATAAAGGCCATCCCTAATTTTCATTTGAGTCTGTAGAATGCACTTGCCCCATTTTTATCAAGGGGATTACTGGGATACTCCTCCCCCCCCCCACCCCCTATATTTCTTTTTAGAATTAAATTATATTAATATGTAATAACTGTGACTCGATTATCTATAGTGTGATCAAAGCAGTGAGTCACTGTCTCACAGTGTTACCTGACTAGGCACTAGAAGCCATTCAAAAGACAGCTAAAATGGTACATGGTCTAGGAAATAAAATTGACAATGAAATATTTTGTCACCTGTATTAAGCGTAGGAAAGAGATTGAGAGCTCCTAGCCATATAAGTGAACAGCCTGTTTTTTCTTTTCCTTACTGCCTTTTCATATTTTTATTTTTTTTCTGGGGGGTTTTTCTCCCTCAATTCGTAGAAAAGTAGCAGGTCCAATATATGATTTTGTGATTGTATGTATTAATATCCAATGAGGTTGTTTCTATTTTTTTTTTTCTTGTGTGATCACTGATATCTTAAATATTGAACGCAACAGTGTATTTCTTAGATGATGATAGAAATTGTATTAATTTCATGTTCATTATTCATATGTTATTAAAGAGGCACCTAAAGCCCTACTCCATTTAAAAGTATTGTTCAACTTATATTGTGACTATGTACAATATTGCTTAAAGGGACACTGAACCCAAAATTTTTCTTTTGTGATTCAGATAGACCTTGCAATTTTAAGCAACTTTTTAATTTACTCCTATTATCAATTTTTCTTCATTCTCTTGCTATCTTTATATGAAAAAGAAGGCAGCTAAGCTTTTTTTCTTGGTTCAGACCTCTGGACAGCAGTTTTTGATTGGTGGATGAATTTATCCACCAATCAGCAAGGACAACCTAGGTTGTTCACCAAAAATGGGCCGGCATCTAAACTGACATTGTTGCATTTCAAATAAAGATACAAAGAGAATAAAGAACATTTGATAACGGGAGTAAATTAGAAAGTTGCTTAAATTGTCATACTCTATCTGAATCACAAAAGAAAAAAATTGGGTTCAGTGTCCCTTTAAGCTAAATTACATGTATAATGGGAGAAAGATCGCTGTTATAACATGTTCTCACTGTTGTTCTCAAATATATAAAAAATAATAAAAAAAAAAATACGTATAGCTCAGCCGAGAAAATAAGAGAGGTGATAGCGCTGCATCAACCTCACCAACAGCACGACTCCCTTATATTGTAGCTAGACAGCCCCAACTGTTGTGGCTCGCGGGAAATCCCCTGGTGTCTCGGTAGGCCAATCCATCCAGCTTGGTTTACAGCTTCTCGTTGTCTAGTAGTAACGCAGAGACATCACATACTCAGTAGTGTTTATGTCAATGTAAGGGCAGAAAATATGCACTTAAGCCATACATTAAAGTTCATGCATCAACTTCATATCCTGTTAAAAAGTTTGTCCCATCAGCCAAAAATGCCTTTAAAACTGACACATGTTTAA
This sequence comes from Bombina bombina, assembly GCF_027579735.1. Taxonomy (NCBI): domain Eukaryota; kingdom Metazoa; phylum Chordata; class Amphibia; order Anura; family Bombinatoridae; genus Bombina; species Bombina bombina. Next base: position 784,334,705 of record NC_069500.1, read on the forward strand.
ATCCTTCTACCTCTTTCTTTACACTCTTCACAGTGACAAATGCTGTTTGTGTTAAGTGCTATTTTTTTTTAGCTACAGTAATATATTTTCACTTTTACAGAATCTGTGCCCTCAAGATTTTAACAGTTTGTAACTGTAAAACAAATACAGGGATTGCTTGCAAATACTTGTGTGTGTGTATATATATATATATATATATATATATAATATATATATATATATATATATATATATATATATATATATATATATATGTAACACAACAGCCATCTCTAGATTGTATAGCATGTGTATCCCATAGCACTTTTCTGTCTTACTGGTGTACTGACTGATTTATTGCTTTTGGCTTTTGTGGTTAACCAGCAAGGTTCATATAAATGCAGTCATTTGATCGTTTAATTGAATTAAGTTTTATTAATTAAATGTGAAATATACATAGGCACAATTGAAAACCTATACAAATATTCTGTTTTAATGTTGGTGTGCTTACATCTGTTATGTAATATCTTTGCCAAATGATGCATTCTCCTATGTGAATGGTATCTATAGAAATGTGCGTTTTAATGCGAAGTTCTTCTATTTCTATACTGCTTGTGCTGAAACCTAATTACAATCATTTATAATTTCTTACCCATTTGCAATTTGTTGGTGTTGCCATCCATTCTTAACCAATGGAAAATTAAATATTTGTTTAATGATGTGTGTGATTTTAAATGTTGCTTTAAAAAGCTTTTTATTTTTCAACAATTAAATGCTTGCCAAGTATATAGTTTTGTCTGACCTTCAGAGCTTTGACTTGTATTGAATTGATACAGCATGTCTTGCATTGACATACAATACATCAAATATGTTTTATTTTACCATTTAAAGTTCCAGCATTCAAACTATTCTACCTCATATGCAGAGATAAAAAATAAATCATACAAGTAAAGGATCTGAAAGTGTTCTGCAAGTAAAATAAATTAAAAAAAATTAAGAATGGAAAGAAATCTGAATTATTTTATATGCCATTTTACTGTATATGATCAGAAGTCTAGTAAATTCAGTGAGTCTACAAAGAACAACATTTTAAAGCAAAATATTTTTTTTTTTTTGCCAGTTAATTCCTTGGAATGCATTATAGAATAATCCTAAAGAAAATATAATTTCTTAAAGCTAGATATCCACCATTCTTAATATAAGGCTTGACAAATTGCAGGGTCCCAGAAGAAATGTTTTATTTGGGCACTTAACTGTGCAGTATTTTCCATATATCTAAATACAAACCCTATTGCTTGTCTTTTGAAGTGTAGCTGGCTCCAAAATTTGATTTAAAACGACATTCTAGATCATTAGAGCATGCAATTTAACACTACTGATTGTAGCTTACCTGCAAATGGGTTAAATACATAGGTACATTCCCACTAAAGCAGCTCCTGAACTGGAGTCAGTGATACGTGACTGCAGCTTCTGTGCAGGTTTAATACATTCTAAAGGCAGTAATTAAAAAGAGCTTGTCATTTTTGGTTTAAAATGTCCATTTAAATATGCCAGCCTCTATTAAGAATGCTAAAGAAAAAAAAGCCCAGCTTAGTATATTTGATTAAATAAACCTTTATTAGATAAAAAATAGTTGTTGCTCTTATATTTATAAATTGTAAACTAAATTATTGGACTCCTGTATTAAAAATACTTTGGAAATGTGTATTACTTTTGCTCAGATGATGGCATTCCGTGGTTGCATCTTACAGACTATGTGGTTCTTTCTGCAGACTCGTGTTATCAGAGAAGCTTGTATTTGAGCTTCTATGACACGTGTGGGTATTGATGTCTCAGGTTTATTATCTAGTGATCTATGAACAACGTGACGTATACAGAAGTGCAATCACTGATTACTACAGATGTATATCCTTCAGCACAGTATTGCAGTGCCTTGTAATGCCAAACATACAATAGCAACAAAGGGCTGTGGTTATTAAAGATCATTACCTTATCCACATATTGTTAACTGTGTTAATTCTAATGGCTGGAATGAAATTCTGCAATTAAAAACAATCTGTTAACTTTGTGGTGCAATGTGATTATTTTGATTAACATCATAAAAGCATAACTTGATACTGTGTAAAACAATGTCAAAAAAACAATTCCATATGACTATATTATTATTTATTTTATAAATCTAGTAGGAAAATAAAGGCTTGAAACAAACGTCATTAGTCAAACTATTTTCTTATTTATTCTGTAAAGGTTAGGATAACATTTTGTCAATAGCCTATCTGGAAAGTATTATCATTATTTTGCTCTCTTAGTGCTCAGTAACCATTCAGTACAGCCGGGTTGCCAACTTTTTTAAAAAATCATAACGACACAATCAACAAATTTTATGTAGGAAATCAACAAATTAATACAGCAGTGACTGGAAAAAGTCCAAATTTAATACAGTTTGTTACAACAAAATTCTCCATACAAATTATCTTCATTCATATAGTCTAGCTTAATATATTCAAAATGTTTCTGCAAATCTCGGAATTCTATTTCTGATTTAAGGCACAGTGGGAGTAAATACATTAAACTGCCAGATACATCAAAACTATTAACTAAATCAGATTACAAGCATACAATACTTAATGTTTGAAATTAAGATTTTTCATGTTGTAAAAAAATAAGTTTGGGCAAATAAGGAAGATCCCTGGAAATAAGGGAAAGATGAAAACCCTAATACAACTCTTTCTTAAAGTCATTCTTATAATTAAAAAAATTGCACACAGACAAATGCAGAAAATCATTAACCTTACCATATTGTTGGCAATAGTTTTGAAACTCAAAACAAGTAATGTAAACAAAAGATGAGACCACAAAAAAAACTTTTTTTTGTCCATTTATTAGTTAGCTTTCCTGCAGTTCACTTTACTATTGTGGCCATAAAAAAAAAAAAAAACATTGCCAGTATCTATATTCTAAAAGTTGTTGTACCTGTAATATTTTACTTTTGCTAATAAAACATTAACGTTATATGATAACAACATGCATTCCTGTGACGGTACACAGAAAAGGGCTAATAGAGAAACTGCTCCCTCCCTTATTGCCATCATCATCTGGCTGAGTCGCATGCCCCAGCAGCATGAGTGTGTATAACATCTCCAAATAAGAGGTCACTAAGGCTTTCACAAAGGAATGAGGTTGGTGCTGTTTTAAAATCACATTGTGATTCAACATTCTGCACTAACACCTAAACTTGTTGCTGGTAAAAACAAAAGAAGCAAAAGTAGTAGCGATACTGGGCCTGATTTTATAAAACCTCTCTGGCCTGGTGAGATTCTAAAGGATTCCTCATGAGAATTATGAGGCCCCTCAGGGATTGTTGTAAAGGCATTTTTTACCATGGGAACTGTGCATCTAAGGGGAGTTAACTAATGCTTTATGTTCAGGAGAGACACTTACTTTACAATATAATGCCCCATAAAATAAGCTGAGGATTTCCCTCCATGGTGGCAAGTTTTTGAGAATTGGGCCCAGAGTCCCTCCGATCACCATATCTGCCCTAACTGCTAGTATTACCAGTGCCACATGTGCAACTCCTTCCCATCTGGTGCCACCTGCGTCACTCCTGTCTTAATAGCAGTGCATCCAGCTCCACATATAACACTCCTGCTCCAGGTGCCATTGCATCTAGCACCACGTGAGCCACTCATGGACCATGTGCTATATTCGTGGTATTATTATTTATTATTTTTCTTCATTTATAAAGCACCAACAGATTCTGCAGCGCTGCCCATGGGTACAAGGATACAATTGCAATGGAGAAACAATACAATAAAAGACAAAATTTTACAGACAAATACAGGGGGAATTGAGGGCCCTATTACCATGGGAACTTACAATCTGGATGGGAAACAGGAAGTGGGGACTGCAAAGGTGAGAAGGATTTTAGTGAGTAGATAGATGAGGGCAACTGTTAGGTAAGTGAAGTTAATTTGTTTATGAGTCGGGTGTTAAGCTTCCCTGAACAAAAAGGTCTTTAGGGAACGTTTAAAGGACGAGAGCTTAGGGGAAAGCCTGACAGCTTGAGGAAGTGCGTTTCAGAGGGTTGGTGCCGCATGAGAGAAGTCCTGTAGTCTAGCATGAGAGGAGGTGATGATAGAGGACGCAAGGAACAGGTCATTGTTGGATCTTATGGGGCGGCTGGAGTATATTTGTTGATGAGTGAGGACAGGTAGGGTGGGACAGGATTGGTGAGGGCTTTGTAGGTCAGGGTGAGCATTTTGAATTTAATTCTGCTGTGAATGGGGAGCCAGTGAAGGGACTTAGAGAGAGGTGCAGCAGAAACAGAGCATCGAGAGAGGTGAATTAGCCTGGCAGATGCATTTAGGATGGATTGAAGGGGAGAGAGGCAGGAGAAAGGGAGGCCAGTTAGTAAGTTATTACAGTAGTCAAGTCGGGAAATTACCAGGGAGTGGATTAGCTGTTTAGTAGTTTTAGAAACTGCACATTTTGGAGATATTTCGTAGGTGGTTGCGGCAGGATGAAGAGAGCAATTGGATGTGGGGAATGAAGGATGGTTTTGAGTTAAGTGTGACTCCGAGGCAGCGGACTTGGGGTGATGGGGAGAGATAGTGGTGCTGCCAACAGTGATGGAAAAATTAGAAACTGAAGTAGAGTTAGAGGTAGGGATTAAAAGTAGTTTGGTCTTGGACATGTTTATTTTTAGGTGGTAAGAGGCCATCCAGGAGGAAATGCCAGATAAGCAGTCGCTAATGTGAGAATTGACAGAAGGAGAGAGTGAAGGGGTGGAAAGGTAGATCTTAGTATCATCAGCATAGAGGTGATAGTTGAAGCCATAGCTGTTGATAAGTTTACCCAGTGAAGAAGTGTAAATAGAGAAGAGTAGAGGACCCAGGACAGAGCCTTTAGGTACTCCAACAGATAGAGGCAATGTAGAAGAGGAGTCGCCAGTAAAAGAGACGGAGAAGGATCTGTTAGATAAGAGTGAATCCAGGAGAGGGCAGTGTCACAGAGCCCAAGAGAGCTGAGAGTCCGTAGGATAAGGAGTTGTCAACAGTGCCAAATGCAGCAGAGGGGTCAAGTAAGATGAGTATAGACTGAGTAGTAGCCTTTGTATTTAGCAGAGAAAAGATTGTTAGAACCTTGGTGAGGTTCATTTAAAAAAATAAAATTGCATCCTTAGCTGCATTTTACATGTCTAATGACATGGCTTAATGAGGGGTTGCTTTCTGGTGGATGTTTTGTTCAATGTTCATGTTTTAAAATGTCCCACTATTGTCCACATGCTAATACTATTACCTGCAATTTTTGGTTAATTGACAGAGTACTAGTAATTTACTCTTATATGTCTATGCTATTAACTAGTAACTATCATTACTTCACTATTTAGTTACAGGACCTCATATACCTTTCACTAGATGAGAAAGATAGTCATATAATCCCCCACAAGACTGGCATACATTTAGGGAAATAAATGTTAGAGATAAACTCTTAGCAGAAAGAAAACCTTCACATAAAAAGTATTAAGGTTATATATTTACATCCTAGCTATATCCAAATGTCAAGATCCGTCTTTCTCTTCTGCTATAGCAGTAGAATCTGAAGTATATCCGAGTATGTCATATATTATTTAGGGCACTGCCCTTATCTATTTACAGGTAATAGAGAAAAATTATGCACTCTGCAGAACACAGCAATATACTCTACTGCTTAATGACATTGAAAGGGCAACCATACTAAATCTCTTAAGAATGCATTAATTTAGCATATGATAGTGAATTAAATGTCAAAAATCCAAACTGTATACCAGTTCCCAGATAATGTAGCTGGCCATGAACAAAGTTCAAATACTATAAAAAAACTGAAAATGTAAACCATACATAAGTAAAATATCAACTTTTTTTTAGACAGCATGCCCTAGAAAAGTAGTTGGGTACCATAGACCTACTTGAGCTCTAACCTACTCCAGTTCTCCAGCTTAAGAAGGAGCTATGAAACCAGTTCTGAATATACCTATTTCACTCAAGTCCAATTATCATGACCACTGTTTCTCTGGGGTAAAAAAAGGAGTTAGTCAGCATACCAGGAGAGGTAATGTCCCCCATACACCACCTCAATGAAGCCACCATGGAGTAGTGATCAATCTAGTTGGGCCACATCAATCCCTCCAGATATTGAGAGCGTCAACCATCTGTATTCACTTCGCTCTCCCTCAAACTGTCCTCTCTGAGTTTAAAGGTTGACTCAATCGGATTTAGAGAATTTCACTTAAAGGAAAGTCACCAGCATCCCTCACACTTTGAGGTAAGGTCCAGTGCTAGAGATAGCAACCCTCTCATTCGTATGCAGGCAGCTGGATCCTTCCAAACTTCCCTTTGCCAACCCTGCATCTTGAATCCTACAATCCCCTTATTCCAATTGTTTTGTATCAGGGGTTAAGATAGTTGCCTCCTCCACAACCTCACTATCCTCGTCCATGTCACTTTAGATGCTTTGCTGTTTGATCGATTGTGCAGATGCAATTTATCCAAGTCACAATCCTCATTAGTTAAGGGATTAGGGCTTAATCAGAAGAAGTTATCAAAGAGCTTACTAAGCTTCACAAAATGATCTTCCAGAAGTGTTAGTACTGCTTCCCCAAATTATTGTATACTTAATGCCATACTGTTCCAGGAATCAGTTTTTTCTCTTTATTTACCTTGTCTATGGGGTGTGTTGAGGCCTATGAACTTTAAACTACCGCAGGTCTGGATCAGCCAACAAAGAAAAATCTTCAGAGTGGTATAATTCAGCACAGCTCAAAATAAAGAGTCAATCTCTGTGGTTACCATTACTGGATGTCTACGGAAATAATTAATATTAGGCTGCTGATCGGTTTCCTTCTCCTTTGCTAATAATTCTGCTGGCCCTGACAGCAGTCCAGACATGCCCCCTAAAAAGCCCTTTTTTTTAACATCCCGTTCCTACCAATGTAATTGCCCCCCAAAATTTACAAGGGTTATCAATAAACTTAAACATGCTGACAAAACCAGAAGGTCATGGAACTGTTGTCCCATACCTTCACTACCACACAAAGGGCCAGATTACAATTGGAGCATTATTTAATGCTCACGCTTGAGCGTTAACTGCCCTAGAAGTAAGGTTTTTACACACAACGGTTAGTGCTCGTATTATGAGTTGAAAGTAAACTGTTTTCGCTTCTGTGCTAACCCGCCGAGCGCAAAAAGCAGAACTTAGAATATTGTGTGTGTGATAACCTATTCCCCCATAGAAGTCAATGGAGCAAAAAAAGTGGAAAAAAAATACCTAACTTGCACGCAAACCTGATCGCATATTTTCATGTGCTCTAACCCGACATGAAAAAAAAAAAAAATCATATTCCAATGGTCTTCACAGAATATGTTCTATTTTTTCGTAAAAAATTTGGTGACCAAAAAGATTTTTTTGCACCACGGCCCTCTGTTGAGTAGCTCCCCTACTAAAAGAAAGTGCAGGAACTGGATAAGTATATATAAAGTTAAAGCAGTTTAATATATAACTAAGAAAATAGTCTGCTTTGCAACACCAAGCACAGGTACTTTAAAGTGAAAGTACATTTTCAGGCTTTACAACACATCCAAGTATTGTATGTCATTAACATATCCAGATCGCTATATTTATTATTAACATTTTTTTATTATCAGTTTTATTTTTACTTTTATAATACCTACCGTTATCTATCATTCTCCGTCCATCTTCCACTCCCTATCTTTCTGTGTGTTGACGCATAGAGCGGTCCCACCCGCTCTATACGTAGCTGTAATGCGTGTTCACAAGCAATGAGCGCATTGCACATGCGCAAATCGTCGATTGATCCTTCAATGCACATGCGATTCTTTGAACAGTCGGTGTCCAACGCGCATGCGTCAATGTCTTTGGAAACATAGTATTCAATGAATGACATAATGTATTCATTCAGTACTATGCTATTTACGCAAGTGAGCAGCTGCATTTGTGAGAACCGGGAGCCGAATTCCAAAAATCAAATTATATAACGATTGGAAGTATTTAGAAATTAATTATTTATACACTACTATATTAACAATTTGTAGGCTCAATAATTCATATATTTTAATATTTTTAGCAATCCATGTTACAACATTTCATAGATCGTTCGTATTCTTCATCATTACATCGATGAAATCTCCTATGATATGACCTGAAATTTATTTATATGTCAGGCATAAAATAAACATTATTTTGATCGAATATACCAATTTAGATAAGATAACATCGTTATTATTGTTACATTGATTATTGTTTTTTGTTTTTTCAAATTGGTAGATAGTGTATATATTAATCATAATATTTGAAAATAATTTGTATGTTAGATATCCTATTTTTGGCTCGAACAATTCAGAATAACTGAAATAAATAGCTATCACACAATAGCATTGGTGCAGTTTGTAAGTAACATGAAGATACTTTTTTTCCAATGGCAATTCAGCTATTTGTTACATTTTCAGCATATTGAAAATTCTCAATCAGACTAATAAATTCATTTTTTTCCTGGATAAATTGATTGATACCATTCTAAGTGTAAGGCATTGCGATTACTTCACAAATATAAGTTATGATTGCTTGATAGAGTACTTAGAAACATACTTTTACTTATTGATCGCTAGTAATGCGATGTGCTTCAATGTTGCTGAGTCTAAACAAATGACGTTATCGGCTCAGTTGCCAAAAAACAGGTAAGCGCATGCGCGAATCGAGAACACGCGCCCAACAAATTTATGCATAATAATATTTGCTGCATGCGCAACTCAATCAATAGGCTGATGATGACGCTGCACGGCCGCCTAACAGCCAGAAAGTCAATTAAAAGATCAAACGTGATCAGGAAGTAAAATAAAGATAAAAAAATGGGTTGAATGGTAAGTTGACAAAAATAATATTTCATTGCGGATCAAAATGTATTTACGTCGAACTTTGTAAAAAATCATGAATGAAAGTACTATTATTTTTAGTTGAACTATGTAACTGAGGATAGCAAAGCATGTAACTTTACTTTCACTTTAAAGTTCCTTTCATTATTCATATTAAACAACTTTTCAATTAACCTCTTATCTAATTTCTTGATAAGATACCTAGGTAGACACAGACGCTGGGGGGCTAGCTGTTGAATGGTGGCTGCGCATATATGAATCTTGTCATTGGGTTACCAATATGTTCAGCTAACTGCCAGTAGTTCATGCTGCTCCTTCAATAAAGGATACCAAGAGAAACAAGAAAAAAATGATAATAAATTGAAAAGTAGTTTATAAAATGCTGTATCTGACTCATAAAAGAGTTCCATGTCCCTTTAAGGAATTTTTTTTTTTTTTAAATCTCTTTATTTATTGAAACACAAACAGGATGACAGAAATCATATACTGCAGAACAGATGACAATATCAGCATTAGTTACGGATATAGTCTGTATCAGAGACGATAGAGACTAAAAGAGTGCACTTGGGTAGCACTTCTGTTCCATGAAAATAACATAAAGATTTATATAGACCTTAAACAACCACTGTAGGTCAAAGGATTGAAAGAAACATTTAAAACATAACTTTTATTACCTTAACAATCAATAAAAAATGTGTTGTGTGAGTGTGTGCACTTTAAAAACACATAGCAACTTTTACAGATAATGGACGTGGCCCTGAATATTAGATAAGTAAATTCCCTTGGACTGGAGATATTGTTTGAATTTATGTATATGTTGGATTAGTAATATACATCTATCCAGTGGCTAGTTGGCTTGTGTCTTTCAATATTATACACCACTTTGGGATTCAAACTTTCCACAAATTGTTAATAGTGTATCAAGTTGAGCAACCGTATAAGAGAAATAAATATATGGTTTGTATCTGTGTGATACACTGGTAATTAATATACTGGTTTGTGTTTATTATTTACACTGTTAGGATAAATAGTCTCTATATAGAGATAATTCACACATTCAGTTACATTACTGGTTCTTAATCATTATAAATTCTATATACAGATTGCAATCACTATTAACATTTCCGTTACAGTTGTGTTATTTGTGTATACATTTATTACTGGTATAAATTTATTTCACTGTTCCATTTTCTCGTTCAATGGAATAACAGGAATTTTGTATTTATATATACAATTATTACTAGTATGAATTTATTTCACTGTTCCATTTTCTCATACAATGTAATAACAGGATAGTACAGATTGCTTTAGTATAAGTTGGTAAATATTGTATACTTAAACACTTGTTACACCAAAGTTTTTAGTATGGCTTAAATTGATGTATGTCATATATAAGTGCTTGGTGTACTTTTAACACATTTTGTTTTGTAAATTTGCAGTTAGTATTTTGATCATTAGTGGTGTTGATAGTTTACCACTGCTAACCTCAAGTGGTTTATGCTTTATAGTAAATGTAATCGGGCTTTACCTATTTCTGCTATATTGGTTGCCTAGCAGGTTAATTGAATATTGTTGTTACACATGTGATCATATGTGGTTAAAGCGTTGCTTTAGAATACGGCTGACATAACATATAGTATAGTGCTGGAGATGTAATAATTCAGACAATCTGTATAAGTCAATATAATTTTTATATACTCTCTCAATGGTTTACCACTATGATAGGTTGCATATATTATATAAGCTGCATAGTTTCCAAATGTTTGTATATATGTGTTTATTGGTCGTACTTATTATGCAGTTTGTAACAACACATATCTTGAGTCTGTTCTTAGTTGGATACCTATAATCTTGTTTATCGCAGTGTAAACCAGAGAGACTAATCTACACACTAAGTCACTATTGTTAGTAATTATCACAGAGTTATTCGTCTTTGATTTTCTAAAGCAACCGTAACGGTTTACTGCTGGTTATAGCGTTGTAATATTAGAGGCATATCTGGGAGGATTTGTGTTATCCCGGTGAGCTTTAACACTGTTAGTGTGAGCGTCTGCCTTTTATAGCCCTATGAGGTTAGCAACAGATTTTTTGGAATATATATCACGACAACCAGTGTGGGCGGCCAACAGTAGCAGTGGTTGACGATTACGGCTGTTATAATATTCACTTGTGGTTTGCCCTTTAATCTAGCCACTGAAAACTCATTTGTGCCCCATACCACCTCATGGCAAGATCTATATGCCCCAAGGCGGGAGGTAACCTTGAAGACCAAGGTATGGGAAAAATGCTCACTGCCACATTGGTGTTGGGACTGAATAAAGAAATCCATGATAAATTGGTTTCCGCCCATTCTGATTGGCGACATAAATCAGTCCCAGCCCTAATGAGCTTAGCGAGCTCAATACAAAGGAACATAGAGGAAGTACAAGAAAAGAAAGCACAAAGGATAATGCTAGTGAGTGCCTCTGGGAAACCCCAATGGAAACAGTTTAGAGGGACAAATAAGGAGGGAACCCAGAAAAGCCAAATGTTACAACTGTGACAAGCCAGGTCATTTTGCAGGAGACTGTACAGCTCCAAAACGAGGAAGACAGGAGAACAATTGACGGGCTGGGCTTCCAGTGCTACCAATAATATCTGAGAGCAGATGGGGTGATGCCTTTGTTCCCCTGACTCTCTCTGACATGCCATACCATTCTGTGGAGTGTTTGGTGGACACTGGAGCAGACCGCAGCATTCTCAAAAGATTAGAAGCTGTTATGAAAATGCCAGGCACATCAGCGAGCAATAGATCCTATAACTATGGGTAACAACAGGGTAGATGAAGCAGCCAAGAAGGCAGCTCTCATGATACTCCAACAGTCCTCTGAAGCTGTGGAGAATTTGACAATGGATGTTTTAAAAACCCTCCAAAGCCAAACAGGCTTCCTAACTCAGAGCAAGTGGAAAAACGCTGGTTTCAAACTGGAGAATGAGGTTTGGAAACATGGAGATGGTAGATTATGTGCAACTATAGTGCTATATCCCGTTTTAGCCAGTCTATCTCATCTCCCTTCTCATGTTTCCAAAGTGGGAATGATTGCAAGTTTTTATAAATTTTGGTTTGCACCAGGTTTCTCACAATTTGCAACTGAATGGTGCAAGAAATGTATGATCTGTGCTAAATACAATCATCTGGGAAAGTAGAGAGAGCAAATGGTGTTTTAAAAAATAAAATAGCCAAGACCTGTGAGCAGACAAAACGTACTTGGGTACAAGCCTTAACTTTAGCCCTCTTTGCAGTAAGACACACCCCAAAGGGAAAGCATGGCCTTTCGCTATTTGATATTTTGTTTGGTAGACCACCACTAACAGGCCTTTTCTTTCCACAAGAATTACGTGGGCAGTATGCTTCTCTAACTGATTATGTTGTCCAGCTGCATGAGCAACTGACTAATTTGCATGGAAAAGTTTTCTCTTCATTACCAGATCCAGAAGAAATAACTGGAACTCACCACCTGCACCATGGAGACTGGGTGGTGATAAGAAGATACATGAGGAGACACCTAGAGCCCCGATTTGACGGCCCATACCAGGTGTTACTGACCACACCCACCTCAGTCAAATTGGAAGGGAAACCAAACTGGATAAATGCCTCCCACTGTAAGAAGGTGAACTTCCAGGTCGGTGATAAGAACCTGTGTCAAAAGGGTGAGGCCACTGGGGACGAAGAGGGTTAACAAACTACCAAAATGCATATACTGTCCTGGTTTTCTCTTTGTCCTTTTCATTGTGTTTTATACCTCTATGCACCAGTGAAGGGCGACAAACGGACAAATTCCTTCTGGCTTTTCCACCAACAAACCGCCAAGCAGCTGAATGCCACAGACTGCTGGATATGCTTTCATGTTCCTGCCAATCATAAAGGAATCCCTTTAATAGGTGTACCAATATCAATCAATGATTTAAATGTGACAGATTACAGATATGATGTTCAAATAGATATAAATCACTCTCACCTAGATTACAAGTTTTGCGTTTGTGTTTTAATGCTGAAAAAAATGGTAATTTCAGTGTTAAACTGGACCACAGCCATTACAAGTCTTGTCGTGATAGCTGTACCGCAAGCCTTTTAGCCTGTAACGCAACTTCAGTCCTGCACAAGTAAAAATGACATTTTTTCATGGGACTTCCATAGCGCTGCCTTTACAAGTTTTGTGGTGAGGCTAAAAAGCTTGCGTTCCAGATTATACCGACAAGATCCGTTTCGCAGTCAGAGACCAGCTGAATTGAACAGCCAATAGAATTTCAGAAGCTCTCATCCTATTGGCTGTTTTGAACAGCCAATAGGAATTCAGTAGCTCTCACCCTATTGGCTGATTTGAATTTCCAAAATCAAATCAGCCAAAAGGAATGCAAGGGACGCCATCTTGAATCACGTACCTTACATTGAAGATTCAGTGTACGGCGGTGACCATATGAAGAGGATGCTCCGCGCTGGATGTCTTCAGGATGGACCTGCTCTGCGCCGCCGGGATGAAGATAGAAGATGCTGCCTGGATGAAGATAGAAGAGGCAGGCTGGATGAAGACTTCTCGCCGCCTGGATGAGGATGAAGATCGTTCAAGCGGGACTTCAAAAACTGTAAGTGGATCTTCGGGGGTTAGTGATAGGTTTTTTTTAAGGGTTTTTTGTGTTTTTTTTAGTTTAGGGTTTGGGCTTTTCGCAAACAAGCTAAATGCCCTTTTCAGGGCAATGCAAGAGAGCTAAATGCCCTTTTAAGGGCAATGCCCATACAAATGCCCTTTTCAGGGCAATGGTTAGCTTAGCTTTTTTTAGATAGTTTTTTTTTTATTTTGTGGGTTGGGGGGGGGGGGGTGGGGGTTTGTAATGTTAGTGGGTGATTGTATTTTTTTTTCAGATAAAAGAGCTGTTTAAGTTAGGGCAATGCCCTACAAAAGGCCCTTTAAATGGCTATTGGTAGTTTATTCTAGATTAGGTTTTTTATTTTGGGATGTTTTTTTTTAAATGGGTATTAGAATAGGAATAAGTTTTATTATTTTTGATAATTTGTTTGTTATTTTGTGTAATGTATTTTTTTCGTTTTGGGGTGGGTTTTAATTTTTAGATTAGGCCTTGAGCATTTCATAAAAGAGCTGAATGCCCTTTTAAGGGCAGGAAAAAGAGCTAAATGCCCTTTTAAGGGCAATGCCCATACAAATGCCCTTTTCGATTAGGTTTTACTTTATTTTTAATTGGTGGGTTTGCGTGTCGGGGTTTGTATACTGTTAGGGGGTGTTTGTTTTGTAGCAAAAGAGCTGTTAACTTTGGGGCAATGCCCTACAAAAGGCCCTTTTAAGGGCCTTTGGTAGTTTATTCTAGATTAGGCTTTTTTATTTTGGGATTTTTATTTTTATTTTTTTTAAAGGGTATTAGAATAGGAATAATTTTTATTATTTTGGATCATTTCGTTTGTTATGTTTTGTAATGGTAGGTTTTTTTATTTTTTAGTAATTTTAGTGTTTGTTATTTTTTGTAGTGGTAGTTTTTTATTTTGTAATGTTAGATTTTAGTGTAGGGCAGTTTAGGTTTTATTTCACAGGTAAATTTGTATTTATTTTAACTAGGTAGTTAATAAATAGTTAATAACTATTTACTAACTAGTCTACCTAGTTAAAATAAATACTAACTTACCTGTGAAATAAAAATAAAACCTAAACTAGCTACAATATAAATATTAGTTATATTGTAGCTAGCTTAGGTTTTATTTTGCAGGTAAGTATTTAGTTTTAAATAGGAATTATTTAGTTAATAATTGTAAGTTTAATTTAGCTCCATTTTAATTATGTTAAAGTTAGGGGTGTTAGGGTTAGGTTTAGGGTTACGGTTAGGGTTACGTTAGGGTTAGGTTTAGGGATAATATATACTTTAATTTAGGTTGTTGAAATGTGGGGGGCTGGCGGTTTACGGGTTAATAGATTTATTTAGTGACAGTGATGTGGGAGGCCAGAGCTTTAGGGGTTAATAACTTTATTTAGTGGCTGCGATGTCTGGGAGCGGCGGAAAAGGGGTTAATAGATTTATTATAGTGTGGGCGAAGTGGGGGTGCAGGGGAATAGGGGTTAATAACTTTAGTATAGTGGCTGCGATGTTGGGGGCGGCAGATTAGGTGTTAATAGCTTTATTTTGGTGGCGGCGATATTGGGAGCAGAAGATTAGGGGTTAATAACATTATTTAGGTGCCGGCGATGTCAGGAGCAGCAGATTAGGGTTGTTTAGACTCAGGGTTTATGTTAGGGTGTTAGGTTTAAACATAGCTTTATTTTTCCCCATCTACATCAATGGGGCTGCATTACGGAGCTTTTCATTCCGCGATCGCAGGTGTTAGTTTTTTTTTCTTACCCTCTCCCTATTGATGGCTATGGGGAAAGTGTGCACGAGCATGTCAAAGCAGCACTTGTATTTTGTGCGGTATGGAGCTCATCACAGCCATATCGCACGCACAAGCCGGCTTTTTCAAAACTTGTAATCTTGTAATGGCTGCGCTATAGGGGGTTAAATAACGCATCTTTTGTTGCGTTCATTCATTTCCCTATAGCGCACATAACTTGTAATCTAGCGTTCATAATGCTCTCTCAGATCAAGGTACATACATAGAACTTTCTGGTATAATTTCTACACCTACAATGTGTCTAGGGCCAATATATGTCAATCACATAGCCAACAAAAAGGGTTGCATAGTCAGTTTGCCCAAGGTATACGTGGGTGAAACAGATTGTTGAAATGTTACCTTAACATTTAACATGGAACCTAATAAAGCGCCATGTGATACAGTAAATGCTGATTGTAACAGTATATGTTTTTGTTCAACGTTAAAAGCTTTGTTTGCCCCCCGAGGTGCCTGTCCTGAACAGACAGACAATGATGACTGGAGCTGTGAAACTCATTTATATCACAATATCGTATGGTTTCAACTATGGCTGGGAAAACCTGGTAAGATGATTCCAAGGGTCTTGAAACAAGGGCTCTATTACATTTGTGGTAACAAAGCCTACTCATGGCTTCCCATGGTAAGATGGAGTAACTGTACCATAGGAAGAGTTGTACCAGCCTTTAGAACATACTCAAATATTTCAGTGTTTGAAACATCCCTAGGGGAAACAAGGTATAAGCGAGAATTTTTATCATCTGCAGATAAAACCTGGATGTGGTTCCCTGCCTGGACAGTTTGGGGAATTGAGCTAGCAAATAGAATTAACAAAAATGCTAGTATCATGGATGGGATTATTAATGAGGCTACAAGTTCTATGCATGCCCTTAAAGGGACAGTACACTGTACAATTGTTTTTCCATTAATGTATTTTAAATGACTTGTTATACCACCTGCAGAGTATAAAATATTTGAGAAATTGCATTTTCAGGTTTATTTGTGTATATGAAGTAGCTGGTTTTGTGCTTTGAAACCACAGCCTATTACAAGGGGTTGAACTTAAGGTAATATCAGATCTCATTATGTTATCACTTTGTGTACACACACTTGCTTCCTTATCTTTTAATTGTCTGGAACACCAAAGCGCAATACATAGAGAGAACAATGGACAATTATCATTTTATTACTTTACTATCCTGCATCCCACTGAGAGTGTAACTTCTTCTGCTGGCTGTGTTTACTTAGGCTTGTAAATAGCCTATACTCCAGTATCAAAACTTTCAGTATAGGTGGCTATACCAAAGACTAAATCAGCTATTTAAAATGCTGAAATAGGAGTAAAGGAGCTACTTGCAACCAATTTAATACACTCTAGCAGGTAAAAAGGATCATTGTGATTAACTTAAAGGGGAGAAAGTTTTTTGGGTGAACTGTCTCTTTAATGAAGAATTAGCCCAAGTTAAGAAGGTAGCTCTGCAGAATAGGGTAGCTCTCGATTACCTACTTGCTATTGAGGGTGGGGGGGCATGTGCTATTATTGGCTCATAATGTTGCACCTGGGTGGAGGATTTCCATGACCCCATAGAGTCGGCACACATGAACAAAGTTAAAGAGTTACAACAAATCTCTAGAGATATATCTAAGGAGGGATGGAACCCAATCTCCTGAATGGAATCCATTGGAACCTGGTTTAACAATATGCTTACAAATCTTTTAAAACCCATACTGGTGGTGATAGGATTAGTTTTGATGTCCCCAATTGTCTGGCAAATGTTAATGATTTGTGTTTCTCGTTGGAGCAGAAAAAAGATGAAGATACCTATTGTTTAGGGAGATGATACAACAGCCACAGAGATGACTGTCTGATAACCTAGCTCAGCTACCTGCCTCCCCTGCAGACCCTCCAGTCATTCTAGGAGACAGGTGGAAGATCTGATCTCTGTGAGGGGGTCCCACAATTGCACCTCATCAGATTTGGGCCTACTACCAGTGACGTGCACTCATAAGAGGCACTGCCTCACCTGGCCAATCTATGTATTACAGCCTTTTGTACAAAATAAAAAAAATAAATCTTTTTTTTTTTTTTCAATTTTTTTTTTTTAATAAACAGGTGACCCCCCCTACCCCCCCCCCACCCCTCCACCAAATGTACTTTATTATTTAATTTGTTTATGACTTGTGCAAATTAAAAACTTTATAGTAATACAATACATTCATATTGCACAATAAACTGGAGGCTAGCTATCCTTATATTGCGCAATATGAAATGTACTATTAACTGGGAATGTATGGGCCACATGAGAGACTGCCATTAAGAGGAGAATAAGTGCTAATGCAGTGCTCTCAATGCGGCCCATGCTCCCACACCGGAGGCTTGAGTCTGAACGCCTCTGGAGCAAGTTGGCCGTCTCAGCCAATCAGACCTCAGCAAGTCTGAGTCTCTGGGCGAGCTGAGTGCTGGATGGAAAGGAATTGAGCCGCGCATCAGCGTCTGTCACGTGCCCGCCCGGCGTCATCTGTTCAGATTCAGTCACTCAGCTCAGAGACGGAGTCGGACATCGAGTCACAGTGTGGAGACCCGGCAACTAGTGAATAAGACCGGCTGTAAGTATCTGACTTTTCAGGTTCGTTCTAGGATGGAGATCTGTGCAGGTACCAGGGTGATGATGGGCAGAGGGATTGCTGGCAGCTTTGCCCTTTTACTACACGTCTGGGGACCCCATCCTCATTTACCGACTGTGTTTGCTGGGAATGTATTTATTTATAATATACTTGTCCCTGGTTATGGTGCTTCTTGCGCAACTAGCTTGTATGTTAGAAATCTACATCTGGATTCATCAGTTACCAGTCTTATAGAGATAGAGGACATATCTATGTCGATAAAGCTTTTATTGTATCATCTTTAACCGATCACGGATTGCAGGTAGTAACCCAGCGCAATAGGAGTGACTGGCAACTAAGCATGGGGTGTAAACTAATCCTTTTTAATATTACACTGTATGTGAATGCTCTGTAGCTAAATGTAGAAATGTCCCTGACAGAGAGAATTGTCTGCAGCTTGGTATTATTACTGCATTCAAAAAGCTGAAGTGTATAATGCTTTAACGTGTTGTCTGCCAGGGAGGATGCCAGCCAAGATATTTATGCAGGAATAACAGAAGCCCACTAATAATTTACTTGTGATTTTATTTTATTTTTTGAACTCCAGAAATATCAGCCTGAAGCGTAAAATACTTGTGGCTAACTGATAATGATAGTAAAGTTTTGTTGTTGTTTTTAACATGTCTGTGTCTGGGAGGCCATGTGGTTAGCAGCTATCTGTAAACATTAATACTGCAGAGTAGACTTGATAGGGTCTCATTAAATGTTTGTAAAAAAAAAAAAAAAAAGATCTGTGTGCTACATTTAAAGAAGAGACCTATGAAGTTTATAAAGTGATCATTTTAATATTTACCTTGTTATCTAAACTTTAATGCAGCCTATAATAGATTTGTTTTAATTTCCTGTCTTAGAGACTGAGGAAATTCCATACTAAGGCAATATCTGCAATTAGTAAATTTGTTTAAATCATAAATCAATTCACTTCTGTAGGAATATACAGAAATGTGCCGGTCAGGTAAATAAATACGTTCTTGTTCTTTTTATCTAGAGATGCCAGCTTGCAGATCTGGCAACAAAAGTGTTAAGTCATTGTTTGCCAGTTATGTGGTAATTCCTGCAGAGGTTAAGAGCATATTTATCAACTGCATCCTTACTGTAAAGGGAAACTATAACTTGAGATTAAGAATTAGATGATAAAGTGTGTATCAAACATTATTTTAATGTGCCACTCAACATAGGCTTGCAGTAATAAATTACTGTCTACACAATTCCTTATGACAAATCTTTTTATAGCATTGATACAAAAATAATGTGACAGATCTTTACAACTAAAGAAACATATTGTTTTTATCTATACATGCATAATTTAATTTTATGGGGATTTCATTTTGATTTAAAAATACTTTACTCTGTTTATGCAGCTTCTAGATTACTTCAATTATTAAGCAGCAGAGCCAATCAAAAGCCTTTCCCTCCACCCTTTATTTTGAGTGGTAGCAAGTTAATCAATGCTTACTGCTTTAAAGCAACATGAAACCCATTTTTTTTTTATTTATTTCATGATTCAGATAGAACATGCAATTTTAAACTTTCTAATTTACTTCTATTATCATATTTGCTTTGTTCTCATGGTATCCTTTGTTGAACAGCATACCTAGGTAGGCACAGGAGCAGCAATGCGTTACTGGGAGCTAACTGCTGATTGGTGGTTGCACATATATGCCTCTTATCATTGGCTTAGGCCACTGATTTTCAAACCCATCATCAGGCCTCCCCAACAGGCCAGGTTTCAGGGTGCCTTGTATGAGAGCAGGTAGAATAACCATGTTTACTAATCAGCTGATTGTTTCACCTGTGCTCCAGTTTAGATATCCTCAAATGTGGCCTGTTAGGGAGGTCTGAGGACAGGTTTGAAGACCAGTGGCTTAGGCAATGTGTTTAGCTAGGTCCCAGTAGTGAATTGATACTCCATTAACAAAAGATATCAAGATGCTGAAGCAAATGTGATAATGAATGTAAATTGGAAACTTGTTTAAAATTGTATGCTTTATCTGAGTCATGAAAGAAAAATAATGGGCTTTATGTCCCTTTAAGGGAGAAAAATTAGAGATTGAAGCACTGTGCACAAGCAGGGTAATGTTTTTGTCTCTTTCCTCTGTGAAAATAAAAACATGGGAGTGCTAACACTCTGGATTGAGACTCAGGTAATACAGCCTCTGTTTGTATGTATTGCCCACAGCCTACTTTAAAGGGACAGTCTACGCCAAAAATGTTATTTTCTCCAACATAGGTGTGTCCGGTCCACGGCGTCATCCTTACTTGTGGGATATTCTCTTCCCCAACAGGAAATGGCAAGGAGCCCAGCAAAGCTGGTCACATGATCCCTCCTAGGCTCCGCCTTCCCCAGTCATTCTCTTTGCCGTTGTACAGGCAACATCTCCACGGAGATGGCTTAGAGTTTTTTGGTGTTTAAATGTAGTTTTTATTCTTCAATCAAGAGTTTGTTATTTTAAAATAGTGCTGGTATGTACTATTTACTCTGAAACAGAAAAGAGATGAAGATTTCTGTTTGTAAGAGGAAAATGATTTTAGCAACCGTTACTAAAATCGATGGCTGTTTCCACACAGGACTGTTGAGAGGAATTAACTTCAGTTGGGGGAAACAGTGAGCAGACTTTTGCTGCTTGAGGTATGACACATTTCTAACAAGACTTGGTAATGCTGGAAGCTGTCATTTTCCCTATGGGATCCGGTAAGCCATTTTTATTAAATAAGAATAAAGGGCTTCACAAGGGCTTTAAAGACTGGTAGACATTTTTCTGGGCTAAAACGATTGATATATATGCATTTTTAATACTTCATAGTTTTGAGGAGTTATTTTATTCTTGGGAATCATGTAAAATAACCGGCAGGCACTGTATTGGACACCTTTTTCACTGGGGGCCTTCTCTAATCATAGGCAGAGCCTCATTTTCGCGCCTCTATTGCGCAGTTGTTTTTGGGAAGCAAGACATGCAGATGCATGTGTGAGGAGCTCAGATACATAGAAAAAGCTTACTGAAGGCGTCATTTGGTATCGTATTCCCCTTTGGGCTTGGTTGGGTCTCAGCAAAGCAGATACCAGGGACTGTATAGGGGTTAAATATAAAAACGGCTCAGGTTCCGTTATTTTAAGAGTTAAAGCTTTCAAATTTGGTGTGCAATACTTTTAAGGCTTTAAGACACTGTGGTGAAATTTTGGTGAATTTTGAACAATTCCTTCATTCTTTTTCACATTTTCAGTAATAAAGTGTGTTCAGTTTAAAATTTAAAGTGACAGTAACGGTTTTATTTTAAAACGTTTTTTGTACTTTGTTATCAAGTTTATGCCTGTTTAACATGTCTGAACTATCAGATAGACTATGTTCTGTATGTGGGGAAGCCAAGGTTCCTTCTCATTTAAATAGATGTGATTTATGTGACACAAAATTTAGAGAAAATGATGCCCAAGATGATTCCTCAAGTGAGGGGAGTAAGCATGGTACTGCATCATCCCCTCCTTCGTCTACGCCAGTCTTGCCCACACAGGAGGCCCCTAGTACATCTAGTGCGCCAATACTCCTTACTATGCAACAATTAACGGCTGTAATGGATAATTCTATCAAAAACATTTTAGCCAAAATGCCCACTTATCAGCGAAAGCGCGACTGCTCTGTTTTAGAAAATACTGAAGAGCATGAGGACGCTGATGATATTGGTTCTGAAGTGCCCCTACACCAGTCTGAGGGGGCCAGGGAGGTTTTGTCTGAGGGAGAAATTTCAGATTCAGGGAAAATTTCTCAACAAGCTGAACCTGATGTGATTACATTCAAATTTAAATTGGAACATCTCCGCGCTCTGCTTAAGGAGGTGTTATCTACTCTGGATGATTGTGAGAATTTGGTCATTCCAGAGAAATTATGTAAGATGGACAAGTTCCTAGAGGTCCCGGGGCCCCCCGAAGCTTTTCCTATACCCAAGCGGGTGGCGGACATTGTAAACAAAGAATGGGAAAGGCCCGGCATACCTTTTGTCCCTCCCCCTATATTTAAGAAATTGTTTCCTATGGTCGACCCCAGAAAGGACTTATGGCAGACAGTCCCCAAGGTCGAGGGGGCGGTTTCTACTCTAAACAAACGCACTACTATCCCTATAGAAGATAGTTGTGCTTTCAAAGATCCTATGGATAAAAAATTAGAGGGTTTGCTTAAAAAGATGTTTGTTCAGCAAGGTTACCTTCTACAACCAATTTCATGCATGGTTCCTGTCATTACAGCAGCGTGTTTCTGGTTCGATGAACTAGAAAAGTCGCTCAATAAAGATTCTTCTTATGAGGAGATTATGGACAGAATTCATGCTCTCAAATTGGCTAACTCTTTTACTTTAGACGCCACTTTGCAATTGGCTAGATTAGCGGCGAAAAATTCAGGGTTTGCTATTGTGGCGCGCAGAGCGCTTTGGCTAAAATCTTGGTCAGCGGATGCGTCTTCCAAGAACAAATTGCTTAACATACCTTTCAAGGGGAAAACGCTGTTTGGCCCTGACTTGAAAGAGATTATTTCTGATATCACTGGGGGTAAGGGCCACGCCCTTCCTCAGGATAGGTCTTTCAAGGCTAAAAATAAACCAAATTTTCGTCCCTTTCGCAGAAACGGACCAGCCCCAAGTGCTACATCCTCTAAGCAAGAGGGTAATACTTCTCAAGCCAAGCCAGCCTGGAGGCCAATGCAAGGCTGGAACAAAGGTAAGCAGGCCAAGAAACCTGCCACTGCTACCAAGACAGCATGAGATGTTGGCCCCCGATCCGGGACCGGATCTGGTGGGGGGCAGACTTTCTCTCTTCGCTCAGGCTTGGGCAAGAGATGTTCTGGATCCTCGGGCGCTAGAAATAGTCTCCCAAGGTTATCTTCTGGAATTCAAGGGGCTTCCCCCAAGGGGGAGGTTCCACAGGTCTCAATTGTCTTCAGACCACATAAAAAGACAGGCATTCTTACATTGTGTAGAAGACCTGTTAAAAATGGGAGTGATTCATCCTGTTCCATTAGGAGAACAAGGGATGGGATTCTACTCCAATCTGTTCATAGTTCCCAAAAAAGAGGGAACATTCAGACCAATCTTAGATCTCAAGATCCTAAACAAGTTTCTCAAGGTTCCATCGTTCAAAATGGAAACCATTCGGACAATTCTTCCTTCCATCCAGGAAGGTCAATTCATGACCACGGTGGATTTAAAGGATGCGTATCTACATATTCCTATCTACAAGGAACATCATCGGTTCCTAAGATTCGCCTTTCTGGACAAGCATTACCAGTTTGTGGCACTTCCATTCGGATTAGCCACTGCTCCAAGAATTTTCACAAAGGTACTAGGGTCCCTTCTAGCGGTGCTACGACCAAGGGGCATTGCAGTAGTACCTTACTTGGACGACATACTGATTCAAGCGTCGTCCCTACCACAAGCAAAGGCTCATACGGACATTGTCCTGGCCTTTCTCAGATCTCACGGGTGGAAAGTGAATGTAGAAAAAAGTTCTCTATCTCCGTCAACAAGAGTTCCCTTCTTGGGAACAATAATAGACTCCTTAGAAATGAGGATTTTTCTGACAGAGGCCAGAAAATCAAAACTTCTAAGCTCTTGTCAAGTACTTCATTCTGTTCCTCTTCCTTCCATAGCGCAGTGCATGGAAGTAATAGGTTTGATGGTCGCGGCAATGGACATAGTTCCTTTTGCGCGAATTCATCTGAGACCTTTACAACTGTGCATGCTCAGTCAGTGGAATGGGGATTATACAGACTTGTCTCCGACGATACAAGTAGATCAGAGGACCAGAGATTCACTCCGTTGGTGGCTGACCCTGGACAACCTGTCACAGGGGATGAGCTTCCGCAGACCAGAGTGGGTCATTGTCACGACCGACGCCAGTCTGGTGGGCTGGGGCGCGGTCTGGGAACTCCTGAAAGCTCAGGGTCTTTGGTCTCGGGAAGAATCTCTTCTCCCGATAAATATTCTGGAACTGAGAGCGATATTCAATGCTCTCAAGGCTTGGCCTCAGCTATCAAAGGCCAAATTCATACGGTTTCAATCAGACAACATGACGACTGTTGCGTATATCAACCATCAAGGGGGAACAAGGAGTTCCCTGGCGATGGAAGAAGTGACCAAAATCATTCAATGGGTGGAGACTCACTCCTGCCACTTGTCTGCAATCCACATCCCAGGAGTGGAAAATTGGGAAGCGGATTTTCTGAGTCGTCAGACATTTCATCCGGGGGAGTGGGAACTCCATCCGGAAATCTTTGCCCAAATTACTCAATTGTGGGGCATTCCAGACATGGATCTGATGGCCTCTCGTCAGAACTTCAAGGTTCCTTGCTACGGGTCCAGATCCAGGGATCCCAAGACGACTCTAGTAGATGCACTAGTAGCACCTTGGACCTTCAACCTAGCTTATGTATTCCCACTGTTTCCTCTCATCCCCAGGCTGGTAGCCAGGATCAATCAGGAGAGGGCATCGGTGATCTTGATAGCTCCTGCGTGGCCACGCAGGACTTGGTATGCAGACCTGGTGAATATGTCATCGGCTCCACCATGGAAGCTACCTTTGAGACAGGACCTTCTTGTTCAAGGTCCGTTCGAACATCCGAATCTGGCCTCACTCCAACTGACTGCTTGGAGATTGAACGCTTGATTTTATCAAAGCGAGGGTTCTCAGATTCTGTCATTGATACTCTTGTTCAGGCCAGAAAGCCTGTAACTAGAAAAATCTACCATAAAATATGGAAAAAATATATCTTTTGGTGTGAATCTAAAGGATTCCCATGGAACAAGATAAAAATTCCTAAGATTCTATCCTTTCTTCAAGAAGGTTTGGAGAAAGGATTATCTGCAAGTTCTTTGAAGGGACAGATTTCTGCTTTATCTGTTTTACTTCACAAAAAGCTGGCGGCTGTGCCAGATGTTCAAGCTTTTGTTCAGGCTCTGGTTAGAATCAAGCCTGTTTACAAACCTTTGACTCCTCCTTGGAGTCTCAATTTAGTTCTTTCAGTTCTTCAGGGGGTTCCGTTTGAACCCTTACATTCCGTAGATATTAAGTTATTATCTTGGAAAGTTTTGTTTTTGGTTGCAATTTCTTCTGCTAGAAGAGTTTCAGAGT
This sequence comes from Bombina bombina, assembly GCF_027579735.1. Taxonomy (NCBI): domain Eukaryota; kingdom Metazoa; phylum Chordata; class Amphibia; order Anura; family Bombinatoridae; genus Bombina; species Bombina bombina. Next base: position 784,359,795 of record NC_069500.1, read on the forward strand.
TATCTGCTCTGCAGTGTTCTCCTCCTTATCTGGTGTTCCATGCAGATAAGGTGGTTTTGCGTACTAAACCTGGTTTTCTTCCGAAAGTTGTTTCTAACAAAAACATTAACCAGGAGATAGTCGTGCCTTCTTTGTGTCCGAATCCAGTTTCAAAGAAGGAACGTTTGTTGCACAATTTGGATGTAGTTCGCGCTCTAAAATTCTATTTAGATGCTACAAAGGATTTCAGACAAACATCTTCCTTGTTTGTTGTTTATTCTGGTAAAAGGAGAGGTCAAAAAGCAACTTCTACCTCTCTCTCTTTTTGGCTTAAAAGCATCATCAGATTGGCTTACGAGACTGCCGGACGGCAGCCTCCTGAAAGAATCACAGCTCATTCCACTAGGGCCGTGGCTTCCACATGGGCCTTCAAGAACGAGGCTTCTGTTGATCAGATATGTAAGGCAGCGACTTGGTCTTCACTGCACACTTTTACTAAATTTTACAAATTTGATACTTTTGCTTCTTCTGAGGCTATTTTTGGGAGAAAGGTTTTGCAAGCCGTGGTGCCTTCCATCTAGGTGACCTGATTTGCTCCCTCCCATCATCCGTGTCCTAAAGCTTTGGTATTGGTTCCCACAAGTAAGGATGACGCCGTGGACCGGACACACCTATGTTGGAGAAAACAGAATTTATGTTTACCTGATAAATTACTTTCTCCAACGGTGTGTCCGGTCCACGGCCCGCCCTGGTTTTTTAATCAGGTCTGATAATTTATTTTCTTTAACTACAGTCACCACGGTATCATATGATTTCTCCTATGCAAATATTCCTCCTTTACGTCGGTCGAATGACTGGGGAAGGCGGAGCCTAGGAGGGATCATGTGACCAGCTTTGCTGGGCTCTTTGCCATTTCCTGTTGGGGAAGAGAATATCCCACAAGTAAGGATGACGCCGTGGACCGGACACACCGTTGGAGAAAGTAATTTATCAGGTAAACATAAATTCTGTTTTTAAAAAGATAGATAATCCCTTTATTACCCATTCCCCAGTTTTGCATAACCAACACAGTTATATTAATATACTTTTTACCTCTGTGATTACCTTGTATCTAAGCCTCTGAAGACTGCCCCTTATCTCAGTGCTATTTACAGACTTGTATTTTAGTCATATAGTTCTGACTCATGAATAAGTCCACGGGAGTGAGCACAATGTTATCTTTATGGCACACGTGAAATAGCAGTGTCTTGCTGTGAAAAGCTATATAAATGCACTGAGATAAAAGGCAGTCTGTAGTGGCAGAAATTTAGGGGCAGATTACGAGTGGAAATTTGCCCGTTATGGGGCGCATATTAAATAACCAATCATTACAAGTGGCTGATTAATGCTACAGCGAGCTTGTGGTTTCACTTTGCTCTATGTGCAAGTGACTAGAGGTCAGAACTCTGGTTGAAAATAAAAAGTTGCCCCAATTGCCCCCAAAATAAAGAGGACAATACATTAACATAAGAGACATAAATAAGCATCTATATTTAATAAAGCAGTTATAGGGGTTAAAGTGAGGGGATGTGGGGAGTTAGAAAAAAAAGGCACCTAAAGCGGGTGGCTTTATGGCTCCAGGCCAGGGAGGCTTACTAGTCAGGCTTGGCTTGTTGCGAGGAGGTTGCGTAGGTATTAGTAAACTAAAATGACAATATTAAGGCTGCTTGAAATTTGAAAAACATAAATACTTGACCCTGACTGTTAACTTGATTTTTTGTGTGTGGCCTCAGGACAGGAGTGAGACAGTGAGTGAAGCCTGTAAAGCGCGGGAACACCTAAGTACTATGTATAATATTTCTATTTCTATTTTAATGGGCCTGGATCTCATAATCAGATCTCATAATCAGATCAAGCATTGTGTTATCTGGCAAGAGTTTCTGTTACAATCCTTTAGACTAAAATCAGATGTTTACTAAGTTGACCAGTTCTCCAAGACACCATTTAAAGGGAGATGAAAATGTTTTCTTTCATGATTTAGAAAGAGCATGCAATTTTAAATAACTTTCCAATTTACATCTAATATCTGGTTTTCTTCATTCTTTTGATATCCTTTGTTGAAAATCATATCTAAATATGCTCAGTAGTTACTGAGCATATTTAGATATGATTTTCAACAAATGATATCAAAAGAATGAAGAAAACCAGATATCCTTTGTTGAAAATCATATCTAAATATGCTCAGTAGATACTGAGCATATTTAGATATGATTTTCAACAAAGGATATCAAAATAATGAAGGCGTATCCGATTCCGAGCCACATTTGGAGCTAGGCCTGTTACGGGATGCAGTTCTGGCTGCTGTTGTTATCTGAATAGATAGATATTGCATATTTTGTGATTGTGTGTTACCAATAAAGATGTGTGAATGCTTAGAGGAAATGGTCACTATGTAGGCAGTCCAGAATGGATGCTCAGCATCCCACTGTCTATGCAGCTTATCTGTATACTCAGTGAAATACGATCTGTCTAAGGGGTCATTTCCAGGTAGGAAGCCTGTTAGTCAAATTAAAAACACAAAGTAATAAAGGTGTGATAATAAACGCAAGGTAATAGATAAATATATGTGCTAATAAAATTATCAAAAGGGTGAGAAATAATAGAGAAGATGGGTCAGATTACAAGTGGTGACTGTTTTGTGCGAGCAATAACGGGTTTATCGTGACTGCGTGAGTTGGAAGGATCACTCGTATTACAAGTTGAAAGTCAATGCAAACGCATGAGCACAATCGCAATTTACGCTATAATGATTACCTCAACCTCAGAGCTTTGGTTAACTGTTACGCAAAATAAAAAAGTGTCACAAAACATCAAAATTACATTGAAAAGTACAGTTACACTCATAACAAGACTATCTGATAAAAAATATTTCAAAAAGATATTGTACAAAGAAGTTATAAGGGGTCAAAGATTTAAGGTTTCAGGTGTTGGCAGACAAAGGGCTTTAACATAAAGATACATACATATGCATGTCTAAATTTGTATGTATGTATGTATTTATATGTGTATATATGTATTTACAGACATATATATACACATATAAATACAAAGGTATATATACATAGACATATAAATAAATGCATTGGATCTCTTTGCAGTCAAGTAGATGAAAACATGTAAAAGCATATTTATGCAATATTCATATTCAATATAGTGTTTAAATATGTATTTACTGTAAATATTTCACATTACAATGTTCTTCACATAAGGGAATACGTTCTAAGCATTTTAAAATAGATATTCCTTTATATATATATATATATATATATATATATATATATATATATATATATATATATATATATATATATAGTATACAAACAATTTCCAGCTCTACCCTCCAAGTATCAACCGCCTGGGTGCAGAAATATGTAATATAAATCATCCAAGTAAATGCACTCTCAGGTCTTTTCAAATAGGTTCTTTTAATGGAACGTTTTCGGGGTTCACAACCCCTTCATCAGCATAAACAAACAGTCAAATATCACACAATTTATAGTATGTCAAAATAGTGTCTCACCAAACAAATTTGCTTTCAAAAGTGCGCCAAATACAGAGTGTGGAACGCATCTTGCGTTCCACCGTGATCATGCCAACCGGAAGTGATGTCACTTCCGGTTTCGCGACATGATAGAAACATATCAACATTACTTTGTTTTGTAATTAATAACACATTGTGGTGTACCCAAAATTATCAAAGAGGCAACTTAAGAATAGTGCCAACAAACAAAAATGATTGCCAGTGATCTGTACATACAATATTCTAGTGTATATTAATCGTCATCTTAACCGTAACTATGGTTACGAGACATCAATCAGTGATTGAATTTATATAGTGGGAAATTTCACTCGTGCAACAAATATGTGCAATGACATGACTGGCTACTAATCTTTTAGCAATATTCTGTGTCATGTCAATTAGCCGCTATGCATGATAATATATACATAGATACAAAAAAAACAGAAAACTAAATATAAAAATAAACAATGAACTTAACAAAGTGGCTGTTCTTGGCCAGACTGATTATCAAAATATATAGCAATGTGCATTGCCTACTACAAAATATATATACTTTATACAAACAGTGTATCAAAAAGTCGTGTTGCAACATTATTATGTTGCAAAATAGCCCTAAATGTAAACATGTATATGGGAGATGTACTGTGGCTATTTTGCGTACGGTTTGTTATATTAGCATTCAACCTTAGCCTATTTGAACGTACATCTATATCCCTCAGATATTTAAGCCACTGTGACAAATTCACTAAATGATATAGTTAAGTTTCAAAGGCTTTCTAATTTAGCATATTAGGACAACGAGCAATATATTAAGTCGTGACCAACATTATTGTATATAGAGTAAAGTACCCCAAAGGTTATATATGTACATTATGTGGTGTATATAAATATATCAATACAATATCAAGAGATTAATATCTCGTGACTCCATCATGATTCAGTTAACAATGTCCAACATATAGATGACCCAATGTGGACCCATAAGGACATTTCATCTTGGGGCTTCTTGATGTTATGTGGCTAGGTAGTTATAAGTCCCAATTAAAGGTGTAAAGTGCGAAATTGGGTAATATCACCTTAGAGACCAGGCTTCCACAGCCAAGATGGGGGGTAAATTCCTCCACCCTGGTGTGTCGTAAGTACCCAGTCCACATCGCTCAGAAGAGTCATGGGGCTGGGAGCTACACGTAGCCACAATGACCCCAGGTTATACCCCAAGCATGTAGCACTATCATATACCCTTAGATAAGATTTTTGAAATCTGGGGTGGTGTTTAATCCGCCTGGATGGATAGTCCCCAATTTAAAAATCCATTGGGCTTCCCGTTTGAGTAGTATCTTGCTCCTATCCCCTCCCCGATCAAGCGGGGGTATATGGTCGATGAGGACATATCGGATTGAAGATACCGCATGGCCTTGTTTAACACAATGGCGTGCAACTGGTTGGTCAGAATCCCCCTGTTTAAGTGCCGATCTGATTGCGTACCTATGGTTTGCCATTCGTTCCCGTAACGTGCCTGTGGTTTTACCCACGTAAAAGCAAGAACATGGGCAAAAGAGAAGGTACACCACGTGTGTGGTAGTGCATGTGATGGAATGCTTGATCACGTACCTCCTATTGGTGTGAGGATGATGGAAAGTTTTAGTACTGACCAACCCATTGCACCTAGTGCAGCCCAAACATTTGTATGATCCTTTGATGTTTGTTTTAGTCCCTGTGGTGTAGCTAGCTCTTTGATCTGTGCGCATCAAGAGGTCTTTGAGGTTGATACCCCTCTTGAAGCCCACCATTGGTTGTACCTGTCTGGTAAATGTTAACTTCGGGTCTGATGTCATAATAGGCCAATGTTGATGTAAGATGCGTCCTGTATTCTTAGTAGTTGGGGTAAAAGTAGTGGTCATAATAAGCTTGTTACTCGTGTCCTTCTTGGGTGTGGGCTTGATAAGTTGTTCTTGACTGAGTGAAGATGCTGCACTCAAGTTTTCTTGGATAATGGAAGGTTTGTATCCCCGCTCACGGAATCTTTCTCCCACTCCTGCCAATTGGGAGACCCCAGTATGTATCTCTGAATTATTTCTCATGGTTCTCACAAATTGAGATCTGACTATGCCCTTCAAGAGGGCCGGGGGATGACAGCTGTCAGCGCTCAGGATGGAGTTCCGATCGGTTTGTTTATGAAAAAGGGTCGTGCCCAGTTGATGTGTTTTTTTAAACACAGTCAAGTCAAGAAAATTAACAGACTGTTTGTCAACTGTCATTTTGAATTTAACATTGCTTGTGGCCATGTTAAATGTTTCAAACCAACCTAGAAGTTCCTCCATGGTCCCCCGCCACACCATGAAGATGTCATCAATATATCTGTAATAACATACAACTGCTAAATTGGCAGTGTTCCATAGATACAGATTTTCAAATTGAGACATGTACAGGTTGGCGTACGCGGGGGCCATGGAGGAACCCATGGCTGTGCCAGCTGTTTGTAAATAGAATTTACTCTCGAATCTGAAGTAATTCTTATACAAACAGAATTCAATCAAGGAGAGAAAGAATTTAACTGGTGGACCCTCATAAAGAGGGTTATTGGTAATATGTTCCTCAACGGATTTGAGACCCTCAGTGTGTGGAATAATAGTATACAGACTGTTGACGTCCAAACAGACCAACAGGTCATCGGGTTGGACGTCGACAGTCCGTATCTTACGTATGAAGTCCCCTGTATCCATGATGTATGATCTCACCTCCCTGACAACAGGTTGTAGTAGAGTATCCACTAACTGTGCCACCGGCTGTGTCAAGGAGTCCCTTGCTGACACAATCGGACGGCCAGGTGGATTATCTAGAGTTTTGTGTATCTTTGGGATTGAGTACAGGATAGGTATTTTAGGGTAAGTAGTGGTACAGAAATCACGGATATGTTCAGATAGCCAACCTTGTTCAAAACCCATCTGGATCAAAGTATCCAGTTGAAGTTTGAATTTGGAAGTGGGATCATTAGGTAATACAGAGTAAGTTTGTATGTCTGTCAGCTGAGTCAGAATGTCAGTGCGGTAATCCTTATAGTTGAGTATCACTATGGCTCCGCCCTTATCGGCGGGCCTAATGACTATACTTGGATCTTCCTGCAAGGTCTTTATCGCCTGTCTTTCTTCCCTGGACATATTATGTGTCCAAAGGGACTGTTGTCTGGCTGTCTCAAGGTCTTGTGTAACCAGTCTCATAAAAGTTTTGGTACTCGGACTGCTATTGGTTGGTTCAAAGGAACTGGGGTTTTTACATTGAAGTTCTACCTGTGTCTTAGTTGGACTAGATATGGAGTTTTGAAAAAACTCTCTTATCTTCAGAGATTTGTTCAACTTATACAGGTCCAATTTTAAATCAAACTCAGAAAGGGCTGTGCTGGGCACAAAAGATAAGCCCCGATTCAAAACTTTGCGTTCACTATCTGATAAACAACATTGGCCTATTATGACATCAGACCCGAAGTTAACATTTACCAGACAGGTACAACCAATGGTGGGCTTCAAGAGGGGTATCAACCTCAAAGACCTCTTGATGCGCACAGATCAAAGAGCTAGCTACACCACAGGGACTAAAACAAACATCAAAGGATCATACAAATGTTTGGGCTGCACTACGTGCAATGGGTTGGTCAGTACTAAAACTTTCCATCATCCTCACACCAATAGGAGGTACGTGATCAAGCATTCCATCACATGCACTACCACACACGTGGTGTACCTTCTCTTTTGCCCATGTTCTTGCTTTTACGTGGGTAAAACCACAGGCACGTTACGGGAACGAATGGCAAACCATAGGTACGCAATCAGATCGGCACTTAAACAGGGGGATTCTGACCAACCAGTTGCACGCCATTGTGTTAAACAAGGCCATGCGGTATCTTCAATCCGATATGTCCTCATCGACCATATACCCCCGCTTGATCGGGGAGGGGATAGGAGCAAGATACTACTCAAACGGGAAGCCCAATGGATTTTTAAATTGGGGACTATCCATCCAGGCGGATTAAACACCACCCCAGATTTCAAAAATCTTATCTAAGGGTATATGATAGTGCTACATGCTTGGGGTATAACCTGGGGTCATTGTGGCTACGTGTAGCTCCCAGCCCCATGACTCTTCTGAGCGATGTGGACTGGATACTTACGACACACCAGGGTGGAGGAATTTACCCCCCATCTTGGCTGTGGAAGCCTGGTCTCTAAGGTGATATTACCCAATTTCGCACTTTACACCTTTAATTGGGACTTATAACTACCTAGCCACATAACATCAAGAAGCCCCAAGATGAAATGTCCTTATGGGTCCACATTGGGTCATCTATATGTTGGACATTGTTACCTGAATCATGATGGAGTCACGAGATATTAATCTCTTGATATTGTATTGATATATTTATATACACCACATAATGTACATATATAACCTTTGGGGTACTTTACTCTATATACAATAATGTTGGTCACGACTTAATATATTGCTCGTTGTCCTAATATGCTAAATTAGAAAGCCTTTGAAACTTAACTATATCATTTAGTGAATTTGTCACAGTGGCTTAAATATCTGAGGGATATAGATGTACGTTCAAATAGGCTAAGGTTGAATGCTAATATAACAAACCGTACGCAAAATAGCCACAGTACATCTCCCATATACATGTTTACATTTAGGGCTATTTTGCAACATAATAATGTTGCAACACGACTTTTTGATACACTGTTTGTATAAAGTATATATATTTTGTAGTAGGCAATGCACATTGCTATATATTTTGATAATCAGTCTGAGCAAGAACAGCCACTTTGTTAAGTTCATTGTTTATTTTTATATTTAGTTTTCTGTTTTTTTTTTTATCTATGTATATATTATCATGCATAGCGGCTAATTGACATGACACAGAATATTGCTAAAAGATTAGTAGCCAGTCATGTCATTGCACATATTTGTTGCACGAGTGAAATTTCCCACTATATAAATTCAATCACTGATTGATGTCTCGTAACCATAGTTACGGTTAAGATGACGATTAATATACACTAGAATATTGTATGTACAGATCACTGGCAATCATTTTTGTTTGTTGGCACTATTCTTAAGTTGCCTCTTTGATAATTTTGGGTACACCACAATGTGTTATTAATTACAAAACAAAGTAATGTTGATATGTTTCTATCATGTCGCGAAACCGGAAGTGACATCACTTCCGGTTGGCATGATCACGGTGGAACGCAAGGTATTTGGCGCACTTTTGAAAGCAAATTTGTTTGGTGAGACACTATTTTGACATACTATAAATTGTGTGATATTTGACTGTTTGTTTATGCTGATGAAGGGGTTGTGAACCCCGAAAACGTTCCATTAAAAGAACCTATTTGAAAAGACCTGAGAGTGCATTTACTTGGATGATTTATATATATATATATATATATATATATATATATATATATACAAACACACATGTATGTACTGTATATCTATATCTAATCATCTATATACTGTGTGTGTGTGTGTGTGTGTATATATATATATATATATATATATATATATATATATATATATATATATATATATATAAACAGTATCTCACAAAAGTGAGTACATCCTTCACAATTTTGTAAATATTTTATTATATCTTTTCATGTGGCAACTTTGAAGAAATTACACTTTGCTACACTACAAGTAGTATGTACAGCCTGTATAATAGTGTGAATTTGCTGCCCCCTGAAAATAACTCAACACACAGCCATTAATGTCTAAACCGTTGGCAATAAAAATGAGTACACCCCTAAGTGGAAATGTCCAAATTGGCCCCAAAGTGTCAATATTTTGTGTGACTACCATTATTGTCCAGCACTGCCTTAACCCTCTTGGGCATGGAGTTCACCAGAGCTTCACAGGTTGCCACTGGAGTCCTCTTCCATTCCTCCATGACGACATCACAAAGCTGGTGGATGTTAGAGACTTTGCACTCCCCCACCTTCCGTTTGAGGATGCCCCACAGATGCTCAATAGGGTTTAGGTCTGGAGACATGCTTGGCCAGTCCATCACCTTTACCCTCAGCTTCTTTAGCAAGGCAGAGGTCATCTTGGAGGTGTGTTTGGGGTTGTTATCATGTTGGAATACTGCCCTGCGGCCCAGTCTCCGAAGGGAGGGGATCATGCTCTTCTTCAGTATGTCACAGTACATGCTTCCCTCAATTAACTGTAGCTCCCCAATGGCAGCAACACTCATGCAGGCCCAGACCATGACACGCCCACCACCATGCTTGACTGTAGGCAAGACACACTTGTCTTTGTACTCCTCACCTGGTTGCCGCCACACACTCTTGAAACAATCTGAACCAAATAAGTTTATCTTGGTCTCATTGGACCACAGGACATGGTTCCAGTAATCCATGTCCTTAGTCTGCTTGTCTTCAGCAAACTGTTTGTGGGCTTTCTTGTGCATCATCTTTAGAAGATGCTTCCTTCTGGCACAACAGCCATGCAGACCAATTTGATGCAGTGTGCGACGTATGGTCTGAACACTGACAGGCTGACCCCCCACCCCTTCAACCTCTGCAGCAATGCTGGCAGCACTCATACGTCTATTTCCCAAAGACAACCTCTGGATATGATGCTGAGCACGTGCACTCAACTTCTTAGGTCGACCATGGCGTGACCTGTTCTAAGTGGAACCTGTCCTGTGAAACTGCTGTATGGTCTTGCCCACTGTGCTGCAGCTCAGTTTCAGGGTCTTGGCAATCTTCTTATAGCCTAGTCTATCTTTATATAGAGCAACAATTCTTTCTTTCAGATCCTCAGAGAGTTCTATGTCATGAGGTGCCATGTTGAACTTCCAGTGACCAGTATGAGAGAGTGTGAGAACGATAACACCAAATTTAACACACCTGCTCCCCATTCACACCTGAGATCTTGTAACACAGACCAGTCACATGACACCAGGGAGGTAAAATGGCTAATTGGGCCCAATTTGGACATTTCTATTTAGGGGTGTACTCACTTTTGTTACCAACGGTTTAGACATTAATGACTGTGTGTTTAGTTATTTTGAGGGGACAGCACATTTACACTGTTATACAGGCTGTACACTCACTACTTTACATTGTAGCAAAGTGTCATTTCTTCAGTGTTGTCACATGAAAAGATATAATAAAATATTTACAAAAATGTGAGGGCTGTACTCACTTTTGTGAGATACTGTATAAGGTATATATATATATATATGTATTTTTGCTTGAAATAAATCACAAAGAAAATTATTTGGAGTGCTGCAGCTTTCTTTCTATTCTATATATATAAATACATAGAAAATATTCTTTTATCTGAAGAACATTGGATTGTGAAATATTCATATTTTCATGTTGGGTTACTGCACTTGAGAAAATGCAATTGTGTTTGAGCTCGAGTAGGGTGTTAGGTTTTTTCCCCACTTTTCTTGCTATATTGACTTCTATTCATATTTTCATGTTGGATAGCCCACTTGAGAATATGCGATCGAGTTTGCTCCAGTGACTTCTATGGGGGAATCCGTTAACGCAATTGCGATATTCAAAGTTCGGCTTTTTGCACGTGTCGAGTTAGTGTGCAAGTGAAAACTTTTTAATTTCAACTTGTAATACGAGTCGATGTCTGCAAAAAGCTTACTCCTAGCGGAGTTAATGCGGGAGCGATAAATAGCGCTCCACTCGTAATCTAGCTCAGTGTGTTTTATGCATGCACTTGAAGCTGTACTCGATAATAATTTGAAATAATACTTTTCAGGAGTTTATCAAATTATCTGTGGAATTCAACTCAATTCAAGTGAAAATAGCCCTGAAAATGTTTTAATAGTTATTGAGAATTTGAATTGTAATCTGAGGAAACAGGACTGGCACATTATAAATATAAGGATTTAAAGGGACACTGAACCCAAAATTTTTTCTTTCGTGATTCAGATAGAGCATGAAATTTTAAGCAACTTTCTAAATTACTCCTATGATCAAAGTTTCTTCATTCTCTTGGTATCTTTATTTGAAATGCAAGAATGTAAGTTTAGATGCCGGCCCATTTTTGGTGAACAACCTAGGTGGATAAATTGCTAATTGGTGGATAAATTCATCCACCAATAAAAAAGTGCTGTCCAGAGTCCTAAACCAAAAAAAAGCTTAGATGCCTTCTTTTTCAAATAAAGATAGCAAGAGAACGAAAGAAACATTTGGGTCCAGTGTCCCTTTAATTGAAGTATGGAGTAAAATGATGAAATAAAATATTACAGCAAAAATGATTGAGCAAAGTATTAGAAACGTTTATAAAACAACATTATCAGCTTCATTAAGAGAGACACATTTTAGAGTATTTGACACTGTCCAGAATTAAACACTGGAGAAATTATATATCAAACAGTTGTTTAAAATATCATTTCCAGAACCCTGATTTGAGACATATGTTGAGTTGCACCAAGATATATACACTTTTGGATAAACTAAGTTTTCTTTTGATGAAGATTACAGGGGTTAAAATGTGAAATTTCTGAGTTAAATATAACATTACTCCTGCTAGAGATTGAACGCGTGGATATAAAAAACTTGATTGGTAATATTATACTCCTAACGAGGAAAATTATTTTTAATGTGGGGACCACAAAAAAAGCACCGTCTATGACCTGTCTTAAAAATACTATAAGAAAACAAGCTATAATAGAACAATGGCATATGCTGTTCGACAAGATACATCATATTAAATTGTTTAAGAAAAACTGGGATTTGTATATGAGGATGATTAGAAATGAAGACAATTATAATTGGATTGTTTTTTCGCAGGATAGTTTAGAAAAATCGGGTGACTTTGGAAAGTTGAGACAAGGAACAAAGGACTGTAACTATTTAGCACTGTAATAGATTTGCTATGTTCATGTAAGAATTAAGCTTAAATTAGAACAACATTATTTTTATTTGTATTAATGATTAATGTGTGATGCATGCTTTACATGCATCTTTTATATTTTGTCTTGTACAATTGTTTTTCAATACAAAATTATAAATGAAAATAAATAGAGGGACATTTTTCACCAAACTAATAATGAAAAAATGGGCTCCCATTAAACAATAAAAACAGCTTATTATGATCAATTAAAAATAAAAAAAAACAATTAATTAGCTGCCATTAACATGTAATCAACCCTTATTTGTTAAATACATAAACAGAGCTTTTTTAGGAGAACTGTTTTGGAATTCATAAATAAAATAAAACAAGATGCACTTTTGTATTGTAGATCAGAAATCGTAGACAATTATAAAGTGTTTGGGGAAACTATATTTTGAGACACTAGAGGGCAGTGTCACCCAAGTTTTTTTTTTCTTGTTTTTTTTTTTTTCTTTTCTATTACATATTGTTTTATTAAGCAGATATAAGAAATTATAGAAAAAATACACTTAAAAAAAAGATCAATACATTTCTACATATATATTAAAAGGACATGGAACCTAAATGGTTTTGTTCGCAATTCAGATAGAGGATACCATTTTAAAAAAGTTTCCAATTTACTTCTATGATCAAATTTGCTTTGTTGTCATGTTACTCTTTGTTGAAGAGATACCAGGAGACAGGAAATAGTGCTGCCATCTAGTGCTCTTGCTAATGTATAACATTATTGCAAAAATGTTGCCATATAGTGCTGCAGACAAATGCACACTCCTGAGCTTACATCCCTGATTTTCAACAAAGGCTAACAAGAAAACAATCCAATCAGCAGAGCTAGATGCATATTTAATTAGCGCTGCTAATTGGATCAGCGGCAGTTTTCACTCGGGACCAGCAGTGCTCTGCAGGTTTTGAGAGGTATTTTTCGTTGGATCTAGCTGTGGGACGTGACTAGCAACGCAGGCAGTCCCCAGGAGCCAATCAGGGCCAATTTGAGTCACATGATTGCAATGATAATCATGTGACTTCCTTTTTCCAGTTTTGTGTAAAAAAAAATTTTGTATTAATAAAACATTAGTCCAATACTGCATTACTTTATTAAGCACATCTTAAAGGGACATGCTAATCCCAACATCAAAAGTGCATTTAACAGCTGCGAAGTAAATCCACAAATAATACATTCTTAGAATTAAAACAGCATTGGCTCCAGAATGACTGGATGCAGGACTGCAAAGAATCTGAAGCAGGGACAAGCTTATTGTGGGAGTTTAAAAGACCTGGATGAAGAAGATGTGCTCCCTTTCTTGTAGAGATGCCCCTTTATGTCTAGTGAGAGTAAATTGTTGGCATTTTGTATCAGTACTAGGTATTGTCTGTAACAGTGGGCAGTTAAAGGGACAGTACACTGTAAAATTGTTTTTCCATTAATGTATTTTAAATGACTTGTTATACCAACTGCAGAGTATAAAATATTTGAGAAATTGCATTTTCATGCTTATTTGTGTATATGAAGTAGCTGGTTTTGTGCTTTGAAACCACAGCCTATTACAAGGGGTTTGAAATTAAGGTAATATCAGAGCTCATTGTGTTATCACTTTGTGTACACACACTTGCTTCCTTATCTTTTATTTGTCTGGAACACCAAAGCTCAGTACATAGAGAGAACAATGGACAATTATCATTTTATTACTTAACTATCCTGCATCCCACTGAGAGTGTAACTTGTTCTGCTGGCTGTGTTTACTTAGGCTTGTCAATAGCCTATACTCCAGTATCAAAACTTTCAGTATAGGTGGCTATACCAAAGACTGGATCAGCTATTTCAAATGCTGAAATAGGAGTAAAGGAGCTACTTGTAACCAATTTAATACACTCTAGCAGGTAAAAAGGATTATTGGGAATAATTTAAAGGGGAACATTTTTTCGGGTGAACTGTCCATTTAAATTTAAACAAAGTTTCTGTTTAAATTTAAATTTTCAAAGTTGCATAACTTTGAAAAAAAAAATGTAAATGTGTTAACCTGGTATATGTCAAGTAAATTGGTCAACTTGTTTCTAAACCATATAATGTAGAAAAAAAAGTTGTTGTTTTTTAAAATGCTGTTTAACTTATAATTGGGATTTTTAAAAAGTACTACAGCTTACATGGCCGACTGTATTTTTATAAAACTTAACATGCTGATATTGTGTGACTATCTAACGCCCTTTGGAAGTTTGACGTGTAAAACTTTTAATATTTTTTTAAAGTTGGTTTATTTAAATTAGCTTTTGTATTGCAGCAACCCACAGTCCAGTTCTGCAATTATGTCACCACCTGGCCATCTCAATAAAATACTTCTTCAGCAAATTATGAATTTAGCTGCAATGCAGAGGGAGCCTATTTTGTGTTTGCTTCTTCAGACTAATAAGGGCACAATTATCAAAAACCAGCCTGGTGCAAAATGACAGTGCAGATTCACAGGGGCAGAACTCACACAGTGGGACTTCATAATACCCATATTCTAAATCATTTGAAAGTGATGTAGCATAACTGTAAATAGCTGACAAGAAAATATAATCTGAACATCTCTATGTGAAAAGGATAAATATTTTATCTGACAACTCCTTTAACTCACTAGAGTAATTGCTTTGTAATCCAGATTTTTTTTTTACTGTCATCTGCATGGTTAAAAAAACAAAAACATCCAATCAGCTTCATCAATGCTGAGTTCCCACTTTTCTTTCCTGTGATCTTGTGGACTTTCACTAAAGTATTTTATGTATGTATCTTTATGTATGTGTTAAATGGACATGAAACCCACAATTTTTCCTTCATGATTCAGATAGAGAATACAATTTTAAACAACTTTACAATTTTCTTATTATCTTGTTTGCTTAGTTCTCTTTGTATCCTTTGTTGAAAATCATACCTTGATAGGCTCAGGACTTTGCTGCTACTTTAACAAAGAATACCAAGAAGAATAAAGCAACATTGATAATAGATGTAAATTTAAAAGTTAATCATCTATGCTCTATCTGAATCATGAAATAAATGTTTTGGATTTCATGTCCCTTTAAGGGGCACTGATGTGTTAGTATAGGTTCTATAATAGGCTTATGTAAAGGGGGTGTCCTTTAGATGATACTGATAGGAGTTCTGTTTCTAGGGTTGCCAGGTGTCCAGTATTCTATTGGATAGTTCATTATTTTAGGAAGCTGCCCAGTAAAATTTTCACAAATATACTGGATGCTGAGATGTCCAGTTTTTAAAATCCTGTTAGCTAAATAAAAAAGCCCTCCACTAACAAGGTGGGAGATAATGTAGAATTTGGGACTTACCATCGTTAAAGGGACAGGAAACCCCAAAAATGTATTTCATGATTTGGATAGAACATACAATTTTAAACAACTTTCCAATTTACTTCCATTATCAAATTTGCTTTGTTCTCTTGTTATCCTTTGCTGAAGGAACATCATTGCACTACTGGCAGCAAGATGAACACATCTAGTCAGCCAATCACAAAATACAAATGTGTTCAGGCACTAATTAGCAGTAGCTCCCCCTAGTGTAGGATATGTGTGTATTCTTTTTCAACAAGGGATACCAAGGGAACAAAGCACATTTGAAAACAGAAGCTAATTTTAAAGTGTCTTAAAAGTACATGCTCTATCTGAAGCCTGCACGTTTCATTTCAACTTTCCTATCCATTTAAGTCTCTATAATTGTGCTACCACCATCTCCTTGACTCACTGGTCTTTCTATGGCAAAACCAATTAAGATGTGAGAGAGAGCAAGCTAGGTGTAGACATAGACCACTGAGGTCTGGTGCCGAGCAATATTGCTTACGAAGATGCTGAAGGGGACAGTAAAGTCAAAATTAAACTTGCATGACTCAGATAGAGCATGCAATTTTAAAAAAAAATTCCAATTTACTTTTTAGAATCACATTTGCTTTGTTCACTTGGTATTTTTTGTTGACAGCCAAACCTAGGTAGGCTCATAAACTGATTTCTAAACTGTGGAAGTTTAATTTGGAAAGTTTTTCACAGCTAGACAGTGCTAGTTCATGTGTTTCATATAGACAACATTATGCTCACACCCATGGAGTCAGCACTGATTGGCTAAAATACAAGTCTGTCAAAAGAACTGAGACATGGGACAGCCTACAGATGCTTAGATACAAAGTATATTAATATAACCTTGAAAACTGGAGAATGGGTAATAAAGGGATTATCTACTGTATCTTTTTAAAGAATTAACATTTTTCAAGTAGTTTGTCCCTTAAAATGCATTACAAATATGGAGCAGAAAAAAGTGAGGGACAGTCAAGGGAGTAAAGTAACTTCTGTTTATCTATTTTACTGGCTGACAAAGAGGCGGGGCTAAGGTAAAGCTTTTAGGGGTTTTTGTGTGACTCCCTTTACCATGCGCCCAGTCACCGGCATATTGTCCTGTATTTGTGGGGAGGACATCTGTTTCAGTGAGTGGGTCATTGAAACAGGGTCAAGTGGTGATAAATGGAGTAAAGTTATTTTAATAATACATAATTAATTAATTAAGCCGTTTATGAGGAATGAAATATTAGGTTCATTAAACCCTTTGAGATTGTTACTTCTCAGCTCATTTATAACTGCCCTGAATTGGCCTCAGCAGAGAAGAATATATAAGAATACACATCAATATATGTAGCATGTATTTAGTGCTGAATGTCCTTTACCCTTTTTCATACAAATATTTCTAACAGGTATAAATAGTGCACTTTTATTTACTTGTTTTTTTTTAATGCCCCCTAAAGTTTTATAAAATGTTCTGTCATAAGAATGAATCTATAAACCAAGATGTTCAAACTTTTTAAATGAGGGACCACTCACTTACTGGGCTAATTAATAAACCTTTGATTATAAGCATACTAGTGCTACACATATATTAGCAAAACATGTTTCTAGTAAAGCTATCACTGTTTAGTTGCATCATTTACTGTACAAATGACTGGGCATATGGCATATCACTTGCACAGATAGGCTGTGGCTATACATACTGTGTTGATTGTGGCACAACAACCATTTTTTTCAGTGCATTCCACTTTTATAGGTTTTACTAGAATCATTCTTGTCAATATTGCAAAAAAAAAAAAAATGTTTTAGCAAAATTGAAAGGCACCATAGGAAGTTTTGGACTGAAATATTCTTTTAAGAAATGGTATTAATCAGACTTAAGATGAGCAATATAAATACCACAAATGTGAATATACAAATAAACTCAAAAGTAGCCCCTTACTGGAAAAAAAGAATGAGTCATTGGTAAAGAAGATGAAAAGTACATTTTGTATTGTAGGTAGGGGAAAAAAGAAAGAAGAGTGCGAATAAGCAAGATAGGTCCCAGTATGGTTGCACTGTTAGTGAGCATGCAATTTTAAACAACTTTCCAATTTGCTTCATTCTTATGATATACTTTGTTGGAAAGCATATCTAAATAGGCTCATGAGCTGCTTATTGGAGGCTGCACATAGATGCCTTGTGTTATTGGCTCACCCATGTGCATTGCTATTTCTTCAACAAAGGATACCTAAAGAATAATGCAAATTATATAATAGAAGTAAATTGGAATGTTGTTTAAAATTGTATTCTCTATCTGAATCATGAAAGAAAAATTTTGGGTTTCATGTCCTTTAAAGTTGTCATTTATTTAGATAAAATAGTTCCCTGAGTATTTTTGTAATGCAAGGACGTAAAAAAGAAGCTCTATGGGAGTAATAACTACAAGGTACGCGCTTCCTTTAAGCCGTCTGTTTCTCTGTTGCACACTTTTTTGGCAGTGCTCTGCTTTATTTTAAGAACGCATTTATCATTTTTATTGCAGTTTCCAGCGCAGATAAAGTTGGTCTGTGTTCAGCTCTTTCTCTGACCTTTTGCTTCTAGAAACACCACTATTAGATACTTTAGATGTCTACTGTGACCTCACCTTCCAACAAGATAAATGTTTTCCACTCTGGCTCCACTTTCAGACTTGAAGAAATCATTCATTATCATAAATAGCTAAAACTGTAGTTTTAATATCACTGTTTTAAATGTGAAAGGGTTTTATTACTGATAAAATACAAGCTTGGTAGCTGTTATTCAGAGTTTTCAGTTTTTTATTTTGATTAAAGAACACAAATCTGAATCATAAATAAAAGGGTCAAATTTTGCAAACTGGAAAAAAACAAAAACAATTTTTAATGATCCTATTAATTTATGTCATTAAGCATTTCTACTTATATCCAGTTTGCATTGTAAGTTTCAAGCTCAAAAACTGCAGTAGCAACATTATTTTGCTTATTCTCTTAAGGAACAAGGACGTACAGGGTACGTCCTACAAAAAATGTCGCTTAAGGACCAAGGATGTACCCTATACGTCCTCAGGGTTTTCAAGCGCTGGAAGCGATCATGATTGCTTCCAGCTGCTTTCATGTTATTGCAGTGATGCCTTGATATTGAGGCATCCTGCAATAAAAAAAAATTAAGCATCTGATGCAGAGAGAGCCACTCTGTGGCCCTCTCTGCATCGACCATGTAATGGTGGCATGAAATATACCAAAAATGGGCCTAGATCAATACTGTGGGTTGTCTACTAAAAAAAATATATACATGTAAAGGGTTATTCAGGAATTGCTGACAGATATCAGTGTTACAATGTAACTAGCGCTAATTTTGGAAAAAAATGCTTTGGAAATAGCAAAGTGCTACTTGTACTTATTGCCCTATAACTTGGAGAAAAAAAAAAGCAAAGAACATGTAAACATTGGGTATTTCTAAACTCAGGACAAAATTTAAAAACTATTTAGCATGGGTGTTTTTTGGTGGTTGTAGATGTGTAACAGATTTTGGGGGTCAAAGTTAGAAAAAGTGTTTTTATTTGCCATTTTCATCATATTTTATATTTTTTTCATAGTAAATTATATGATATGATGAAAATAATGGTATCTTTAGAAAGTCCATTTAATGGTGAGAAAAACTGTATATAATATGTGTGGGTACAGTAAATGAGTAAGAGGAAAATTACAGCTAAACACAAACATTGCAGAAATGTAAAAATAGCCTTGGTCCCAAATGGTCAGAAAGTTAAAAAGTGCTGTGGTCACTAAGGGGTTAAATGCATGTTACTTAAAGGGACATTATACACTAGATTTTTCTTTGCATAAATGTTTTGTAGATTATCCATTTATATAGCCTATACATCTTTGGGTTTTTTTTAAAAAAAAGTATAGTTTTGCTTATTTTTAAATAACATTGCGCTGATTTTCAGACTCCTTACCAAGCCCCAACGTTTTAGGAGAATACTGATGTATGCCTACTCCAGCTTATTTCTGTTTGTGTAAAGGGTCTTTTCATATGCAGAGGAAGGGGTAGGGTCTGGTTTTTTTGCTATAGAACTACTTTCAGTGGGTATTCCTGCTAACCTTTTTAACAGAGCTTAACTTGGAGCTTCTAAGTAAGTTTTTAAATGGTTTTATACTGGATTTTTAGATCAGTATCTGTGCATATTATTATTTATAGTAGTGTCTATTACATGCAGTTAAATGAAAATTGGTGTATACTGTCCCTTTAAATCTTGAAACGCTTGAAATAGCGTATCTGTAGAAAGCTGTCTAGAAAATATCATGTGCATTTCTATAAACAAAAGGAAAGATATTTTACAGAAAAAAAATCAGCTCACAAGAGTAAGTGCTCTGTGAGCAGTTATTCTTCAGCTGCTATCATCTGCATGGTTAAAAAAAATCAGTCAATCATTATCATCAGCACTGAGTTCACACTTGGTTTTATTAGGGTCTCATGGGAATTCATCATAATCTCACAAGATTTCATAGTGAGCTTCCTTGAACTGAGTAGGAAAATAAAGTGACTTTGCTGCGCATGCCAGATGTACGCTCCCTTGTAAGACATTATTATTATCAGTTATTTATAGAGCGCCAACAGATTCTGTAGGACTAACGTATAGTACCTTTACAATGTGATGTGGTTTTAAAAGGAAATTTTAAGGTGAAATGTCTTCATTTTTAACATAGAGATGTTTGTGTAATATTTTCTAGTCAGCTTTTTACAGATATTATGTGTGCATAAAACTAGCTGCTGTGTTTAGAGCTCAAAACTGACTTACAAACCTCATATAAATAGAAACGCTTTATGGCATATGTTTATAGGATCAATTATTATCAAGGGCAGAAAGTCCTAATATGTTGTTACCCAGAAATCCTCCCTCAGTGATATCATCAGTCTGACCAATCAAAGCCCAAATGCCACTATACTCAATGGATTCCTACAGGTTAAAAACAATTTTTTTTATTGAACTCTATAAATCCTAGATACTGTGAGAATTCCACAGTTTGGGAGGTCTGTTGCTCAGGATCTGCCCACCCTACAACTAAATAAGCTGAATCCAGCTCAAAACAAACCCATCACCAGAAACTGCACATCCAAGGTACCACCCCTGCTATCACAACTCTGCCCACAAAACACTTTTGGGCCACCCCTCACCTCCCTGTCCCAGAATACCTCTGGGCAATGATGGGAGGTGTGCTGTAAGAATCCAGTGTACTCATTAATTTAAACATCCACACATGCCAGCTTCTATGGAATCCAGCCTGGTATATCGATTTAACTGTCCCATGAAACTTTTAAATTGTTTGTAACTAATCCACTTGATGCTATAGGTGCTTGATACAATATAAGCAGCATCCCTGTTCTCCGTGGTTTAATGCAATGACATAAAAAAATGTGTTTGAAATTCTCCAAATAAAATACTTAAACTTTATTAATTGCACATTGAAAACAGGAGCATCCAAACATTGCAAGGAGCAAATAATATAACATGTCTAATGTATTTCAGCTGAGACTTTCGCTTTAATCATATATTCATTTCATCACACAATATTATAGATTTAAAAGCCAAGTATAGCACATTAAACTCCTTATGTGCCTTATACAAATAAAACCTTTTATATATAATATATATATATATACAATTTAAATAAATTATCATTTAAATTATACAAATTGATCAAACGTTGTAGAACTCTAGAGACATAAATATAAAGAAAAGAAAAGGATATCATGTTTTAAATACTTTTTATTATAACTCTATTGCTTGCATATTGTGATTGAAAATCAGATGTTCTATTTAAGGAAAGTAATGTATTTAGTACTGTGAAAAAATTATGCAAAGTAAGGATGTTTAAAAAAAAAATGCTAATACTTTATTTTTGATCAATTAACAACATGCTAATTGAGTGAACAGAAGGCAAATCTAAATCAATATTTGTTGTGACCACCCTTTTCCTTTTAAAGCAGCAGCAGTTCTTCTAGGTACACTTGTATACAGTTTTTAAACATCTTGGAGAACTAACTACAGTTCTTCTGTAGATTTAGGCAGCCGCCTCAGTTGCTTCTGTTTCTTCATGTAATCCCAGACAGACTCTATGATGTTCAGATAAAAATTCCACTGCTAACCTAACAGGAGGTACTCACCACCTTATAAGAAGCCTAACCCACCCGACAACACCTAAATATCCAACTTCTGTATATGGGGAGGGCAGGTGGGAGCTTCTCCTCAATGTCTTGGTCCAAGTAAACGAGAGTTCTATTTCTGCTCCCAGTCTGCTCACCCTTGCCCTTATCCTGCCCTGTTTCCTTCCTTCCTTCCAAGTGGAGTCAATTAACCCCTTCTTCTACTCTGTTATCCAGTTTTCTCCTTTCCTGTAATTTAACCGTGAACATTTTGGGTATTCCAAATTCGTTAAAGATTGGAAGTTTATACTTCAGACCTCACAAGTCGTATCCCATTACATTGGGCAATTATAGCTGCCAACTATAGAAACTTATTTATATGATTCCTAATTGGCCTCAGAAAAGGGAATAAGATAAAAAACTTTTAAAACAATGAAAATATTGCTAACTAAATGACGGTGGCTAAACCTGTCTACTCTAGTAACAAGCACTCCCCTTTGACCCGATCCCATCATTAAAATCACGCAATGGCATAAACGATCACGTGATTTCGATGTAAAAAAAAAAAGTCCCGTCATGAAAGGGTTAAGCATGTGAATTTACAATCCTAGCAACATAATATTTCCATTTTGCATGTGCAGATGTCTGAAATCAAGTCTAAGTATGGATTTTCTATTGTTACTCTTTACATTCTGTTGACACCATTGGTTTTGTTTCATGACGCACTCTGCAAGAATCACTGATATGAAAAGTAAAATGAATATCAGTCTGGAGCAGCCCACGCTACCTGCTTCTGGAACAGATACTGTAAATATTTAGATTTAAGTTGCCTTTCACTGCTCTTTACCTCTGTGACAGAAATATGTAGTAAGAATGCCTGACAGATTACTTATTCATTTATGCGAGTGAGCTATAATGTCATATCTTTTGGTACTGCAACAAGCAGGATGTTTCCTAATTTTTCCTAACACATTTTTGTGATGCATATGTGATGCACTGCATGTTTGTAGTCAGTAATCCACTATTTTTTCTACATTTTTTAGGGCAATGGAGGTCAAAATTAAAGGAACATATAACCCAATTATTATTCTTTTATGATTTAGAGCATACAGCTTTAAGCAACTTTCTAATTTACTTTGACTGTGAAATTTGCTTTATTATCTTGGTATTCTTTGTTGAAGAAGAAGCATTGCACTACTGGGAGCTAGCTAAACACATCAGGTGAGCCCATGTCAAGAGGCATATATGTGCAGCCACCTATCAGCAACAAGCTCCCATTCAGGGGCGGAACCATTGGTGATGCAGCAGTCGTGACTGCGCCTGGGCCCCAGGAGGTCCCCCATCAGGGGGCCCCAGCTTCAGCAACATTTTTTTCCTTTTTTAACCCCCCCCCGAATTTCTTGTCCCCCACAGCCACCCCCCATGGCCCCCCCGCACCCCCCGCGCACACCCGCCCACCACTCCTTCATCTGCCTGTGTCCTAGTCCTGACAGGCTGGAGTACCCTTTCTTTTGGAGTTTCATTGATGTGGATGAAGTGGCTGCCTCCTGGCTTCTGTGCCTAATTGTTTGGCTGCTGTTCTCTTCTCTTTGTTTGCTCAAGTACTAGTCCTGACAGGCTGACAGTTTTAAATCAGAGCGTTGCCATGGCCGGGTTGCCATGGCAACGCTCTGAAACATTTCCTGCTGAGCGGGAAAGAAGGAGCTCAGCTGTCTGCTAGACGGGAACACTTGTCTTGGTGAAAGATTACTCTAAGGCTCCCACATCTCCGAATGGGAAGACGATAATTTTTGTTAATGCTGACAAGCAATCAGTGAAGTTCTGCTTGATAAGGGGTAACAGCTGAGGGTGTGACTGTGGTCTAACTAGAAAGCTTCCTTTAATCACATGATACTGCACCAGGAGGGTAATAGCTTCACCGCAGGGGGATGCAAACTTTGAACAAGTGTCAGAGTGCCAAAGAAAACAACCAGTATTTTTGTTCCAGACAGCATACATACTAAGATATGCTAAAATGCACAGAATGGGAAAGTACTCTATTGGAAGGTCGATAAGCCCTGGATCCGGTAGGTGTAAATCTATACACCTATGCTTGTTCAGATTAACTGACCTCACAGCAACATGCTTGTAGGTGTAAAGCTATACTCCTATGCTTGTTCAGATTAACAGACCTCACAGCAACAATCAATCCTACCGGCTCTCTACAAACATACATTTAAAGATCCCTTTCTGCAAACAAACATTTGAAGACCTCACAGCAACAATCAATCCTACAGGCTCTTGGCACGAACTAGCCCACCAATCCTCCCTCCACCTCCCACCCTGGTGTTTACCTTAATATATAAACTCCTAACAGGAATTAGGTGCAGCTGTCACTAATGATCCAGGAGACACTGCTTCACACTCACAGCCTCTGAACTGACACTTTATCATATTCTGTTACACTTTTCCAACCCTCATTTACTCACCACACATTTCACTCACTCTCAGTTTACACTGCTTTATATCAGACATATTTCCCTTCTCCCTCACCTTTTGTGTCCATTCCCTCTCCTTTAGATTGTAAGCTTGAGAGCCTCTCTACCTGTAGGTCACTTTGTATTTAAAGTGAACTGCTACTGATTGTGCTCAAGGGCAGGGCATGCCTCTCCTTTTGTATAACTCAATTATTACACCTACAACTGTAATGTACCCCAATATTGTACTTGTTTGTTTGTGTGTTTAATGCATCCCTGTAATGTTCTATTATTTCTTGTATAGCGCTACGTAATCTGCTGGCGCTTTATAAATACCTGATAATAATAATAATAATAATAATAATAATAACTGTTTATGAACAAGGGAAACATGTTGATCCTATGGTAAGAGCTGAACTATTGTCAGGAATATACCTAGTTCCTCCCACCTATGAGTCATGTCTATTCCTGTCCCTTTAAATTCTAGCTACGCCCTGTTCCTAGTGCTTAGTAATGTTGACTCTATTTACTGAGTAGTCTCAAGCAACTGAGCTCTATACTGAATTCAATTCTAATTGTTCTATTTCAAACTGTTTGTTCAAACAAACACCATATTGGATTACAGTTCTCTCTCATCTCTCCCTATCGTGCAGCTGAGGATTCACTGGACTGACTTTGAGTGTCACCGTTACGGACATTAACGGACCTGCACACTTTCAATTTCTCTAATCACTCACCTAACTGCTGTGTCTTTCTCAGACATTCTACAGAAGCCTTACCTGTGACTTTCAGAACTAGGAGGAATCGTAGGATTAACTTACTCTGTAAACGTTTACAGCAGCGCTTCCAGCTACAGCGTGTGACGTCACCTGTCAGTCACAATCTCCGAAAACGGAACACGCCCACGCTTCTCCGCTCGCATCAGTAAGAAGTATCTCTGCTAATACAGAGCCTGTGAGGTTGTTCTGACTCAGGAATATTCAGGCGCTGCTGAGAATCCAACTGGCCACATTCAGTGGTAACTTATTGATTAACAGTTTATACAAAACAAGACTTTCTTACAATCTGTGATTCACATCACAAGTATCACATTGCAATCAGTGTTTCTAATCTTTTCCTTCCAAGAGCATGACTAACTAATTGATAATCTCATAGTGGGAAATACTAATCATTCAACAAGAGTTCTGAATCTCCCTCACTGAATATTATAATAACCACAGGTTATATTCAGGGAATCCTCACTATTTCCACTGATACAAATTGTAATACTATATTAGTTACAATTTGTTCGCTGTTGTAGCAACTCCACTTGCATTCATAGCTATTAATCAGTTATATTAATAGTAAAGTGCTTAGTGGTACAATCACTCATTTAGGTCTGCAGCTGAGATCTGAATTATTCTAACTCAATTACTGGAACTATCAAACGAAGGAACAAACCCTTACAACTATCTGCTAGATTACGAGTCTTGCGTTAGCCTTAAAAAGCAGCGTTGAGAGGTCCCAATGCTGCTTTTTAACGCCCGTTGGTATTACGAGTCTGGCAGGTACAGGTGTACCACTCACTTTTCTTCCGCAACTCGAGCATACCGCAAATCCCATTACGTCAATTGCGTATCCTATCTTTTTAATGGGATTTGCCTAACGCTGGTATTACGAGTCTTGAAAGAAGTGAGCGGTACAGCCTCTCCTGTCCAGACTCCTACCGCATTTAAAAGTCAGTAGTTAAGAGTTTTATGAGCTAACGCCGTAACATAAAACTCTTAACTAAAGTGCTAAAAAGTACACTAACACCCATAAACTACCTATTAACCCCTGAACCGAGCCCCCCCCAACATCGGAAACACTTAAATAAAATTTTTAACCCCTAATCTGCCGACCGGACATCGCCGCCACTTTAATAAATATATTAACCCCTAAACCGCCGCACTCCCGCCTCGCAAACACTAGTTACATTTTATTAACCCCTAATCTGCCTTCTCTAACATCGCCGACACCTACCTACTAAGTCTAACCCTAAGTCTAACCCCCCTAACTTAAATGTAATTTAAATAAAATGAAATAAAATAACTACAATTAAATAAATTAATCTTATTTAAAACTAAATACTTACCTGTAAAATAAACCATAAGATAGCTACAATATAACTAATAGTTACATTTGTATCTATCTTAGGGTTTATATTTATTTTACAGGCAATTTTGTATTTATTTTAACTAGGTACAATAGTTATTAAATAGTTATTAACTATTTAATAACTACCTAGTTAAAATAAGTACAAATTTACCTGTAAAATAAATCCTAACCTAAATTACAATTACACGTAACACTACACTATCATTAAATTAATTACCTAAACTAACTACAATTAACTACAATTAAATAAAATAAACTAAATTACGAAAAACAACAAACACTAAATTACAGAAAATTCTGCCCCTCTGGAGGTCCACTTGCGCCCGGCTGGGTGAAGACGTCTCAAGGTAGGGTGATCTTCAAGGGGGTAGTGTTAGGTTTTTTAAGGGGGGATTGGGTGGGTTTTAGAGTAGGGTTGGGTGTGTGGGTGGTGGGTTTTAATGTTGGGGGGTATTGTTTTTTTTTTACAGGTAATAGAGCTGATTACTTTGGGGCAATGCCCCGCAAAAGGCCCTTTTAAGGGCTATTTGTAATTTAGTATAGGGTAGGGGATTTTTTATTTTGGGGGGCTTTTTATTTTATTAGGGGGATTAGAGTAGGTGTAATTAGTTTTAAAAAATTGTAATTATTTTTTTATTTTCTGCAATTTAGTGTTTGTTGTTTTTCGTAATTTAGTTTATTTAATTTAATTGTAGTTAATTGTAGTTAGTTTAGGTAATTAATTTAATGATAGTGTAGTGTTAGGTGTAATTGTAATTTAGGTTAGGATTTATTTTACAGGTACTTTTGTATTTATTTTAGCTAGGTAGTTATTAAATAGTTAATAACTATTTAATAACTATTGTACCTAGTTAAAATAAATACAAACTTGCTTGTAAAATAAATATAAACCCTAAGATAGATACAATGTAACTATTTGTTATATTGTAGCTAGCCTAGGGTTTATTTTATAGGTAACTATTTATTTTTAAATAGGATTAATTTATTTAATTGTAGTTATTTTATTTAGATTTATTTAAATTATATTTAAGTTAGGGGGGTTAGACTTAGGTTTAGACTTAGCTTTAGGGGTTAATAAATTTAATATAATAGCGGCGATGATGGGGGCAGCAGATTAGGGGTTAATAAGTGTAGTTAGGTTGCGGCGACGTTAGGGGGGCAGATTAGGGGTTAATAACTATAATGTAGGGTTCGGCGATGTTGGGGGCGGCAGATTAGGGGTTCATAAGTATAATGTAGGTGGCGGCGGTGTCCGGAGCACCAGATTAGGGGTTAATAATATAATGCAGGTGTCGGCGATGTTGGGGGCGACAGATTAAGGGTTAATAAGTGTAAGATTAGGGGTATTTAGACTCGGGGTTCATGTTAGGGTGTTAGGTTTAGACATAAATTGTATTTCCCCATAGGAATCAATGGGACTGCGTTAGAAGCTGAACGCTGCTTTTTTGCAGGTGTTAGGTTTTTTCAAGCTGAATCTGCCCCATTGTTTCCTATGGGAAAATCGTGCACGAGCACGTTTAGCCATCTTACCGCTGATTTAAGCAACGCTGGTATTGAGGTGAGATGTGGAGCTAAATTTTGCTCTACGCTCACCTTTTTGCGGCTAACGCCGGGTTTAAAAATACCTGTAATACCAGCGTTGTCTTAAGGGAGCGGTGAAAAAAAAAGGCTTGTTAGCAACGCACCCCTGTTACTGCAAAACTCGTAATCTCGGCGTATGTTAACTGGACAACTGTCACGCTGTTTGTGTATAGGCCTGCATATTTATTGTTGGCTGCCATATCAGGATATACAATTGCCTTTAATAGGGCTGTGTACTTAAAGGAACAATTAGGCAGTCAAGGTATTTAACATATGCATCAGTTAATTGCTCAAGTAATCTATGTGCTGTTTTTTATGCTTTGTATAATAGTTTGCTGTAAAAGTAATTCCATTAGACATATAAATGATTTTGTTAAGTTCTGATATAAGTAAAGGGGAAATAATATATCCATCCATGCACCTTGAGCAGTTTTTGTTGATTAGGTCTTGCCAATAACCATACAGGAGCATGGTCTGATATTCTTACTAGTGTGATACCAATACATGGAACACTAGGGGCGCGATCCGATATAGATCGCAGTTTGCGGCGCAATCGAGGGAACCGGCGTCGCCCGCAGTTTCAGCTTGCAACTCGAGCTATCCCATATAAGTCGCCGTCAGATGCTAACGTGCCGTAAGTCTGACAAACCAGCGATGTCCAGAAATCTGCGCAAGTACAAATTTCTGGCGTCGCCAGTGACTTGCGGCGCGTTAGAAACTGCCGGCGCCTATAAAACCTGACTAAAGTCTAAAACACCCGCACTGTCTAACATGCCTCCCTAACATAGCCCGACACGTCTAACACGCCTCCCTAACATAGCCCGACACGTCTAACCCTCTATCCGCTATCCCCCCTTACTATCCTAACAATAAAAAAGCTATTAACCCCTAAACCGCCGCTCCCGTACCCCGCCGCAACCTAATAAAGTTATTAACCCCTAAACCGCCGCTCCCGTACCCCGCCGCCAGCTATATTATATCTATAACCCCCTAAAGTGAGCCCCTTTTTTAAGGGGGGTTTGGGTGGTTTTAGAATAGGGGTATGTGGGTGGTGGGTTGTAATGGGGGGGTGGTATTGTATTTGTATGCAAAAGAGCTGAATTCTTTGGGGCATGCCCCACAAAAGGCCCTTTTAAGGGCTGGTAAGGTAAAGAGCTTTGAAATTTGTTTAATTTAGAATAGGGCAGGGAATTTTTTTTATTTTGGGGGTTTATTATTTTATTAGGGGGCTTAGAATAGGTGTAATTAGCTTAAAAATCTTGTAATCTTTTTTTATTTTTTGTAATTTAGTGTTTGTTTGTTTTTGTAATTTAGTTTAGTTAATTTAATTGTATTTTTAGATAGATGTTTGTAGTTTATTTAATTTATTGATAGTGTAGGTGTATTTGTAACTTAGGTTAGGATTTATTTTACAGGTAATTGGGTAATTATTTTAACTAGGTAGATATTAAATAGTTAATAACTATTTAATAGCTATTATACCTACTTAAAATAATTAACAATTTACCTGTAAAATAAATATTAACCCCAACATAGCTACAATGTAATTATTAATTATATTGTAGCTATCTTAGGGTTTATTTTATAGGTAAGTATTTAGATTTAAATAGGAATATTTTAGTTTATAAATGAATTAGATTAATTTAATATAAATTTAGTTAGGGGTGTTAGGGTTAGATAGAGTTAATATAGTTAATATAAATACTATAGTAACTATATTAACTATATTAACCCTAATATAATTAGGGTTAATATAGTTAATATATATAATGTAATACCTATATTAACTATAATATACTTAGGGTTAATATAGATAATATAGCTGGCGGCGGGGTAGGTAGATTAAATAAGGGGTTAATCATTTTAATAGAGATGGCGGCGGTGTAAGGGGCTTACATTAGGGGTTAATAATTTTAATATAGCTGGCGGCGGTATAGGGGGATTAGATTAGGGGTTAATAATTTTTATATAGGTGGCGGCGGTGTAAGGGGTCAGATTAGGGGATAGATAAGGTAGATGACAGCGGTGTAAGGGGTTCTAATTAGGGGATAGATAAGGTAGATGGCGGCGGTTTTAGGGGCTCACAGTAGGGGGTTAGTTTATGTAGATGGCGGCGGGGTCCGGGAGTGGCAGTTTAGGGGTTAATAACTTTATTAGGGATTTCGGGGGGATCGCGGTTGACAGGTAGATAGACATTGCGCATGTGTTAGGTGTTAGGTTTATTTTAGCAGATCGCGGTTGACAGGGAGATAGACATTGCGCATGCGTTAGGTGTTAGGTTTATTTTAGAAGATCGCGGTTGACAGGGAGATAGACATTGCGCATGCGTTAGGTTTATTTTACCAGCCAGTTTAGGGAGTTACGGGGCTCCAATAGTCAGCGTAAGGCTTCTTACGGCTGCTTTTTGTGGCGAGGTGAAAATGGAGTAAGTTTTCTCCATTTTCGCCACGTAAGTCCTTACGCTGCATATTGGATACCAAACTGCGCGGGTTTGGTATACCTGCCTATGGCCCAAAAAACTACGGGCGACGGCAGAAATATACGCGCGTAACTTCTAGGTTACGCCGTATATAGGATACCAAACCCGCGCAAATATTGGCGTCGCCAGCTTTTGCGGGCGACGATTTTTATCGGATGGACCCCTAGAGGTTTATTCTGGACAAGGTATTGTGCATTTTGCCCAGGCAAGTAAAGTCATTTTGTTCTTGATTTGGTAGCCACCACCAACCTATCTCACCCATTGTATGTATAAATGTTTTAATAATTTAAGCCTCTTTTTATTGCTGGTCAAATAGGACTAAGCTCCAATAGTCAAAGAGATATCTCATCTAGAGGTAGGGCGTGGCCTAACTTGTAACCTCATCTTATCATTAAGGGACTATTAGAATACTGTAGTAGTTTAGTCTGCTAGTGTCAACAAAATTATTGTTGAATTTCACAGGGCCCGTATACGTTGCATTTATAGATTTCTGGTTTTTTATGTGTAAGAGCGTAATAAAGTACCTGCCTTTTTTATCAATCAACAAGTCAGATAAAGTTACTGGAAGTCCTTTCCTAATTAATATTGCCATCCCATTTTTCTATCATTGGTGAGTTATTTTTATATGTCTATATCATACAAATTAGACAATAAATCTGACAGAAGGGTGTTATTAAACATCTGCAGTTATCTGGAAACCATAACTTTGAATGTTAATATTGGTTCTTTTGTCTGTAGGGAGCAGTTTAATTTTATTACTAACTGATCTAATTAATATTTGCACCAGTTGTAAGGCATGTTCTGTAATCCCTAATTTACTTGTCACCAAAGTCAATCTTTATGCTACACAAAGTGTAAATTTATATCTTTCTATGTAACACACAAATAAATTATCATATGTGACTGATTTATCAAATAAATAATTTGCCTGTTGATTACTAACCTTTCTAATCACAGTTATCGATTTCCCATTTGCTGCCTACTCCAATCAATATATATATATATCAATATAGATTTATATATATATATATATATATATGTATGTATGTATATATCTCAATCACACATACTGTGCCAGCTAGTACACTCTCCTGCGTCATATCTTGTGAAATATTAATCTTGCAGGTCCTTATAAATGTCTATGACGGGGGGGCCCTTTATGGATTCTTGCACCGGGAGTTTCTAGTTACGCCTCTGCTCCCATTAGTACATTGCTGCTTCTAAGTCTACCTAAGCATGCTTTTTAACAAAGGATACCAAGTGAAAAAAGCAAATTAGATTATAGAAGTAAACTGGAATGTTGTTTAAAAATTACACTCAGTCTGAATTTTACTGTCTCTTTAAACTTTTATTAATAAAACTTCTGCACTTTTCTCATGGGCCTCTAGTTATTAAGCTCCGTACTTACCTTCATTCGCCGGCCCC
Organism: Bombina bombina; assembly: GCF_027579735.1. NCBI lineage: Eukaryota > Metazoa > Chordata > Amphibia > Anura > Bombinatoridae > Bombina > Bombina bombina. The sequence goes on from NC_069500.1 coordinate 784,391,791, forward strand.
AATACGCCCGTCTAAGTTCGCCTAACCTCGCTGCCGTGGACCTGAATACGCTCGGCAAATTTATCAATAAAGCTGTCAAAAAAGCCGCGCACCAAGTACGGAGCGATGAGCAGCGGACTGTGTTATTTATCAGTCATCGATCACGCTGCTCTTTGGCTTTTTAGATTCAATGTTTTCTTACAGCGCTGAAAGTGTGGACCTATAGCTCCTGTCTATAGTGGGTCCCCAGGTGCCCACATTTAGAAAATATGTGTCAAAACGTGGTTTAGAAAGGAGCGCCAAATCTTGGCGAGGTCTGGTGCGGTATAGGTGTGAAAATATGGTATTCTGTCTGAGAAATTGTATAGCGCTATAGCTCAGCTACAATTATGGTAGTTGTGCTGTATAGATGTGTAGGTTTTGATATCTAGATATAAGATCTAAGAGTGGCACAGTTGATACATAAAAGCATTTAATACATATTAAACATATAAAACAAGGGTGTCGTTTAAAATATATTTTAACAGAACGGCAAGAAATAATGTGTAAAAACACATAAACACATAAATATCTATAAAAACACGCGTGTTTTGCTTTTTAGCTGTATGTATAATGTCTCATAAAATTCGTCTCATATATAGTTGTGTTGGCATAAATCTGAAAATAATAAACAATAAAAAATAATAAAAAACAATGAAAAGTAAATAATGTCCAATAATCCCTTCTCAAAGTTAAGAGATATATAAAAAAAGTTTAAGTAGTGTCCAAAAATCCCTTCTCAAAGTTAAGAGATATAAATAGATTTTCACATGTGTATCCAAAAAATAAACTGTCCAAATTTAAGTGTTGTCCAAAAACGTGGTATAAATGAATAGTGCAAATCCAGCAGATTCAAAAGTTCTATTAAAAAAGCTTTGCAAAAAACATTTCAAAGAGACATTTAAAAAACATCAAAATGAAGGTAGAAAAAAAGGTCTATCAAAATATGGTGACAAAGAATAATCCGTGAAGTCAATCCAAAATAGTGATAAAAATAAGTCCAAAAAAGATGTAAAATATCCAAAAGATAAAAAACAAAAAATAAATGATTAGTATGTGCACAAACTAGTGAGAGTGATCCCAAAAAGGGGGCTTATGTGGAGGGGTTATGTTTCCATGTAGAAAAATTATTTGCTGTATAAAAAGAAAAAATAAAAAATAAAAATAAGCAAAAATACAAAAATATAAATAAAAATAATCCTAGGGAATCTTCAAACCCTGAAAATAAAAGATAATAACAATAGTGTAATACTGTATTATAATTCAACAATCAAGGAATAAATAGCTCACCATAGCTCTGTCAACGCGTTTCGGCCCTCAAGAGAGGCCTTTATCAAGACTATAGTATGGTGTGGGTGAGCTGAAGACTTTATACCTTTCTCTAACCAATCAAATTGCATTGAAATTGCGCCAAATTTTTGCGCCAAAATTTCGCGCCAAAATTTCGCGCCAAAAATGTGGTACCGGAAGTGTTGAGCCGGAAGTGCTCATCTGTATAAAAAAAAATAAAAAAAAAAAATAAAATAAAAAAAAGTTCACATTTGTCTCTGTATCATTTAGATAAGGCTTTTATTTAGAGTTTGTCTATGTCTATGTTTATTAAACATTGTCTATGTTGTTCCTAATGTGTTTATTTGTGTTATGTGCCTTAGTAGTTAGCTGTGGGGTCAAATGTTATGGTTTGCCGGTGTTTTTTTTAACCGGAAATGGCCGCTGAGATGTAAACATCCGGTTAAGCTATATCGGATGTTATGGGTGAGGCGGAAGTGGTATTTACTCTGTACCAATCAGATCCGGAGGGGCAGAAAGCAGTTATCCCACATGTAGAGCCAGTTTTACAACTTGGCATGAAATATATGACAAAATACCGGTACGTTTCTGAACCGGAAGTAGCCGGAAAAAGTAAGATACTTTAACATCCGGTAAGATTGAGCCGGATGTTGCACCTTACCGGTCATGGTTAAACCGGAAGTGGTGTGTATCCTAGCCTATTCAAATTCAAAGGGACAAAAAGTGTTAACCTTGGTATTTGTCTAGTGAACAAAATCAATGTAGGGATCACGGTACAGAGAGTGTATATTGTAAAATACACAGTTTATATATATTGGAAAATATATATATATATATCGAAAAATACATAATCTAATAAATAGAGATCTAAAAACCTTAAAGGAACTTTTGGAAACTTTCTAAAAAACTTTTTAGGATAAAAATATAAAAGATATGTAGTATAAAGAAAAACTTTTTTACAATGCATCTATGATTGGTTAGAAAATCTATAGAAGGAGTACATTTGTATCAACCTGTATTCTCTTTTTGTCATGTGCAATATTGGGTATTGGAAGTCTTATTTTCTATCTAAATGTGCCTGGTATAAAAATTAGTTAACCATGTGCGCACTATGATAGGAGTTTTTTGAAATCTGATGTGGATATGAAGGAAACTTGTCTCATACAAGTATATGAATGTATTTATGTAGATTGTGAGATCAATGGGTACTTTTATCGATCTAATTGATTAGTTGTCTTTTGGGGAATTGTGAATTTAAATTTGTTATGAGGTGTAATCATGTTGTTGGTATTGGAATTATGTTACCTCTATACACATTTTAAATTGTGTTTATATTCTTATGAAGAGTCAGGCTTCGGTTACTTTCTAACTTATTCTGTTAGATATTTCCCAGATGGAGAGGTTGCTAAGTCAAGTGTCTCTTGTGCTGTTGACATATTATGGGATCATATCTTGTTAATATTATTGGCATCTCATATGCTGTTGACATATTAGGGGATCATATCTTGTTAATGTTATTGGCATCTATATAGTCTCTCTGTATGTGTAATAAGGTTTGTTGGAACTCATCTTATGGCTATTTGAGTAGAGCAATAAAAATAAAGATGATTAGATTGGCTTTAGAGATCCTAATATAGATCTTTGTGTGGATCTATGCAGGACATCTTCATTAGATATATTTTGTTCTTGTCGTGTCATATATTGACCTCGTTATGTTTTCTTTATTGTTTTCCTTCTGTATGAGGGCAGCAGTGTTTTCCGAATAGATATTCAGAAGTCAAATTTATGTGTGTTTCAAGCTTAAAAGATGTGAGAGGTCTTCCTTGTTGTTCAGACCCTTCGGGTAGAGACAATCCAGCTCAAATATCCATCTGGATTCCGCGATTAGGAGCTTCTTTTCATAGTTGCCTCCCCTCCAATTAGGCTTTACTATCTGGATACCATAGAAGTTTAGATCCTTGATGTTTCCTTTGTGTTTAATAGAAAAGTGTCTATACAGTGCGGTGTCTGTGCTGCCATGTTCAATCTGTAGCACATGTTCCCGTATTCTGTCTTTTAGGCATCTCGAGGTTTGTCCGACGTATTGTAGTCCACATTTGCATTGTATTATGTAAATTACCCCCTTGCTGCTGCATCTGATCAGATCCTTTATTTCATGTTTGATACTGGAGTTGTGCGGTGAAAAGTTTTTGATTTTCAAGCCTCTCTTACACGCCTTGCAGCTCGGGCATGGGAAAAAACCTTTTATGGGTTTCCCGGATATATCTCTCGTCTGAGGTGTTGTTGGGCGTGGAATGCTAGGAGATAGAATGTTCTTAAGGTTATCTGATTTTCTATAGATAAATTTCGGTCTGTTGATGAGTGTTTCGCCAATTGTGTCGTCATCCTTCAGTAGATGCCAGTGCTTTTCTATTATTTTCTCGATGGTTCTCCTGTTTTCGCTGTACTGCGTGATAAAGGCAACCTCTATGGAGTCGGTGTTCATGTCTCTCCTAATTCTCTTGTCTTTATACTTGAGAAGTTCCTTGCGATCCTTTTGCCTGACTTCTTCTATATCTTTGTGGAGTTTTTCCTCTTCATATCCTCTCTCAAGAAAGCGTTTTTTCAGTTCTTCCGCCTGGGTTTCCCATAAAATGGGGTCCGAACAGTTCTTGTTTTTATAGATATTTATGTGTTTATGTGTTTTTACACATTATTTCTTGCCGTTCTGTTAAAATATATTTTAAACGACACCCTTGTTTTATATGTTTAATATGTATTAAATGCTTTTATGTATCAACTGTGCCACTCTTAGATCTTATATCTAGATATCAAAACCTACACATCTATACAGCACAACTACCATAATTGTAGCTGAGCTATAGCGCTATACAATTTCTCAGACAGAATACCATATTTTCACACCTATACCGCACCAGACCTCGCCAAGATTTGGCGCTCCTTTCTAAACCACGCTCTTTGGCTTTTTCCCAGCTTTATTGATACCCCTGTCACTAAGCACCCTCACTATACTGTACTGTTATACCCCCTATACCGCCGCTCCCGGAGCCCCCCACAACTAAATAAAGATTTTACCCCCTATACCGCTGCTCCCGGACCCCGCTGCAACTATAATAAATATGTTAACCCCATAAACCGCCGCTCCCGGACCCCGCCGCAACTATAATAAATATGTTAACCCCTAAACCGCCGCTCCCGGACCCCGCCGCAACTATAATAAATATGTTAACCCCTAAACCGCCGCTCCCGGACCCCGCCGCAACTATAATAAATCCAATTGGCTGATTGAATCAGCCAATCGGATTTTTCCTACCTTAATTCCGATTGGCTGATAGAATCCTATCAGCCAATCGGAATTCGAGGGACACCATCTTGGATGACGTCCCTTAAAGGAACCTTCATTCGTCGGGTAGTCGTCGGGCCAGCAGGATGTTCCGCGTCGGAGGTCTGCATAATGGAGCCGCGTTTGGATGAAGATAGAAGACGCCGCTTGGATGAAGACTTCAACCGGATGGAGGACCTCTTCTTGCCCCGCTTGGATGAAGACTTCGGACGGATGGAGGACCTCTTCTTGCCCCGCTTGGATGAAGAATTCGGCCAGGCTGGGTGAAGACAGCTCAAGGTAGGGTGATCTTCAGGGGGTTAGTGTTAGGTTTTTTTAAGGGGGGTTTGGGTGGGTTAGAGTAGGGATATGTGGGTGGTGGGTTTTAATGTTGGGGGGGTTGTATTTTTTTTTTACAGGTAAAAGAGCTGATTACTTTGGGGCAATGCCCCACAAAAAGCCCTTTTAAGGGCTGGTAAAAGAGCTGATTACTTTGTAATTTAGAATAGGGTAGGGCATTTTTTTTATTTTGGGGGGCTTTATTATTTTATTAGGGGGCTTAGATTAGGTGTAATTAGTTTAAACTTCTTGTAATTCTTTTTTATTTTCTGTAATTTAGTGTTTTTTTTTTTTGTACTATAGTTTAGTTTATTTAATTGAATTTAATTTTAGGTAATTGTAGTTAATTTATTTAATTAATTTAGTGTAGTGTTAGGTTTAATTGTAACTTAGGTTAGGATTTATTTTACAGGTAATTTTGTAATTATTTTAACTAGGTATTTATTAAATAGTTATTAACTATTTAATAGCTATTGTACCTAGTTAAAATAAATACAAAGTTACCTGTAAAATAAATATAAACCCTAAAATAGCTACAATGTAATTATTAATTATATTGTAGCTATCTTAGGCCTAGATTTGGAGTTTGGCGTTAGCCGTGAAAACCAGCGTTAGAGGCTCCTAACGCTGGTTTTAGGCTACCTCCGGTATTTGGAGTCACTCAAAAAAGGGTCTAACGCTCACTTTTCAGCCGTGACTTTTCCATACCGCCGATCCCCTTACGTAAATTGCGTATCCTATCTTTTCAATGGGATTTTTCTAACTCCGGTATTTAAGTGTTGTGTCTGAAGTGAGCGTTAGACATCTAACGACAAAACTCCAGCCGCAGGAAAAAAGTCAGTAGTTAAGAGCTTTCTGGGCTAACGCCGGTTTATAAAGCTCTTAACTACTGTGCTCTAAAGTACACTAACACCCATAAACTACCTATGTACCCCTAAACCGAGGTCCCCCCACATCGCCACCACTCGATTAAATTTTTTTAACCCCTAATCTGCCGACCGCCACCTACGTTATCCTTATGTACCCCTAATCTGCTGCCCCTAACACCGCCGACCCCTGTATTATATTTATTAACCCCTAACCTGCCCCCCACAACGTCGCTGCCAGCTACCTACACCTATTAACCCCTAATCTGCCGACCGCAAAGCGCCGCCACCTACGTTATACTTATGTACCCCTAATCTGCTGCCCCTAACACCGCCGACCCCTGTATTATATTTATTAACCCCTAACCTGCCCCCCACAACGTCGCCGCCAGCTACCTACACCTATTAACCCCTAATCTGCCGACCGGACCGCACCGCTATTATTATAAAGTTATTAACCACTAATCCGCCTCACTAACCCTATAATAAATAGTATTAACCCCTAATCTGCCTTCCCTAACATCGCCGACACCTAACTTCAAACATTAACCCCTAATCTGCCGACTGGAGCTCACCGCTATTCTAATAAATGTATTAACCCCTAAAGCTAAGTCTAACCCTAACACTAACACCCCCCTAAATTAAATATAATTTAAATCTAACAAAATAAATTAACTCTTATTAAATAAATTATTCCTATTTAAAGCTAAATACTTACCTGTAAAATAAATCCTAATATAGCTACAGTATAAATTATAATTATATTATATACATATATTATATCAATAAATTAATTAAATAAACTACCTACAATAACCTACAATTAACCTAACACTACACTATCAATAAATTAATTAAATACAATTCCTACAAATAAATACAATTAAATAAACTAGCTAAAGTACAAAAAATAAAAAAGAACTAAGTTACAAAAAATAAAAAAATATTTACAAAACTTACAGGCCTTACAGGGAAAACAGTGTTTTTTTTTCCCTGTTATATCCCTGTTAAACACAGTTCCAAACTAAAGGCTTTACAAATAAATAGTTCAGAAACTAATTTTCAAATTAAAGATTTAATTAGGTGCAACCATAAAAACATTATCTATGCACTAAAATGTTCGTGTAATCTTTTTTATTTTGGTGAAACCACTAGATCCCTAAAGGATAGGATTAGGGAGCACTTATTATGTATAGAAAAGGGTAGGGATGACACCTCACTGTATAAACACTTTAAAGAAAAACACTATGGGGACACAAAAACACTTAATTTTTGGGGGATTAAAAAGGTCAAAGGACACTGGAGGGGTGGTAACAATGAGAAAACACTTTTAATACAAGAGGCTGAATTGATTTATAAATATGACACTCTGTTCCCAAAGGGACTAAATTCAGAATTGGACCTCTCCCCATTTTTATTTGAATAGATTAACCCAGCAGCACCTTATTTTCATTTACATAGGCACATTACTTATTTTTAAGAGCGATACGTATAACCACTTTTTTAGCTCTGGAATTTTGAATATACCGCTATATATTCATTCATTCACTCACTACTAATTATCATGCACTGATATTTTTTATATAATTTTTTTTTTTTCTACTAAACTCGCTATATAAATACCCCTCTCTTTTTTTAACACATTAGTGCACCCATGGTAGATATTTTATATTCTGTAAAAGTATTTTTTGGTTTAGAATTATATCTATAAGTGATTAATCCTACAAATTCAATACGGTTATGATACCACTGATAGTGATAATGTATTACACAGATATATGTATTTTTTATGGAAATGTTCTTTTATATTAGACATGCACAAATAATCTTTAATGACTGAATGAAGCATATACCACCTTAAGTACCTGGAGGGTGTTACCTTAACAACTCAAGAATAACAATCTCAAAGGTGAAAGCAAAAGAGATACCACTTTAATTACCTGGAGGGTGTTACCTTTACAACTGAATCCACCAACCAATCAAAACCAAATGGATCATTTAAAAGGCTCCCAGTTACCTGTCACATGCATCTTGATAAAGCCCAAGGGAGGGCGAAACGTGTCGCTTGCATTTGTGACACTGTGACACTGTGACTTTGAAACAGCAAGGGATATTTCAGTACAGCCTGTACTGCAACTTTAAACCCGGGTTACCAGCATCTTTGAATATCCCAAGGTGAGGGATAACTTGTGCCCCACTATTGTATTGGATCATTAAACATACCTACAGCAGCCAAGTCTGCCTTCACAGAAAGTTCCCACCAGGACACAGCAATCAGCTGCTTTTCCTTTACGCTGCTGGAGCAGCGAGTAACACCCTGAGAGGAGCCAATGAGAAGCCTGTGACGTCAGACGCCGACTCACATGTGCAGAGGTTTGCACACTTCTATCTCCAGGAATGGCAGTTACTGCAGCCGCGGTCCAAGCCTTGACCGAAGGATTTCTTCCCCTCTGAACACTCTCTTGACTTACGGTACAGTAAACTGTATCTATTTGTGGTACAAGCCGTTATTTTCTTTCCACTGTTCCAATATCGGCATTCATTTGCAAACGGCCACCTGCACTGTGTTGATACATATGAACTTGGTGCTTGTCTTTTAAGTTTTATTTTATTTTATGATATCACTGTTATGCCATATCTTTTAATTATCATTTTTATGCTATATCTTTTTTATGTCATAGATTATCAATTAGTATCTGCATTATTCATCATTTATAGGTTTTAACCTGTTTTTTCATTAGGATTTTTTCCTAGTTGTATTTACATTACAGGGAGACGTCCCTATTTTTAGTGTATATATTTGTGTATCTTATTCTATATGTTTATTAAATTTTCACTTCAATTCCTTATATGGTGTGTATACTTTCAGCTTGTTAGCGCACTTTCTCTATCTTGAAGCTTTGGCTTCACTATTTGGTTATTAACTTGTATTTGATACATACAGAGATTGTATCTTTAGAGTAGTGTTTAGCGATTTGTTTTCACTTTATCTCTGACTTTTAGTGTGCTGCTTTGGACACCATGTATATTTCTGTACAGCATTATGGAGGACCTATTTGATTTTAGGGATAAAATTTACTTGGAACTAAGCAATGACAGTAAGTCTACTACACATAATAATCTTTCTATTCCCAATCTATCTGATTTGATGAACGAACTAGAATCATCTATGATAAAAGAGCTGAAACAAAAAATGGAGCTAGTATTCCTAAATAGGTACACAAGCAAGGGCATTATCCCTAGAGGTTTACAGTTCAGTAAAAACTGCACCTTTACATTAAGTGAAGAACTACAGGCAGAATGGACCGACACACTTAATACAGCCTCTAGGGGGCTTATAGAAATTTTAAAAAAATCCCGTAAAGAAACATTACTAACTATAGAGACCAACATCTCTGACCTAAAAGAAAAATTAAAGGGTTTGAAGGAAGAAACCGAATTCAAAGAAAAACAAAAAAGTAATAATTAACAAATTAGATAATTTGAATAAAGATCTACTAAGATCAAAATGGGGTAAAATGGAAAGGGATATTAAGGATAACAATGCTAAAAATACAGAAACACATAGAGAGATAGACCAGCCAGAATCCACAAAACTTCAAAATAGAAACAATAAGAAAGAAAATCCTTCCAGAAATTATAACCAACAATATCACTCTCAACTTGCTAGCTATAATACTAGTCACTCTTATTACAATCACAATCAGGAGAATAATAATTATCATAGACGTAATTATAACAACTACAGAAAACCAAGTTATTGGAATTCTGAACACTACCGACAACAGAATCAAGGATATCACAACCGTTTTGAATATCAGAACCGTAATAACGGATATCAGAGTAACAATTATGGCTATCATCACAGTAATTCTGATCGTGATTATGATTATCAGAGAAGTAACCATAACCACGATCAGAATGATTGGGAATATCCCAGACACAGAAATGTCTACAAACCGAGAGACATGAGACAAAACAATAGGGAATTGATAACACCTACACAAAATAGGTTTCTCCCTCTAAGAGAAGATTTGACAAACTCAGATAAAATTAGATCAGATGTCAAATCGCCTTTTTTAGGCCACAGCCCTCTAAGAGAGGGCTCCTCAAAAAACCTACAAAAAAAAGAAGCAGAACAGATGCAAAGAAGAAAAAGAAGTTTAGAGGAAGAAGAGGGGGAGGAAGGTCTAAACGACCCAAAAAGATTGAGGTAGATAACAGTAATAAGAAAAGTGGGATCTTCAATTTAAGTAAAGTAAATCTGACAAAAGAACAGGAGAAATTACTTAATTTAGGCCTCTCTTATGCACCCACTACTAGGATGAGTAAGTTCAATACTCACATACATATCAAGAAGTTTGTGAGAAACCTAACCTTGAAGCGTTTTTTTATGAAAAGCCCATTAGAGAAACAGAGTGTCATTCATAACAAAGTAGTTGATAAATTCCAGCATACAGACTTAAAACCCAAATCGCGGTTTGATCCATCTTCCTCAAAGGGTAACTATCTTGACACCTTTGAGAAAATAGTTTTAAACGACATCAAGAAATATGAGCTACCTCATATCAGAAAACAAAATATCAATAAGAAAGAAAGAGAGATATTAACAAAAAGGCAGAAAGATCTAGAGGTGACCATAAAGCCGGCGGATAAGGGTGGGGGGGTTGTAATAATTGATACAGAAAAATATATTGTAGAGGCCTATAGGTTGTTAAATGATAAGAAAACATATGAAGTACTACCAATGAATCCCACAGATAAATATAACAAAATACTAAATAAAATTCTTATCGAAGGAAAAGCTGAAGGTCTTCTTAATGAACGTGAATTTAATTATTTAACACCTAAACATTCTAAAATCCCTATTTTCTATTTCCTTCCAAAAGTGCACAAATGTCTCAGAAATCCACCAGGGAGGCCCATTATCTCTGGGATCAATTCGATCTCTGCCAACCTATCTCAATATATAGATCGATTTCTGCAACCTTATGTAATTAAGTTAAATTCACATTTGAAAGACTCAACACAATTATTAAATATTTTAAATTCCATAAAATGGGAGGATGGAATGATAATCGCAACATGCGATGTATCATCACTGTACACTGTGATCGATCACCAACAGGGAATTGCAGCTGTAAAAATTTTTTTAGATAGAGACACCAACATGGAAGCCAAACAAAGTGACTTCATATTAAAAAGCATTCAATATATATTAGAGCATAATTTTTTTTCTTTTAACAGTAAGTTCTACAGACAGATAGAGGGTACAGCCATGGGCACGAGGTTCGCACCGAGTTATGCCAATTTATTTATGGGCTTTTGGGAAGAAGAATTCTTCAGAAATGACCCTCTCGGTGCGAGCCTCGTGCTCTATAAGCGCTACATAGATGACTTGTTTTTAATATGGAAAGGTCCTGAGAATGAACTTATTAAACTGTTTGAGCGGATGAATTCCAACAACTATGGCCTCAAATTTATAAGTCACTATAGTCATACTAAGGTCAATTTCCTCGATTTGGAAATCATGGCAATCCAAGATAAATTAGAAACTAAAACCCACTTCAAACCAGTCGATTGTAATAATTTGATTCATGCAGAGAGCTGCCATCTGAAAACCTGGAAGGATAATATCCCTTATGGACAAACACTATGCATTAAAAGAAATTGCTCAAGAATAGAAGACTTTGAGAACCAAGTCACTCTAATAGCAAAAAAATTTGAGGATAGGGTATATGAGAAAGCTAAAATTGAAAATGCAATCTCTAAAGCACGTCTGACCAACAGAAATTAACTTTTAAAATATAAGACTAAAAAAAGAGAAGAGAATGATCTAATTAATGTTCCTCTCATTACGGACTACAGTGCAGATTACAATATAATCAAAAAGATAATAAGGAAACACTGGCCCCTTCTAAAGGAGGATAATATAATTGGGAAACATTTGGCAGATAAACCAACTTTTATTTTTAGAAGAGCGAAGAATTTTAAAATGCAGCTAGCTCCCAGTGAACTGAAAAAGAATAAAAACTCAATTCAAAAAGACTTAGAGGGTAAAATACCAGTGTTTTTTTTCCCCTGTTATACCTGTAAGGCCTGTAAACACAGTTCCAAACTAAAGGCTTTACAAATAAATAGTTCAGAAACTAATTTTCAAATTAAAGATTTAATTAGGTGCAAACATAAAAACATTATCTATGCACTAAAATGTTCATGTAATCTTTTTTATTTTGGTGAAACCACTAGATCCCTAAAGGATAGGATTAGGGAGCACTTATTATATATAGAAAAGGGTAGGGATGACACCTCACTGTATAAACACTTTAAAGAAAAACACTATGGGGACACAAAAGCATTTAATTTTTGGGGGATTAAAAAGGTCAAAGGACACTGGAGGGGTGGTAACAATGAGAAAACACTTTTAATACAAGAGGCTGAATTGATTTATAAATATGACACTCTGTTCCCAAAGGGACTAAATTCAGAATTGGACCTCTCCCCATTTTTATTTGAATAGATTAACCCAGCAGCACCTTATTTTCATTTACATAGGCACATTACTTATTTTTAAGAGCGATACGTATAACCACTTTTTTAGCTCTGGAATTTTGAATACACCGCTATATATTCATTCATTCACTCACTCCTAATTATCATGCACTGATATTTTTTATATAATTCTTTTTTTTTTTTTTCTACTAAACTCGCTATATAAATACCCCTCTCTTTTTTTAACACATTAGTGCACCCATGGTAACATAGTAACATAGTAGATAAGGTTGAAAAAAGACTGAAGTCCATCGAGTTCAACCTATACAAATCTAAAATACTTACAAAAAGCTCCAGTTAAGCTTAAATAACCCCATTAAAATGTGACCCATTTAATACTAGCAATCATATCCATGAATTTTGTTTATATACAGAAATTTATCCAGACTATTTTTAAATGTATCTATGGTATTGGCATTCACTACCTCCTTTGGTAATGAGTTCCACAATTTTATTGCTCTTACAGTGAAAAAACGTTTCCGTTGCAGGAGATTAAATCTCCTTTCCTCCAACCTTAAATTATGACCTCTTGTCAGAACCAATTTTCTTGGAATAAAAAGAGCTTCTGCCATCTCTGTATATGGGCCTTGAATATATTTATATAAAGTAATCATGTCACCTCTCAAGCGCCTTTTTTCTAAAGAGAACAGACCCAGTTTGGCTAGCCTCTCCTCATAGGTTAATTTCTCCAATCCCCTTATTAGCTTTGTGGCCCTTCTCTGAACTTTTTCTCGTTCTGCAATATCTTTTTTAGTAATCGGTCCCCAGAACTGCACTCCAAACTCAAGGTGAGGTCTTACCAGGGCTTTATATAATGACAGAATTATGCTTTCCTCCCTTGAATCAATGCCTCTTTTAATACATGCTAGTATCTTATTAGCCTTTGAAGCCGCTGCCCTGCATTGTGCACTCATCTTTAGCTTGTTATCTATTACTACTCCCAAATCCCTTTCCTCCTGTGTTTGGCTAAGTCTTGTCCCATTTAAAAAATACATAGCCTGCTTATTTTTACTTCCAAAATGTAGAACCTTACATTTTTCCGTATTAAATCTCATTTTCCATTCACTTGCCCATAGTTCTAATTTTAGCAAATCCCTTTGCAAAGAGAGTTCATCCTGCTCTGACCTAATGACCTTACTTAACTTAGTATCATCTGCAAAAATAGAGATGTCGCTATTTAATCCTTGCTCCAAGTCATTTATAAAAATATTAAAAAGAACAGGGCCCAGTACTGATCCCTGGGGGACGCCACTGATTACCTTTGTCCAATCTGAGTATGATCCATTTACTGCTACTCGTTGCTCCCTATCTTTTATCCAGTTATTTATCCATGAGCTAACATTTTCAGCTATTCCCAGTCCCTTAATTTTGTGCATTAATCTCTCATGTGGCACTGTATCAAATGCCTTTGCAAAATCTAAGTATATCACATCAACTGATTCCCCTTTATCTATATTTGTACTTACTTCCTCGTAGAATCTAATTAGATTAGTTTGACATGATCTATTTCTCCTAAAGCCATGCTGATTAGAACTCATAATCTTGTTTACACGAATATGCTCATCAATATAATCCCTTATAATCCCTTCAAATATCTTCCCCACTATTGATGTCAGACTAACTGGTCTATAGCTTCCTGGATCATCCCTGCTTCCCTTTTTGAAGAGTGGCACCACATCAGCTTTACGCCAATCCTGGGGTACCATGCCTGAGGATAATGAGTCTTGAAAAATTAAGAGTAAAGGTTTGTCTATAACAGTGCTAAATTCACTTAACACCCTTGGGTGTATTCCATCTGGGCCTGGAGTTTTATTTACCTTAATATTTTTTAGTTTTTTCCTGATATCCTCTAAACAAAACCCAGTTAGTGGTATGGACTGGCATGTTCTATTCTGTTCCAAAGTATCATTCAATGGTTCCTCTCTTGTGTATACTGAAGAAAAAAACTGGTTTAGTACCTCAGCCTTCTCCCTGTCATTATTTATCATGCTACCCTCCACACATTTTAATGTACCTATATTATCCTTCTTAGATTTTTTGCTATTTATGTACTTAAAGAACCTTTTAGGGTTAGACTTAGAATTTTTGGCAATTAATTTTTCATTTTCAATTTTGGCTAATTTGATTGCTTTTTTGCATGCTTTGTTACATTCCTTATAAATATTGTATGCTGAGTCTGTACTATTTTCTTTTAATAATTTAAATGCCCTACGTTTTTTCCTAATTTCTTTTAACACATTTTTATTTAGCCATAACGGCTTAGTTTTTTTATTTTTATTTTTATAACCATATGGTATGTATTGATATGTATATTTATTTAACAAAATTTTAAATATTATCCATTTATCCTCTGTATTTTTATTAGAAAATACATTGTCCCAATTTATATTATTTAATTATTTCCTTAAATCGTTGAATTTTGCTTTCTTGAAATTAAAAGTCTTAGTTAAGCCTTTAAAACACTGCATATGAAAAGAGATTTCAAATGTGACCATGTTATGATCACTGTTACCCAAATGTTCTTTAACTTCTATGTTTGATATTATATCTGTATTGTTTGATAGCACTAAATCCAATATAGCTTTACTCCTAGTTGGCTCCTCTATTAATTGTGACAAGAAGTTATCCCTGAGAACATTTAAAAATCTATCCCCCTTAGCTGAATTACTAGTTTCATTGGCCCAGTTTATATCAGGGTAGTTAAAATCTCCCATAATTACAGCACTGTTATTAGCAGCCTTACCTATTTGGATAAGTAGTTGAGTTTCCTCCGGGTCACTAATGTTGGGAGGCTTGTAGCATGTTCCTAGTAATATTTTTTTAGGATTTTTCCCCCCACTCTTTATTTCAACCCACAGGGTCTCTACATTGTCACTTGTATCATAAATATCTTCCCTTATTGTAGGTTTAAGGTCAGGTTTAATATACATGCAGATTCCTCCACCCCTTTTATTATTCCTGTCCCTCCTAAATAATGTATACCCCTCTAATTTAACTGTCCAGTCATGTGAATCATCCCACCAAGTTTCAGTTATACTGATAACATCATAGTCCTCTTCTGCAACTAAGAGCGTCAGCTCCCCCATTTTACCTGTCATGCTTCTTGCATTTGTTGTCATACATTTAATTTTCATGTGCTTTCTGCTGCTACTTGGTGTACTTTCCTCTATACTTTCTAATGTGACATTTCTTAAGTCATCCCTTCCTTGAGATATTAAGGAAGTGACATATTCAGACACTGATCTCTCTGTTCTATTTTGTTCTAATTGACCCTCCCCCCCTTTGCCTAGTTTAAAAGGTTCTCTAAACGTGCTACCATCCTTTCCCCCAACACACCTGCACCCATGTCATTCAGGTGCAATCCATCCTTACTGTACAATTTGTACCCTAGTGAAAAATCAGCCCAGTGTTCTAAAAAGTCAAACCCCTCATTTTTACACCATGTTTTTAGCCATGAATTAACAGACCTTAGCTCCTTCTGCCTTACTGAGATAACACACGGCACTGGTAATATCTCAGAAAATATTACTTTGGAGGTCCTTGCTTTAAGCTTGCTACCTAACTCCCTGAAGTCATTTTTTAGGACTCTCCATCTCCCACTGATTTCTTCATTAGTACCAATATGCACCATGACTGCAGGATCAGACCCGCATCCCTCTAACAATCTATCAATACGCTCCACAATATGCCTAACACGAGCCCCTGGAAGACAGCAAACTGTTCTATGTAAAGGGTCTGGATGACAAATTACCCTATCAACCTTCCTTATAATAGAGTCTCCTACCACCAACATCTGCCTCTGGCCCTGACTTGTATGCCCCTCTTCCATGACTGAAGGACTGCCCACCATAGTATGCTCCTCTTCCACAGCTAAATGACTGTTCACTATACTAGGCAACACGGCCCTCTCTGACACTGCCACCCCTGAACTGATATCCCCAACATCTTCACTTAATCTTGCAAATCTATTGGGGTGTACCAGCTCAGTACTGGCCTGTCTCTTCTGCTTACTTCGCCCTCTAACTGTGACCCAGCTACATCCTGGAGTCTCCTCATCTGAATCCTCCCCATTCCCACTGCTGGAACCATTAACAACCAGCTCAGTCCTATCCATTTCCCTTTCAAGTGTCTGAATTTCATGTAGTGTTGCAATTCGTTCCTCCAGATCCCCAATACGAGTTTCTAAAGAGACAATATGCTCGCACTTGCCACAAACATATAATCCCAGAAGCGGCTGCTCCAGTGATGCAAACATGTGGCAAGCTGTACACTGAATGAGATTCTCACACATTCTTAATAAAAGGTTTAACTTAAAAGTATAAAATAAATATATTTCCCCTTGGTTACCCCAAAACCTTGTTTGCCTAACTACCTTGGTTAGCTAACTATTATACTTAAACAGACAATGTTACTTTAACAGAGAATCAATACAGCAAGCCTAAAAGAGCAAGCTCACATAGTAAATGTGCTAAATTTATAGGCTTGCAAGGCCCAAACAGGTGAAAATAATCCCACCCCTAATTACCCACACAGACAGAAAAACAAAAAAAAAAATGGAATGCTAGAAATAAAGTTATTTAGTTATTTCCTTTTTTTTTAAAATAAAA
Source organism: Bombina bombina (assembly GCF_027579735.1). Taxonomy (NCBI): domain Eukaryota; kingdom Metazoa; phylum Chordata; class Amphibia; order Anura; family Bombinatoridae; genus Bombina; species Bombina bombina. The sequence goes on from NC_069500.1 coordinate 784,408,785, forward strand.
ATGCAACCCTTGCAAAGCAAATAATTTAGAAAATAGCTTGGTTAGCTATTATACTTAAACAGACAATGTTACTTTAACAGAGAATCAATACAGCAAGCCTAAAAGAGCAAGCTCACAGAGTAAATGTGTTAAATTTATAGGCTTGCAAGGCCCAAACAGGTGAAAATAATCCCACCCCTAATTACCCACACAGACAGAAAAAAAAAAAAAATTGGAATGCTAGAAATAAAGTTATTTAGTTATTTCCTTTTTTTAAAAAATAAAAATGCAACCCTTGCAAAGCAAATAATTTAGAAAATAGCTTGGTTAGCTATTATACTTAAACAGACAATGTTTTATATTCTGTAAAAGTATTTTTTGGTTTAGAATTATATCTATAAGTGATTAATCCTACAAATTCAATACGGTTTTATGGTTATGATACCACTGATAGTGATAATGTATTACACAGATATATGTATTTTTTATGGAAATGTTCTTTTATATTAGACATGCACAAAGAATCTTTAATGACTGAATGAAGCATATACCACCTTAAGTACCTGGAGGGTGTTACCTTAACAACTCAAGAATAACAATCTCAAAGGTGAAAGCAAAAGAGATACCACCTTAATTACCTGGAGGGTGTTACCTTTACAACTGAATCCACCAACCAATCAAAACCAAATGGATCATTTAAAAGGCTCCCAGTTACCTGTCACATGCATCTTGATAAAGCCCAAGGGAGGGCGAAACGCGTCGCTTGCATTTGTGACACTGTGACACTGTGACTTTGAAACAGCAAGGGATATTTCAGTACAGCCTGTACTGCAACTTTAAACCCGGGTTACCAGCATCTTTGAATATCCCAAGGTGAGGGATAACTTGTGCCCCACTATTGTATTGGATCATTAAACATACCTACAGCAGCCAAGTCTGCCTTCACAGAAAGTTCCCACCAGGACACAGCAATCAGCTGCTTTTCCTTTACGCTGCTGGAGCAGAGAGTAACACCCTGAGAGGAGCCGATGAGAAGCCTGTGACGTCAGACGCCGACTCACATGTGCAGAGGTTTGCACACTTCTATCTCCAGGAACGGCAGTTACTGCAGCCGCGGTCCAAGCCTTGACCGAAGGATTTCTTCTCCTCGGTAACACCCTCTGAACACTCTCTTGACTTACGGTACAGTAAACTGTATCTATTTGTGGTACAAGCCGTTATTTTCTTTCCACTGTTCCAATATCGGCATTCATTTGCATACGGCCACCTGCACTGTGTTGATACATATGAACTTGGTGCTTGTCTTTTAAGTTTTATTTTATTTTATGATATCACTGTTATGCCATATCTTTTAATTATCATTTTTATGCTATATCTTTTTATGTCATAGATTATCAATTAGTATCTGCATTATTCATCATTTATAGGTTTTAACCGGTTTTTTCATTAGGATTTTTTCCTAGTAGTATTTACATTACAGGGAGACGTCCCTATTTTTAGTGTATATATTTGTGTATCTTATTCTATATGTTTATTAAATTTTAATTTCAATTCCTTATATGGTGTGTATACTTTCAGCTTGTTAGCGCACTTTCTCTATCTTGAAGCTTTGGCTTCACTATTTGGTTGTGGACTCTCAATACCAGAGTTATTTTTATGGTGCGGCCAGAAAAAAGCCGGCGTTAGCTACGCGGGTCGTTACCGACAAAACTCCAAATCTAGGCCTTAGGGTTTATTTTATAGGTAAGTATTTAGTTTTAAATAGGAATAATTTAGTTAATAATAGTAATTTTTATTTAGATTTATTTAAATAATTTTTTTTTTTTAAAGTAATTTTTATTAGATTTTTCATATGAGATAAAGATGTACAACATGAGTACGACCAAAGCGTACTATTTCAATAATAATGACAAAGGAAATAGATACATAAGAAGACACAGTATATACATTAATAGATCAACTAAACATCTGTAACCTCAGTGTCTAAAATAAGGGTATGACAAAATTGTTCACTTATATCAGAAGTAACTGAAAAAAGGGAGAATGGGAAAAGGAAAGAAGAAGAGAGAGACAGAAAGGGGGGGGGGGGGGAGAGGGATCATCCTTGAAAGGGGAGAGAGGGGGTGGAGGGGGGGGGTTCATCCTTGTGAGAGGGGAGGGGGAAGGGGAAGGATAGGGAAGGATAGGGTCTAAGGCCAAGGGAACAGACCTGTCGTGGTCACCAAATAAACCTAGATGGGTGTGGGATGTTGTACTGACATTATTGGGTGAGGGTATAATAGGCTAAGTCTTAAAGCTAGGGAGCCAAGTCGTGTCAAATCTATCTTTCCATTCTGCCCAAATCAGTTCAAAAAGGTCAACTTTACCCTTGGAATAATAGATAGGTTTTTCCATGGTGTAGATGTAGGCCATGGTTTGGGTGATGTCAGACCAGGATGGGGGGCTAGTTCTTTTCCAAGCTTTAGCTATGTTGAGTTTGATAGCTGAAAAAAAATATATGCTCAAGGAAGCATAGTGTCTAGGGAGTTTGCAGGTACCTATGTGTAGTAAGGCGACTTCTGGTGTATTGGGAAGGGAGATGCCCATAGTCCTAAGAGTTGAGAAACACTTATTCCAAATGGGCCTCAATTTGGAGCAAGTCCACCAAATGTGTGTCATGTCTCCTACTCTGCCGCAATCTCTCCAGCAGACAGGAGTTGCACCAGGGAAAATTGTGGCTAGCCTAGCAGGCACAAAGTACCACTGTGTGAGGAGTTTGATATAGTTCTCATGCATAGTGACACAGTGGAGAGTTTTGTTTGTGAGGAGTAATGTACGGTGCCACTCTTTGGTAGGGGCACAGAACTCGAGTTTTTGTTCCCATTTAATGACATGAGTAGCCTTGTCTGCGGGGGATGCGCCCTCCATAATGAAATAGTGGAAAGATAGTGGCTTACCCAGTCTCAACCCCTGTTGCCATCTGGCTTCCCAAATGGTTAGTGGTCTGGAGAGGGATGATTTAAAGCCCCAGCTAGTCAGAAAGCTGAGGACTCTTGTATATTCGAAGCGCATATAGCGCGCGGGGGGGGGTACTGAACCGCCAATGTGGGCAAAGGATATAAACGAATCTCGGGAAGATGAGGACCATAGGTCAGCCACCTTCGCAACACCAAGTCTCAGCCACGTTGAGGGATGGGAGTCTGGGAGGCCAGATAATAGGCCAGTTAATGAAGTGATAGGGGATGGGTGGGGGGCCACCTGGGAATAATGTCTCAGGAGTTCCCAGGAGGCTAGGCATTCTCGGATCACCTGATTCTCAATGCCTAAGGTTTTTCTGGAATGTGGAGGGGTCCAGATCAGGTCCCTCAGGGTAAGGTCGAAGGGTAGGGAGGCCTGTTCAATTGACCTCCATTTGCTATCAGAATCTTTTATACCCCATTGGGTAATGTGTGTGAGCATGGCGGCCTCATAGTATCTAAGTATGGACGGGGAGGCCACTCCTCCATGCATTCTGGGGTATTGTAGGAGTCTGTGGGCCACCCGTGGAGGTTTGTTTTGCCATATATACTTGGTACAGGCGCCCTGAAATTGAGTGAGCAGGGCTCTAGGTACTCTAATAGGGAGGCAGCGCATGATGTATGTTAATTTTGGAAGAAAGCTCATCTTAAGGGCTGTTATCCGACCTAGCCAAGATATGGAACGGAAATTCCATCTATTGGACAAGGTGTGTAATTCGGTCAGAAGGGGCTTATAATTATTTAAGATGAGGTTGGGGATGGAGTTAGAGAGTTTAACTCCTAAGTGGGAGACATACGTATTGTTGATAACAAATTTGTATGTGTCTCGTAGCGAATTAGTGACAGAGTCCGGGAAACCCTGAGTGTAAAGTTCGGTTTTGGATTGATTTAGCCTGTAATAGGATAGGCTACTTAATACTTCCAGTGTAGATAAAAGTTTAGGAATCTCACTGAGGGGGTTTGCGGAGAGTATGGTGGTGTCATCTGCGAACAGAGCCACTTTGTGGACCGTTCCGTGTAAGATAACTCCAGATATCTCTTTGTCAGCTCTAATGGCAGCAGCGAGCGGTTCAATGGCCAGCGCAAACAGGATGGGCGATAGGGGGCAACCCTGCCGGGTGCCATTTGAAATGGGGAAGGGGGAGGAATGGAATCCTAGGCCCTTAACTGAGGCCGTAGGGGCCGAGTACAAAGCTTGTATTGCTTGAATGATGGAGGTCAGGAAGCGAAAGATCTTTAGAACTTCCCATAGGAAGTCCCATCTGACCCGGTCGAATGCTTTCTCAGCATCGAGAGAAAGCACTGCAATTGGTTTATTGAGTCTTTTGGCTTCTAGAAGAATATTAAGGAGCCTTCTTGTATTGTCGGGACCTTCTCTTCCAGGGATGAAGCCAACCTGGTCAGGGTTAATAAGTGAGGGGAGGAGTCTTGCGAATCTATTCGCGAAGATTTTTGCATATATTTTAACATCAGTATTAATCAAAGATATGGGCCTATAGCTAGCGCACAGTGTTGGGTCTTTGTTGGGCTTGAGAATTGTGGTGATGGAGGCCTCTAGGAACTCTTTTTTAAATTGTCCTTCGTCTCTAGCCAGGTTGAAGAATCTGGTCAGGACGGGGGCAATCTCCCGGGGGTACGTTTTATAAAATATTGCGGTAAAGCCGTCTGGTCCAGGGGCTTTCAGGGATTTCAGATTTTTAATAACGAATTTAATCTCTTGGGACGTGACCGGGCCATCTAAGCTATCAACGGAAGCTTCATCTAGTGTGGGTAATCCTAGGGAGCGCAGGAAAGGGCCTATAGCCTCTGATGGGGCTGGGTGGAATGAGGTATCCTTTTGGATGTTATATAGTGTTGAGTAATACTTGCTAAACTGTTGGCCTATCTGTGACGGAAGTTTGTAGGATTGTGCGTCTTGTTTAATTTCATGAATGCGAGAGATGCTAGTGCGGTGTCTTAATTTATTCGCTAAGATTGTGTCAGCTTTATTACCTTTAGTGTAGAAAAGCTGTTTCAGTTTGAGCAAATCATTTTGGGTTTTGGTGTATTCTAGCTTGCATATATGTCTCCTTACCTTTCTGATCTCCTCCATGATTTGTATGTTATCTGCTGTATGACTTTGGGATTCAAGATCCCGAAGTTTACGATGGGCTTGAGACATAGAAAGGCCTGCCTGTTTCCTCAAATGGGCTTGTTTCTGAATAAAGAAGCCTCTAGTGGTAGCCTTAAAGGCTCCCCACAGAGTATCCGCCCGGATTCCGGGCGTGTCGTTAGTTCGTAGGGTGAAGTTTATCTCTTTCCTAAGCTCCTCTCTAAGGGGGATGTCGGAGAGAAGGGTGTGGGGTAGTCTCCAGTTGGGTCTGGACCTAATGGTGTTCTGTGACTCTATGTCCATTAAAACCATGTCATGGTCTGACCATGGGCACGCACAAATCATTGTGCGAAGAATAATGTCCAAGGAGTCTGGGTGACAAAACATGTAATCTAATCTAGAGTGAGTGGAGTGGGGTATAGAATAGTGAGTATAATCTCTGTCCAGAGGATGCAGAGATCTCCAAACATCAAAAAAATTAAATTGTGACATAAGCTCTCGGAATCTGCGACTAACAGACTCTGGGTAAGAGGGACTTTTTTTAGCAGGTTTTGGTTGTCTGTCAAGACCACCATCCCACACCATGTTCAGGTCTCCCGCCACTATCACTCTGCCCTGTCTCACTAGGTCAACTCTATGTAAGATTTTCTTCAGATATCTGGGCTGGAGGGTGTTAGGTAAATATATAGATACTAAGGTGTAGGTGACATGGTCGAGGTTGCATATCAGGATAAGGAATCTTGCTTGTGGATCTCTGAATTCATAAATCGGTTCGAAGGCCACTCTTTTGTTAATGAGGATAGCGACACCTCTGGCTTTTTTAGAGTAAGAGGCTGTCTTTACTACAGGATAATCCCGAAATGACGGGCCAGGTGAGACATCACCTAAAAGGTGTGTTTCCTGAAGAAAGGCGATATCCGCCTTATGAAATTTTAGTGTTCTAACAAGCAAACTGCGTTTACCAAAAGTGTTTAGACCCCTAACATTCAGTGTCAGGAACCTAAGGGGTGTCATTTGTACACTCTAAACTCGTAAGGATAGGGTAGATGGGGGAATAGGTAAAGGAGAGAAGGAGAATAAAAGGGAAGGTAAAAGAAAGGGGACTGGTGGAAGTAGTCCACCTAAGTGGGACCCGAGCGTGGGTTCCAAAGTCTGGGGGGGGAGCTAAACCAAATCAACAGAATGGGCTATTAAACGTATAGCCCCGCTCTCTAAAAAGAATGCAGGGAGGCTAGCCACCTGCCCGGACCGCCGCAACATGCATGGAAGTTTTCCATGAGGGCGCTGGTCAATTTCAAGTCTGGCGGTCTAACCAGAGGCCAGCCAACCTGCATTGTTCTGAACAAGTTAACACAAACATTTGTATATAGATAATAAGCGTTAGCAAAAACTGATTAGCATATGAGCATGAGTCCAGTGGGGTATCAGGTAGGTGAGGCTTGAGGCCTCGGGATGTGGTCAGGTGGATTAGGTTTTTGGCGTTTGGGTCTCTGCTCTTTAACAGACCAAATTGGGGCTGAGACACGAAGCTTGGATTGGGTAGCTGTCGGAGGTTCAGCCGCAGGTTGTAGTCCCCAGTTAGCTAAAAGTGCACTTCCTAACGAAGGAGAGGAGACAACATGAGATTGATTGTCCTTTGTCACTATTAATTTAGTGGGGAATCCCCATCTATATTTGATGTTGGCCTTCCTAAGTTGTGTAGTGATAGGAGCATACAATTTGCGTTGTTGTAGCGTATGTGATGAGAGATCGGGCAGGAGTTGAATATCTTTGAAGTCATCGGATAGGCTGGGTTTGCTATAAGATGCCTGCATCAAGCGATCTTTGAATTTGAAGTTATGAAAGCAGACCACCACATCTCTCGGTTTGTCAGAAGACATTGATCTCGGCCTCAGGGCCCTGTGTGCTCACTCCATGTTGTGACTATCGCCCTCCAGGGGGCCAAGCAAAGCAGTGAAGAGGTTTATGAGAAACTCCTGTAGGCTCCCCGGCAGGACTGACTCGGGTATACCTCTGAATCGTATATTATTTCTTCTGGCCCTATCTTCTACATCTGCCAGCTTTAATTCGAGTTGGGAGATCTGTTCTGCAAGGTTTTCAGCGTACGCGAGGATGTTGGAATTGTCTGTGGCTAGGTCATCATGTTGTCTCTCTAAGGTGTCGATCCTGTCACCCATCTCCCCGATATCCTTCCTGAGTTCAGCTGAGCTCCTCTGAATTTCAGCTGTGATGGATTTGGTTTGGGCTGCTAGCATCTTTTGTAATGTGCTCTCTGTAATGTAGTGATTTAAGTGGGCTCCTTAGTGGGAGCTTGACTGGGAGTCCTCATCTTGTGATTCTGGGTCGCTCATTTCCTTCCGCAAAGGGAGAGAGTCTTTAGGGGGTTGAGAGAAATGGTCGAGCACCGTTTTCTTGAGTGCAGCGGGAGTTCTGGGGTTTCTTTTAGATGCGTGAGGCATGACTAGTGTTTCTTTGGGGAGTAGTCGTTGATTTGAATGATGGATCACCTTGACCACCTTGACCACCTTAATCACTGTGGAACCTGAAAGAAAAGTTGCTAACACATAGGAACTGACTAGGAAAAGTTACAATCACTAAGGATTAGTGTTTCAACATTGTAATACATAGATGAGATAGAGAGAGCGGGGCCAGGCATAACCCATAGGAGTTATTTACACTTAATACATGACAGTGGTTGTTTAAGCAAGCTGTTCAGTATAAATTAGTTCAGTAGCCTCCTAGAGGAGATGAAGAGGGGGGGGAAGGGGGAAGGTCCCAGGATCCCCCCACGCACCTCAGGGAGTGGGATACGACCAAGAGGAAGGGAGAGGGGTATGGGAAATGACCAATCCAGACAAGCTGGATCGGAGCGGGAGAGGTGCAATAGGGGAGCCCGAAAAAACAGACCCTATCCCCCGCCCCCCCCTATATCAGTGTGCCTAAGTCAGTGGTTATAAATCTAATCAACCAATAACAGTACAGTGACAACACAACGTTTTATGCAGAGACAAACAAAATCAGATAGTAAAATTTCTAACCTGGAAATTGCAGATAGCAGGTTTAAAGTAAGGGTGAGAATGTATGTACCTGTAAGGAAAATAGTGAAGTAGAACCTGCAGCTATTTAGATTTACATTAGAGGTATACTCAAATATAAACAGTAAATACCAATCCAATATGTACATATAGCAAAATAATACTCTGGAACCCTGAGGAAGTAAAAAGCGCAATATCAGAACACAGTATTAAATTACACTCCACCTCAGGTTATGGGCCTGAGGACAGTAAGACTGACGCAGCAGCCTATATTTTCTGAATTTGTGATAGTAATATCTAGTGCTCACAGTTTCCAAATATGAGTCTATGTTGCAGTTGTTGGGAGCTGAAGTTGCTAAAAGTAATAGTTTACTCAGTTATTGTAGATGGGTTCTTGATTGAAAAGCAAAGTTGTAGTATTTACTAAAGATGCAGTTAGTGTGGGAAAGCAGTTCAGCTGTTATATCAGGTTTCTATCAGGGGAGAGGGCAACTTGTTCAGGGCTATGTAAAATAAGAGGTGGTATAAACCGTTATGAAAATTGCACTGTAATAGCCACGTGGGTGCAGCCTGGATATCACTTGCTTACAGCTATATTAATGCTAATAGTCCTCTAGGTTCTGTTATTGTTCTAATACCTCTATTTGGACTATTAGGAGCACTTTGTCATGATTCCCCTTTACTTGTTAGGTAAATGAAAACTGTGATCCAGTAAGGCAACACCTGGGAGCTAGAGTTCAGGGCAAAAAAATGACCATAGTTGCCACCGGAGCTCTGCCCAAAATGGCGTGTTTTCGCGCCTTTCAAGCGCTACTGGTAACAAGGAGGCCCTGTAGAAAACCTCGTGGGCTTTGAGGCTTTATGTTGGCTCTTACACTCAAACGGAAGGTTGGTTATTCTCCTCCCAGTCTCTACTTCACAAATGCCCACTAACCTTAAGGGAGCTCAGGCGTCCCGTACACCGTGAGTCCGGTCAGTGATCCTCTTCTTGTGAAATGACCGGGTCTCAGCGTAAGTGCTCCGGAGTGGATCCCTGACCCTCCGGAGCTGTGTGAAAAGAAGTAGGTGGACTGCAGCGTCTGGCACAAGGAGCCGGAATCCTCTCAGGGAGCTTAGTGGTTCACCCGATGACTCGGGTTCTCCTCCTCCAGTAAATGCTGCAAGGGTAGGCGCTCCGGAGCGGGTCCCCGTCCCTCCGGAGCGATGCAACAGGCTGCTATCTGGGAGCTGGTGATACCAGAGAGAGGAGAGATTTGGCGCCACTGCCTGAACTCTCACCCTTCCGGGCGTATGAAGAGTCCACACCGGTTAAATAGTTCTCTGGCTGTCGGTGTCTGCTGTGTCTCCGGTTCTCAGAGTATCCGTGGAGCAGCCTGCAAAAGTAGCCGTAGTAAAGGCGACAGTTAGAATTGTTCCTGTGGCTAAACTCCCCACTTCTGTAACGGGATAAATAGTAGTCGCCTCCGGCTGGGTGAGATAGATATGTCCTTCAAGCAGGGATATTACGCCAAAATCCTCAGTGCTGCTTTTAGAATATATGAATAGAGAGGCTGTCAGTGAGATATATGAATAAATCTCACATATCCTTACTGCAATTTAGGATATAAAGTTGAATTTTCAAGCATATATAAGATTTATCTGTTGTAAATCTCAGGAGCTCAGTACACACACGTCCTAGCTTTGCTGCGGTTAGCTCCGCCCCTATTTAAATAATTTTTAAGTTAGGGGGGTGTTAGGGTTAGGGTTAGACTTAGGTTTAGGGGTTAATAAGTTTAATATAGTGGCTGCGGTGTAGGGGGGGCAGGATAGGGGTTAATAAGTTTAATATAGGTGGCGACGGTATGGGGGGGCAGGATAGGGGTTAACAACTTTAAGATAGGTGGCGGCGGTATGGGGGGCAGGATAGGGGTTAATAAATTTAAGATAGGTGGCGGCGGTATAGGGGGGCAGGATAGGGGTTAATAAATTTAATATAGGTGGCGGCGGTATAGGGGGCGGCAGATTAGGCATTAATAAGTATTATGTAGGTGGCGGCGGGTTCCGGGAGCGGCGGTTTAGGGGTTAATATATTTATTATAGTTGCGGCGGGGTCCAGGAGCGGCGGTTTAGGGGTGAATATATTTATTATAGTTGTGGCGGGGTCCGGGAGCGGCGGTTTAGGGGTTAGTAAGTTTATTTAGTTGCGGTGGGGTCTGGGAGTGGCGGTTTAGGGGTTAATAAGTATAATGTAGGTGGCGGCGGTGTAGGGGGGGGCAGATTAGGGGTGTTTAGACTCGGGGTACATGTTAGGGTGTTAGGTGCAGACATCTCCCATAGGAATTAATGGGATATCGGGCAGCAGCGAACATGAGCTTTCGCTGCTGTCAGACTCCCATTGATTCCTATGGGATCCGCCACCTCCAGGGCGGCGGATTGAAAACCAGGTATGCTGGGACAGAAAAGTGCCGAGCGTACCTGCTAGTTCTTTGATAACTAGCAAAAGTAGTCAGATTGTGCCAAACTTGCGTTTGGCACATCTGTAGTGACGTAAGAATCGATCTGTGTCGGACTGGGTCCGGCGGATCGTAGCTTACGTTACTAAATTCTACTTTTGCCGGTCTGTAGGGCTTGATAACTACAGCGAATCAGCCTCGCCACAAATACGCTGCGGAATTCCAGCGTATTTGCGGTTGACGGCTTGATAAATAGAGGCCATGGTGTCTTTACCTAAAATTTTCCATGAGAGCATAGTAAGGAATACCTAGGTATGTGCATGTGTCTTGGGAAATATAGTGCAGCAGTGTTTGCAACAATGTCTATAGCAATACCAAACAGAAGACATGTTCATGTTAGTGAGACTACCTAGGTATGCTGTAATGCAGTGGTTTTTAAACTTTTTATGGAACCAAGGGTCACCACTCTCTTGGTTCCATAAAAATATTATTCAGAATAGTAGTGCACAACTACTAATGAAGATATTGACACAATACAATTTAAAAGAGTAATATTTAATTAAAGGATTACTGTAAAAAAAATTTTTTGCATGTACAACGATTATATAAAAACATTTCTCAATATGACACTAATAAAATGCACTTTCAATGTTAAACGATCCGTTTAACATATTAAAAACTATTTTTATATTTTTAGTCATGACGTAATGAACGACAACCCACTAATATGGGCTGTGCAATCGTCCATTGCTTCCTCCAATCAATGGCCGTCTAGTTGCATATCATTATTATTTAATTGTCGGATTGCGCATGCGCATTGCGTCCCTTGAAATCACCCATCTGCCAATATTATCCAGGGATAGACGTCTTCAATGGCGTTGCGCATGCGCATTGTGGCTAAGTGCCGCCATATTGCAACCTGGGTTGTCAACCCAGATTGGACACCCAGTAACGGTACCCACTGAGTGGGTTTTGAAAATATTAAAAAAATAAGATAGCGGCGAAAAGGTAAATTTTTATAAATAAGAGTGATTTGAAAAGTGTATTTTTTCAAAGGTTTAATTGATTTCTGCTGTGTCTTTTTAGTTTCATTGTCCCTTTAAACATTAATTCAGATTTTATGTTTAAATGATTTTTATTAAGAGTCTTAAAATAGAACAATACACACAGTGGCATCACTAGGGTTGGTGTCACCCAGTGCGGTAAGTTATGGTGTCACCCCCCTCCCCCCAGAAAGCAGACACACACAAACACAAAAACACAGGCTCACACACATATAAACACTCAGACACACTTAAAAACACACTCAGATGCACACAAACACTCGGAAACACATGCAGACACACACACAAAAACACTCAGACACACACAAAAACACTCTGACACACACACACACAAAAACACTTAGACACACACACAAACACTTAGAAACACACACACAAAAACACTCAGGCACACACACAGAAACACTCAGACACACACACACACACACACAAAAACTCAGACACACACACATACAAAATATGTAAACTGCACTGCATTAATTATAAAGCTCATGCCTAGAGCTGCTCCCTGGCTCAGCAGAGCATCAAATGAAAGATAAACGGAGCACTCTAAGGCCCCTAATTATCAAAGTCTGGCGGACCTGATCCGACAGTGCTGATCAGGTCCGCCAGACCTCGCTGAATACGGAGAGCAATACGCTGTCTGTTTTCAGCATTGCACCAGCAGCTCACAAGAGCTGCTGGTGCAACACCGCCCCCTGCAGACTCGCGGCCAATCGGCCGCCAGCAGGGGGGTGTCAATCAACCCGATGTCCGGCGATGTCTGTCCGCCTGCACAGAGCAGGCGGACAGGTTATGGAGCAACAGTCCTTGTGACCGCTGCTTCATAACTGCTGTTTCGCCAGAAACACGGGCCGTCAAGCTCCTTTTGGAGCTTGATAGATAGGCCCCTAAGAATAAATCACTAAAGAAAAGGTTTAGGCGTGCAAACTATGAAAACTCTGCACTCTGACTCTGTTCCAAATCTGTTAGTGCACAGCCCCAGGCCGCATGCCTACTGCTTCTTATGACCAAGCACCTCTGCTCTCTGCCCACCCCCAGACCCCCGTCCGCCCTCCCCTCCTACCTCTTCAGAGTGCACTTAGTGTACCATAACCGTACCGGTCTGGTGGGCATCATACGTGGATCCTTCACTTTAGAGACAGTGTCAGACAGTCATGCGGTCAGGTGCCAGGCATCCCCCTCATAATTTCCCAGTTCCCATTTAGAGAGACAGCACAACAGTGAGTGACTCCACTGCTCCACATGTCACTGAGCAGTGAGCACAGATAGGTAGGCAGGTTTAGGCTAGCAGCTCAACTTTGCAAGCCCCACAGCACGCCCACAACATTCATAGTGAAATTGGGCAGGGGAGGAGCAAAGTACAAACAAGCAAAAGCAGCCAAGAAAACTATTTGTGGAAATTGCAGCGCTTTCTCAAGGGGCAAAAAAATGAAGTGTCTACAACTTCCCCAATCCCACTAATGTTCACAAATGCTGGCCCCTCTAATAAAAAAATATATGCATCTCTAAAAAAATTTTTTGGTGGTGTCACCCCCTGGAGGGTGTAACCCGGGTGCGGCCCACACCCCCGGCATCCCCTAGTGACGCCACTGAATACACAAATGCACAAAAAAATATAGTAACATACAAACTCAGTTATATGCCAATTCTGTATTTTTCAGGATCCATATATTCTTACAAATGCATTTCCGACATCTATTATATAGATCAACAAAAAGTTCCCTGTTTAAACAAAATAAATGATTTTATTTTATTCTTATATAATTCATGGTATCACAAGTGCAGGAGTCACAAAATGAATTTAAAGGGACAGTCAACACCCGACACAACCGGATTCCATATGTTTGTAACGCAAACTAAGATCTGCCTGCACCGGCTCCCTTCTCTATTACCTCTATCCTTGTCCTAGGAATCCTTCCAAATACATACGTTAATGTAGTCAAAATATGTCCACCAAACTCCCCCCACGGTTACGTACTAACCTTCTCTTTCAATCCATCTTCCAATCAGAATGGAATCCTCAATCAGAATCTTCAAACTCGTTCACGGCGTTTCGCGCATGTGCGATTCAATAGGAACGAAAAAAGCTGAACTTTATTCTCCCCAATAGCTTCCCGCGTATTATATTTCTAACGGTACCGTATTACTTAACACCGATTTAATTAATTGGATGTGTCAAGTCCGATTGCTGATTTACAAATGTGCATGCGCAATGACATATTGTGCGCATCATCAATCCCTTCATGAACGAGCGTGATTTGGAAGTGAGATGAAGAAGAAGGAGGAGGGAGAGGAGTTGGGTGGCCATATTTTACTAGAGTAACATATGTATTTGGAAGGATTCCTAGGACAAGGATAGAGGTAATAGAGAAGAGAGACGGTGCAGGCAGATCTTCATTTGCGTTACAAACATTTGGAATCCGGTTGTTTCGGGTGTTGACTGTCCCTTTAACACAACCTGAGAAAAAAACAATAAGGAAAAATAGGGTAGAATAAAGAAAAAAAAAAAGGAATAAATGCTGCTCTACCGGATATCTGATCCCCTATATCAGGAAGCCCTAATGGCCTCATCTATGGACATTTGGTCTATTTTAGGACTACATTTTAGACTTAATTCTAAGGATTATAATAATAATATGGCATAGGAATAAAGAAGATGTAAGGCTGATGCTACTGTGTGATTGTATTATTGAAAGAGTTATTGATTATCTTGCATAATCCAATAAACCACACTTTGTAAAAGCTCTCTGTCGCATTTTGTAACTACGTGCCCTATACTGATATATTATAAAAAAACGTATTTAAAGGGAGGCCTGCCACTTCCACCTTAAAAACATCTCTAAAATTAGACATTTCCTTACACAAGACACAACTAAGATTTGAATCCACTCTCTCATCTTTTCCCACCTTGACTATTGCAACTCTGTCCTCTCTGGTCTCCCTAGCTGCCGTCTAGCTACTTTACAATCCATAATGAATGCCTCTGCCAGGCTCATCTTCCTTACACATCGCTCTTCGTCTGCTGCACCTCTCTGCCAATCCATTCACTGGCTTCCTCTTGCCTCCAGGGTTAAACACAAAATTCTCACTCTGACATACAAAGCCCTCAACTGCACTGCTCCCCCTATATCTCAGACCTTGTCTCCAGATACTCTCCCTCCCGTCCCCTTTGCTCCACTCACAATCTCATACTCTGCCCCTCTCTTGTTACCTCCTCACATTCCCGTTTACAAGATTTTTCCAGACTGGCTCCCAACTTATGGAACTCTCTGCCTTGCTCCACAATACTCTCCCCTAGTTTTGAAAGCTTCAAGCGCTCCCTGAAGACTTTACTATTCAGTGATGCATACAACCTACACTAACCTTCCTATCTCCACTGCTTTCCCCTTGAACCCCTTAGCATGTAAGCCTACGAGCCCAGCTGTTTGTAGTTCACATTTATAAGAGCCAACTACAACAGTGCAACTCTCTGCAGGGCCCTGTACCCACTTGACCCCTGTAAATGTTATTTTGTATACCACCTATGTCATAGCGCTGCGGAATCTGTTGGCGCTCTACAAATACCTAATAATAATAAGGGACAGTAAAGTCATAATTAGACATTCATGATTTAGACAGAGAATACAATTTTTCAACAACTTTCCAATCTACTTTTATTATTAAATTTGCTTCCTTCTCTTGTTATTCTTTGCTGAAAGGTTTGTCTAGGAAAGCTCAAGGGCAGCAAAGAACCTAGGTTCTAGCTGCTGATTAGTATATATACTGATTGTCATTGTCTCACCCATGTGTTCAGTTAAAAACCAGTAGTGCATTGATGCTCCTTCAACAAATGATACCAAGAGAATTCAACTAATTTGATAATAGAAGTAATCTGTAAAGTTGTTAAAAATTGTATGTTCTACCTAAATCATGAAAGAAAAATTTTGAGTTTCATGTCCTTTTAATATTTCATTCTATGTGGGAGCTCTGTCCTTCCAATATCTTGCTATGCATATCCTCATGGCAGTACAAGTTATTTTACAAAATTGGTTAATATGGATGGATATTAAATTTGTTGATGGGTTCATGCAGCAGTGTCTGTTGGGCTGTTAGAATTAGAGCACTGTTTAACATTTAACTTAGGAAGATGGATAGTCTTTCCATACACAGGCTATCTCAGGACATTCCCAGCACAGGGGTGCCCTTAATCCCACAACCAGTTTTGAACTATTTCTCTTAGTATGGGAAGTGATGTTTGGCGTCAGATATCTTCTGAACATGGTTATAATAGAATATTCTTTCATATCTCCACTGATTAGTCCTCTGCTGGAGTCATATTGGATTTTATCCCAATTATTAATAATATGGGGCCAATTTATCATATGTCTGTCCGACATGATCTGCTCAGTGGATTATGTCCGACAGGCATCGCTGAATGCTGACAGCATACACTGTCAGCATTTAGCATTGTACAAGCAGATCTGGTGATCTGCTTGTACAATGCCACCCCCTGCAGATTCCTGCTAAGACTGCTGCTTCTTAACTGCTGTTTCCGGTGAGCCTGAAGGCTCGCACTGAAACAGATGTATTAGGCACCATACGGTGCTTAATAGTTCAGCCCCTATGTATCCACACACAGCAGCACTTGTGAAGATATAAACAACCTTTATTACCAATACAACTGAGTCATTTATGAGGCAACATTCTGGGCACCTAGCCCTTAATCATGCTGTGCTCATTGGTGTATGATAAGTATTTTCCCATCTGATCATCAAGTTAGATTTACCATTAATTCAGATTTTAGATGAAACTTTTTAGTTTATTAAATTAAAAAAGTATTATCTTGATCTTGTGATCCAGCTTTTTAAAATCGATAGTCACTGTGCAAGAGTCTTATGAACCACATTTAGTGCTAGTGAAAAGGAGTTTATAGTGGCTATTTGTGCATGTCGGAAGTATTTATCTTGTATTACAAATTAATAGTAAACATGTTCACTTAAGCACAATTTAATTTTTAAAGTTCAGTTAAAATCATACATAAAGATATATGTCAATATATGATACAAGGATAGATCATTGAAAAGTGTGCAACCAATATAAACCAATAAATGTACAATATAGAACAATGACTCGCCCATGGATATGACTCGCCCATGAAACTGCGTGCCTTCTGGATAGTACTTGAGGCCACTTTTGGACCTCCTAGTATTATGGAGAATGTGTATTTACAGAAGGGTTGCAGATGGTGAACCTCTTTTTTTTAATTTTATATTGGTGAGTTAATGTTTAATGTTTAAACCTCCTTTGATATAAGAAGGCAATAGTTTAATTTAGTGTTTGGGATATACCTGGGAGGGAGAGTGCTTTATACCTGGGCTGGGAGAAAATTTAGAGAGTTACTAGTAGGCAAAGGAATTCATCCTTACTATTCCTTAAATATCACTTTACTTAGGACAAAATTTATGATCGCTGGGGGATTTCAAATTTTTTTTCATGCAAGTGTGAGTATCCTGCTTAAGGGGGGACCTGTGTCAAGGTGCCTGAACACAAAGATATTATGCCATTGGAGCGCCTTCTTTTGTTTTCTATTTCAGATTCATATTTCATGTCGGGTTAGCACACTTGAGAAAAAGTGATTGGGTTTGCGCGCGAGTAAGGGTGTTAGTTTTTTTTTCACGCTACATTGAAGATTATGGGGGAATACTTTAATGTGGTTGTGATATTCTAAGTTCGTCTTTTTGCGAACGTCAGTTTAGCACTTGTGCGAAAACCTTTTACTCTCAACGTGTAATACGTGCACTACCAGGCGCTCACAAAAAGCCCCTGTCTAGCAGAGTTAACATGCAAATAGGGGTGCGAAATACTGCTCTACTCATAATCTAGCCCTTAGTAGTTCACTATTCAAAAAAAAAAGTTAATGTGATGGTTGGGCTTAATGAAGTGATACCAGTTTCCCAATATCTGTTGTAATGTCACATAGAAAGAGCCTTAAATCATTTGGAGCTATAGTAGGCGTCTTAAATATTAGGAGTCCATTTTGTTTGCTTAGAGTATAGTTGTACAGCTGCATCAATAAACAACAAACTTTATGAAAAGCATATTCTACTTACTAAAGTGTTATGTAGTGCTCACCACAAAGGTTAATTCTGATGACAGCAGATGACTGTGTGCAAATCTACTCTGGCAAGTATTTTTTTGCTATGTTTCCTGTTATTATATATATGTAACACATTTGGTACAGTGCAATTGCAATATTAGAAACTAGCGGTTGCCTGCGGCTTCTC
This sequence comes from Bombina bombina, assembly GCF_027579735.1. Taxonomy (NCBI): domain Eukaryota; kingdom Metazoa; phylum Chordata; class Amphibia; order Anura; family Bombinatoridae; genus Bombina; species Bombina bombina. The sequence continues at coordinate 784,426,649 of NC_069500.1, forward strand.
TCGCATGAATTTTGAAAATTGTGAAAAATAGCAAAACCTGACCACTCGCAATGACATGTGCCTCACGTGTGTGCCCGTTGGGGTTGCACACTCACTGACATGAACTTCTTGAGTTTTCATTAATTCTCGGTGTTTCTCTTAATCTAAATACCAATTTTCACGTCTGTAACATCTTCGGTTTTTGAGATATAGGTATCCTCATTAATCACCCCCCCTTTTGACCCCCCTTAAGTGTATTTTCTGGAAATGTTAAAACACATATATTTGTTTATTTTTAAAGGAAAATCTAAATACCAATTTTGACATCTGTAACATCTTTGGTTTTTGAGTTATAGGTATCCTCATAAATTAGCCCCCCCCCATTTTGACCCCCCTTATGTGGACTTTCAGGAAATGGTAAAACACTTTTTTAAATTTATTTTTAAAGGAGAGTGTAAATACCAATTTTCACGTCTGTAACATCTTTGGTTTTGAGCTATAGGTATCCTCATAAATCAGCACCCCCTCCCCCATTTTGACCCCCTCTTAAGTGGACTTTCGGAAAATGGTAAAACACTTTTTTTAAATGTATTTTTAAAGGAGAGTCTAAATACCAATTTTCACGTCTGTAACATCTTTGTTTTTGAGATATAGATATCCTCATAAATCAGCCCCCCCCTTTGACCCCCCCCCCCCCCCTTAAGTGGATTTTGAGGAAATGGTAAAGCACATAATTCTTTATTTTACAAGGAAAATCTAAATACCAATTTTCATGTCTGTAACATCTTTGGCTTTTGAGATGTAGGTATCCTCATAAATGAGCCCCCCTTTTGACCCCTCTTAAGTGGATTTTGGGGAAATGGTAAAACACGTACTTCTTTATTGTTCAGGGAGAATCTAAATACCAATTTTCACGTTTTTGAGATATAGGTATCCTCATAAATCACCCCCTCTCTTTTAACCCCCTTAACTGGATTTTGGGGAAATGGTAAAACACGTTTCTTTATTTTTCAAGGAGAATCTAAATACCAATTTTGACGTCTGTAACATCGTCGGTTTTTGAGATATACATGATATCCTCATAAAAAAATTCACCCCCCTTTTTCCCCCTCTTTGGGACGTAATTTCCAAAAATCCTTCCTTAGTGGGTGCCTACGTCATAAAAACAACATAACATCCAAATTTCACGTTCCTAGGTTTAAACGGTTTGAGATGGGAGTTGATGAGTCAGTCAGGACTTCTTCTTTTATATATATATATATATATATATATATATATATATATATATGTATATATATATATATATATATATATATATATATATATATATATATAGATATAGATAGATAGATAGATAGATAGATAGATAGATAGATAAACTGAGCGGACTTACTTCCAATATTGCAGTCACACTGTAACAAGCGTGTTATTAAAATTTATTGTCTAAAAGTGTTGCTTTTTTTTAATAATTAACCAACTATCGGCTAGATTACGAGTTTTGCGGCTTGCGGGGCTAACGCTCCTTTTTTTTCTTACCGCTCCCTTAAGCCAACGCTGGTATTATGAGATTTCTGCAAGCCGGCGTTAGCCTCAGAAAAGTGAGCGTTGAGCAAAATTTAGCTCCACATCTCACTTTAATACCAGCGCGGCTTACGGTAGTAGTGAGCTGGCAAAACGTGCTCATGCACGATTTCCTCATAAGAAACAATGGGGCTGAGCTGGCTGAAAAAAAAACTAACACCTGCAAAAAAGCAGCGTTCAGCTCCTAACGCAGCCCCATTGTTTCCTATGGGAAAATAAAAAAATATGTCTACACCTAACACCCTAACATGAACCCTGAGTCTAAACACCCCTAATCTTACACTTATTAACCCCTAATCTGCCGCCCCGACATCGTCGACACCTGCATTATACTATTAACCCCTAATCTGCTGCTCCGGACACTGCCGCCACCTTCATTATACTTATAAACCCCTAATCTGCTGCCCCCAACATCGCCGACACCTACATTATAGTTATTAACCCCTAATCTGCCCCCCAACATCGCCGCAACTATATTAAATTAATTAACCAGTATAATAAAGTTATTAACCCCTAAACCTAAGTCTATCCCTAAGCCTAACACCCCCTAACTTAAATATAATTTAAATTAAATGAAATTAATTTAACTTAATTAAATAAATTATTCTTATTTAAAACTAAATACTTACCGATAAAATAAATCCTAAGCTAGCTACAATATAACTAATAGTTACATTGTAGCTAGCTTATGATTTATTTTCATTTTACAGGCAACTTTGTATTTATTTTAGCTAGGTACAATAGTTATTAAATAGTTATTAACTATTTAATAACTACCTAGCTAAAATAAGTACAAAAAACCTGTAAAATAAACCCTAACCTAAGTTACAATTACACCTAACACTACACTATCATTAAACTAATTACCTAAACTACCTACAATTAATTACAATAAATTTAAATGAAGTAAATTACGAAAAAAAACAAACACTAAATTACAGAAAATAAAAAAGAATTACAAGAATTTTAAACTAATTACACCTAATCTAATCCCCCTAATAAAATAAAAAAGCCCCCCAAAATAATAAAATTTCCCTTAAAAGGGCCTTTTGCGGGGCATTGCCCCAACATTAAAACTCACCACCCACACACCCCTACTCTAAAGCCCACACAATCCCCCCTTAAAAAACCTTACACTACCCCCCCTGAAGATCACCCTACCTTGAGCCGTCTTCACCCAGCCGGGCACAAGTGGTCCTCCATACGGCAGAAGTCTTCATCCGATCAGGGCAGAAGAGGTCCTCCAGACGGCAGAAGGCTTCATCCAGACGGCATCTTCTATCTTCATCCTTCCGGAGCGGGTCCATCTTCAATCCAGCCGACGCGGAGCATCCTCTTCAAACGAAGTCCTAACGAAGAATGAAGGTTCCTTTAAATGACGTCATCCAAGATGGCATCTCTTGAATTCCGATTGGCTGATAGAATCCTATCAGCCAATCGGAATTAAGGTAGGAAAAATCCTATTGGCTGATGCAATCAGCCAATAGGATTGACCTCGAATTCTATTGGCTGATTGGAACAGCCAATAGAATGCGAGGTTAATCCTATTGGCTGATTGGATCAGCCAATCGGATTGCACTTCAATCCGATTGGCTGATAACATCATCCAATAGGATTTTTCCTACCTTAATTACGATTGGCTGATAGGATTCTATCAGTCAATCAGAATTCAAGGGATGCCATCTTGGATGACGTCATTTAAAGGAACTTCATTCTTCGTTAGGACTTCGTTTGAAGAGGATGCTCCGCGTCGGCTGGATTGAAGAAGGACCCGCTACGCTCCGGAAGGATGAAGATAGAAGATGCCGCTTGGATGAAGCCTTCTGCCGTCTGGAGGACCTCTTCTGCCCTGATCGGATGAAGACTTCTGCCGTATGGAGGAGCACTTGTGCCCGGGGTGTAGGGGTGTATTGTAGGGGTGTGTGGGTTTTAATGTTCGGGGCGTATTGTATTTTTTTTTTTTTACAGGTAAAAGAGCTGATTACTTTGGGGCAATGTCCCACAAAAAGGCCCTTTTAAGGGCTATTTGTAATTTAGTATAGGGTAGGGTTTTATTTTTATTTTGGGGGGCTTTTTTATTTTATTAGGGGGATTATATTAGGTGTAATTAGTTTAAAATTCTTGTAATTCTTTTTTTATTTTCTGTAATTTAGTGGGTTTTTTTTTCGTATTTTAGTTTATTTAATTTTATTGTAATTAATTGTAGGTAGTTTAGGTAATTAGTTTAATGATACTGTTAGGATTTATTTTACAGGTACTTTTGTCTTTATTTTAGCTAGGTAGTTATTGAATAGTTAATAACTATTTAATAACTATTGTACCTAGTTAAAATAAATACAAACTTGCCTGTAAAATAAAAATAAACCCTAAGCTAGCTACAATGTAACTATTAGTTATATTGTAGCTAGCTTAGGGTTTATTTTATCGGTATTTCGTTTTAAATAGGAATAATCTATTTAATTATGTTAAATTAATTTCGTTAAATTTAAATTATATTTAAGTTAGGGGGGGTTAGACTTAGGGTTAGACTTAGGTTTAGGGGTTAATACATTTATTAAAGTGGCGTCGATGTCCGGTCGGCAGATTAGGTGTTAATAATTGTAGGTAGGTGGCGGCGACGTTGGGGGCGGCAGATTAGGGGTTAATAAATATAATGTAGGTGTCGGCGATGCTAGGGGCAGCAGATTAGGGGTTTATAGGTATAATCTAGGTGGCGGCGATGTCCGGTCGGCAGATTAGGGGTTAAAAAAATTATTTTAGTGTTTGCAATGTGGGGGTCCTCGTTTTAGGGGTTAATAGGTAGTTTATGGGTGTTAGTGTACTTGTTAGCACATTAGTTAAAAGCTTTATGTTAGCCCATAACACTCTTAACTACTGACTTTTAAATGCGGTAGGAGTCTGTACAGGAGAGGGTCTACCGCTCACTTCTTCCAAGACTCGTAATACCAGCGTTAGGCAAATCCCATTAAAAAGATAGGATACACAATTGACGTAAGGGGATTTGCGGTAGCCTCGAGTCGCAGAAGAAAAGTGAGTGGTACACCTGTACCTGTCAGACTCGTAATACCAGCGGGCGTTAAAAAGCAGCGTTGGGACCTCTCAACGCTGCTTTTTAAGGCTAACGCCAAACTCGTATATTAATTCTATTGTTCCTGCAAGTTCTTCTGCTAGTGTTTCTGGTAGGGCCTTTGAAGAAGGACATTAGTTGAAACATCTTTTTTAATCATGTCAAAAATGTACAGACTTGATTTACTGTTTTGATGCCAATGAACCATCATATTTAAAATAATGTGCACATTTGTACATTAAAGGGCCATAAAACCCAAACAGAGAATGAAGCAAAAGTGAAAATAGAAGTAGATTGGAAGGTTGTTTTAAATTATATGCTCTATCTGAAACATGAAGAAACCATTTGGGTTTCATGTCCCTGTAAGCAACTGTCCTCCTCTGCATATTTTACCACTGGCTTAATTATGGTTGGGGCATTTAATTTTTTATCCCAACTCAAAAAATGTCTGCAGGTGCCCATGTATTAATTTATGTATAACAAGTAACACACTATGGCCTAAATTACGAATCTTGCATTAGGCTTAAAAAGCAGCGCTGGCCGGTCCCAACGCTGCTTTTTAACGCCCGCTGGTATTACGAGTCTTGCAGGTACAGGTGTACCGCTCACTTTTTTGGCCAGACTCGAAAATACCGCAAATCCACTTACGTCAATTGCGTATCCTATATTTTCAATGGGACTTGCATATTGGTATTATGAGTCTTCCAAAAAGTGAGCGGTACACCCTCTCCTGTCAAGCCTGGTACCGCATTTTAAAGTCAGTAGTCAAGAGTTTTACACTACAACGCCGTAGCATAAAACTCTTAACTAAAGTGCTAAAAAGTACACTAACACCCATAAACTACCTATTAACCCCTAAATCAAGGCCTTCCCACGTCGCAAACACTAAAATAAATATTTTAACCCCTAATCTGCCGAACCGGACATCGCCGCCACTATAATAAATATATTAACCCTTAAACCGCCGCATTCTTGCATCACAAACACTATTTAAATATTATTAACCCCTAATCTGCCAGCCCTAACATCGCCGCCACCTACCTACATTTATTAACCCCTAATCTGCCGCCCCAACGTCGCCGCCACTATAATAAAGTTATTAACCCCTAAACCTAAGTCTAACCTTAACCCCACCTAACTTAAATATAATTTAAATAAATCTAAATAAACTTACTACAATTAACTAAATATTAAATATTTAAAACTAAATACTTACCTATAAAATACTTACCTATAAAATAAACCCTAAGCTAGCTACAATATAACTAATAGTTACATTGTAGCTAGCTTAGGGTTTATTTTTATTTTACAGGCAACTTTGTATTTATGTTAACTAGGTAGAATAGTTACTAAATAGTTTTTAACTTTTTAATAACTACCTAGTTAAATTAAAGACAAATTTACCTGTAAAATAAAACCTAACCTAAGTTACAATTACACCTAACACTACAATTAAATTAATTACCTAAATTAAATACAATTAAATAAAATTATCTAAAGTACAAAAAAACCCAAACACTAAATTACAGAAAATAATAAACAAATTACAAGATTTTTAAACTAATTACACCTAATCTAATCCCCCTAACAAAATAAAAAAGCCCCCCCAAAATAAAAAAGCCCTACCCTACACTAAATTACAAATAGCCCTTAAAAGGGCCTTTTGCGCGGCATTGCCCCAAAGTAATCAGCCCTTTTACCTGAAAAAAAATTACAATCTCCCCCCAACATTAAAACCCACCACCCACACAACCAAACCTACACTAAAACCCACCCCCCCTTAAAAAAAACTATCACTAACCCCCTGAAGATCACCTTACCGGGAGACGTCTTCACCCAACCGGGCCGAAGTCCTCAACGAATCTGGGAGAAGTCTTCATCCAAGCTGGGCGAAGTGGTCCTCCAGATGGGCAGAAGTCTTCAGCCAGACGGCATCTTCTATCTTCATCCATCCGGCGCGGAGCGGGTCCATCTTTAAGACATCCGACGCGGAGCATCCTCTTCTTCCGACGGCTAAATACAGAATGAAGATTCCTTTAAATGACGCCATCCAAGATGGCGTCCCTTCAATTCTGATTGGCTGATAGAATTCTATCAGCCAATCGAAATTAAGGTAGAAAAAATCATATTGGCTGATGCAAAAATCTTGTAATTTGTTTATTATTTTCTGTAATTTAGTGTTTGTTTGTTTTTTGTACTTTAGATAATTTTATTTAATTGTAATTAATTGTATTTAATTTAGGTAATTAATTTAATTGTAGTGTAGTGATAGGTGCAATTGTAACTTAGGTTAGGTTTTATTTTACAGGTAAATTTGTCTTTATTTTAACTAGGTAGTTATTAAATAGTTAATAACTATTTAATAACTATTGTACCTAGTTAAAATAAATACAAAGTTGCCTGTAAAATAAAAATAAACCCTAAGCTAGCTACAATGTATATTAATTAATAATTAGTAATTAGTTATATTGTAGCTAGCTTAAGGTTTATTTTATAAGTAAGTATTTAGTTTTAAATAGGAATAATTTATTAAATGATAGGAATATTTATTTAGATTTATTTAATTTTATTTAAGTTAGGGGGTGTTAGGGTTAGGGTTAGACTTAGATTTAGGGGTTAATAACTTTAATATAGTGGCGGCGACATTGGGGGCGGCAGATTAGGGGTTAATAACTATAATGTAGGTGACGACGATGTTGGGGGCGGCAGATTAGGGGTTAATAACTATAATGTAGGTGTCGGCGATGTTGGGGGCAGCAGATTAGGGGTTAATAAGTGTAAGATTAGGGGTGTTTAGACTCGGGGTTCATGTTAGGGTGTAGACATAAATGTATTTTCCCCATAGGAATCAATGGGGCTGCGTTAAGAGCTTTACGCTGCTTTTTTTGCAGGTGTTAGGTTTTTTTCAGCCGGCTCTCCCCCATTGATTCCTATGGGGAAATCGTGCACAAGCACGTTTATCCAGCTCACCGCTAATGTAAGCAGTTCTGGTATTGAGGTGAGATGTGGAGCTAAATTCTACGCTCACTTTTGGTTGACGCTGGGTTGTAATAACCCGTAATACCAGCGCTGTCTGTAAGTGAGCAGTTAGCATAAACTGCTTGTTAGCACCGCACCCCTGTTAACGCAAAACCCGTAATCTAGGCGTATATTAATTCTACTTGTATGGAATTGCCAGGGTTTCTGCTAGTGCTAGTGCTCCTGTTAGGGCTTTTAATGATGGATGCTAGTTGAAATATCTCTTATAATCGTGTCTAAGGAACTTAATAAAGCAATACCAAGGATATGATGTTCTACTGAGTGATGAAAAAATGTTCCCTCCTAAATTGCAGCTAAATTGTTATACTTCTAAGGGGGGGGGCTCTACCTTCCACACTGAAATTATTTTTTGAAAATAAATAATTTTAATAAAAAACAAGACCAGGAAAACTTTGCAGTATATCAGGCTAACATCATTATGAAATAGAACAGCATCTGCATTTACAATTCAAGTCCAGTTGAGCCAGGAACCTTCTACACCAGTAAGCAAAAGTCAAAGAACGCCATGCCTTAAAGGGATAGTCTAGTCAAAATTAAACTTTAATAATTCAGATAGAGCAGGCAATTTTATGGAAGTGGAGGGCCCTCTAGTGGGCCTGTAACAAAATTAAGGGATAACTGACTTGAAGTCTGGAGTGTACTAGGTCTGTTACATTGTTGCAAGTGTGTGTGTGTGGGGGGTGTTCTGCTTACCTTTATAGGTTCTGGTTGCAGTGGATCAGGCCCCTTTTGTTCCTGGTTCCAGACTTCAAGGGAGCTTTCTTTCTATCTTCGGTTCAGAGATGGAGCGTTCCAAACAGAAGTCGGTGCCACCAAAGTGTTACAGGGAGGTCGTGCAGGAGGTCCCTGGCATGCGGGGAGCTGCAAGAGAAAGCTGTGGATCAGACTCTGAGGATATGGTACCCCCTACCCTTGCAGCTAGGCCCTGGACAGCCCCCCAGCATGAAACTAGGCCCACTGTGAGAAGGGGATTGGGCCTAGGGGACCTGACTGTAAGCCATGGGCCCCAATCCACTCCTATAGGTCACTCTCCCCAAACATTTGATGCCCCAGGTACGCTAGGTGTCCCACTGTCTCCACCCCCTCCCTTAAGTGGTGCGCAGGTGGGTGGTTTGGTGCTCCCAACTGTCATTGCCACCTCCCCTGGTGTCCCCCAAGAGGTCATTGATCCCACTATTCCCTCCATCTTGGTTCCACCGGTTTTTAAATTTACTAGGTCGCACACGAGCGCAGCTGCTGCCGTTGAGACATCATGGCAGCAGTTGCAGGCACGGCCCCCTGCGGCCTTGATGCTGGTCCTTGCCCTAGCTCAGGCCTTCATGGGGTCCTTGTCCCCTGAGAGCCTGGGAGGTGCGGGCAGTGTTTAGGTCGAGGGGAGGGGCAGCAGCATAGCACAGGCTCCAGTCGTCTCTGGGCCTCTATGGGGACTTGGGTGAATCCTCCAGTGGGGAGGATTGTGGGCTCAGTCGGACACAAAGTGGCCATAGGAGCAGGAGCGGGTCTGCGCATGGAGTCATCACCAGTAAGTTGGGGAGGCTCCGTGTGGATGTTAGGGCTGCTGATGGGGGGAGGAGTTCCTCAAGGCTGCTTGTAAAACTTCAGGGGGGAGGCGCACAGCGAGGGTACGGGAAAGGGGGGCAGGCACTGGTGCTGGGATCTACAGGGGAATAACTGTGGAAGGGCAAGAGAGCATGGTATTGGGCGCAGAATGTTTGGATGTGTCTGGTATGGCATCTTGGAGAAGGGGGGATGCAGGGAATCATGTGGCACAGGGTTTAGAGCATGGGAAGGCATGTTGAGGCCACAGGGCCAAGCTTATAGGGTGAGTGAGGAGGTGATTAGGAGGGCAGTTGCGGATGCCCTGGGAATGCGTGTTTCAGGTGAACGGGGCGGGATTGCAGGAAACCCCTCAGGGGCCCAATCACCTGTGCAGAATACTCCCTAAAATCTTTTGTTTTTGCAGGGTGTAATCACGAATCACGCTGTTCCGGCTATGGTATCGTCGTCCAGACAGGAAGCCACGGCAACTACAGCCTCGACTCACGATGCAACAGCTGCCATGTCACAGCCTCAGGTGGCAGGAGCTGCACCACCATTGGCCCCTAGTGGTGAGTACCTATTGCTTACATCTGCACACGTAGATTTAGGTACATCTTCCAGTGGGTCAGGCTCGGAGAGCGAGGGTGACTTAGGCTTAGTGGGGAAGGGCCAGAAGGAGATGTTTAAGATGATCAAGAAGTTAGTGGCAGTGCAGGTGAAGAGTAAAGGGCCTCCAGCGGTAGGTAGCCAAGTGGTCTTCTTTTCACAGGATGCTAGCATAGGGCCCCCGGGCATGGGGCAGTAGCAGTATTAAGGAAGGTTGCATCTCATGGGGATACATACCCATGTTTGGTGCATTCCTTGTAAGGGCATCTGAAATCGAAGGTGGTGAAAAAGATTCAGGATGGGCAATATTTCAACATCTTTGAACTTTCACCAGAGGCGGGCAGAGCTAGAGAACGGGCAGCGGATGGAACAGGCCCTAAGAAAGTGCAGCGGCCAGAGACATATGAGGAGTGGCAGCGGTGCTTTAGGGTACTGGCGACCTGTTATGTGGACAAATGGCATTCCCAGGGGCACAATTTGTTTAAGTATAAGGATACCATGGCGTGAATATGAAATGGCCTTCCGTAGAAAGATGGTGGGTAACCCTTTTCTGCATTTTGGGACCCAGGATCTCCACTTGTGGTCAAAACTGGTCAAAACTGGGGTTAGAGGGTGCAGCGGTTAGCTCCCCTGGTGTTCGCCAGGGAGCTAGCCTTCCCTCACCAGGGCCAAAATGGCATGGCATTGAATGCTGGAAGTTTCAGGATAAGCAATGTGACAGGGGAGCGAATTGTTCCTTTCCTCACATTTGCAAATTCTGTAGTAGGCCACACCCTGGGGTCGAGTGCAGCAGGAGGAAGGAGTCAGGTCCTGAGAAGCCAGGCCCCAGGGGGGGCCCTGGACTCAAGGGCTCAAATGCCCCTTAAGGCGGCTGCCTTGCTGCCATGGCTGGTGCATTACCCTGATGCAAAAATGGCTTGTCTGCTCAGGGTGGGGTTGGAAGAGGGGTTTAGAATTCCTGTGGGGGGTAATGCAGTAGGTTCTACGGTACACCGTAACCTTAAATCTGCATTTGAATTTCCAGAGGTAGTTGTGGAGAAATTGGATAAAGAGGTGGCATTGGACAGGGTGGCTGGCCCATTCTTGGAGCGGCCACTTGACGAATTGGTGGTGTCCCCTTTGAGGCTGGGGCCTATGAAGGACCAGGACACGTTCAGGCTCATACACCATTTATCTTTTCCGAAAGGGGCATCAGTTAATGACGCCATTAACCCGGAGTTGAGCTCTGTGCATTACCAGTCCTTTGGCGACGCTCTAGTGATTGTCAGGGGAAAGGGTAAGGGTGCTTTAAGAGTGAAGCTAGACATAGAGTCTGCATTCCGGTTATTGCCTCTCCATCCATCAGCCTTCAGGCTCATGGGTATGAAGTTTCACAGGGCGTCCTATGTGGATAGATGCCTTCCCATGGGGTGCTCACTGTTGGGTGGGCTATTTGAAAGTTTTAGCTCCTTTTTACACTGGGTAGTGCAGAAGGCGTCTGGAGGTGGGGCCGTGGCTCACTATCTGGATGACTTTCTGCTGGTGGGAAGGGCTGATTCTGACGAATGTGCTCAGATGATGGCAGTCATGCAGGATATGATGGAAAGATTTGGGGTGCCTTTGGCGGGGGATAAGACACAGGGCCCCTGCACATGTCTAACTTTCTTGGTTATTGAAATTGACACACTAGCGGAGGTTTGCACCTTCTTCAGGTGGTTTTGTCAGTGGTAGGTGCAGTTTTATTTCCCTTAAGGAATTACAGTCCCTGCTGGGGCTGTTGAATTTTGCTGGTAGGGCAGTGCCAATGGGTAGAATCTTTAATAGGAGATTAGAGGGTCAACTTCAGGGGCCCTGAGGGGCAAGGGCCCGGATTAGGGTGACCGGTGAGATGAAGGCGGATTTCTTGGTTTGGGAGGAATTTCTGATTAAATTCAATGGGGTCTGCTTATGGAGGAGGGACCCTATTTCAAACCAGTCGCTGCACCTATTTACGGATGCATCAGGGGGTTTCGGGTACGGGGCTTACCTGGACGGGGAATGGAGTGCAACCCCGTGGCCATTAGACTGGGTTTTGTCAGGTCTCACAAGAAACCTGACGCTGTTGGAGCTTTTTCCAATCATAGTCTCAATCGAGCTTTGAGGTCATAAACTGGCAAATAGGTCAGTTAATTTTTGGATGGACAACATGAGTGTGGGGTACGCCATAAATCGGTTGTCAGGGTCGTCCCAAAGGTGGTCTCATACTTGAAACATTTGGTGTTGTGCTGGCTACAGTTGAACATTAGTTTCACCACTAGGCATGTGTCTGGGGTGAATAATGTGATAGCAGATGCTTTGTCTAGGTTTAACTTGAATTTATTTAGGAAGGTTGCTCCTAGGGCCACACAAGTAAGCTTACCTTGCCTACATTTTCTTTGGCAGATGGCGGGGCTGGGAAAACATTATCCCCTCTAGTCTGGGCGCCTTTAGCTCCCAAGACGTGGAGAACCTATGTAAACCACTGGAGAGCTTGGGATAGTTTTGCCAGACAGCAGGGTTTCCAGGTCCAGTCGGCTACTCAGGTAAATTTGCTTGATTGGTTGGCATGATTGCACGAGCAAGGGGTGTCTAGATTAGCGGTGCAGGGCAGATTGTCAGCAGCTTCTTTCTTTAATAAGACATTTGGGATAGCTGATTGCTCGGGCGCGTTTCTGGTGAGACAAGTCCTGAAAGGGTGGGGACGGCTGTCCCCCCCCCCCCCCGCAGCAAGGATCATAGGGAACCAATCACTCTGTTATGTTTACGTGAGTTGGTGGGGAAGCTACAGACTGTGTGCTCCTCGACACAGATGGGGGAATCAAACGGGAACATGTGAGGCTGGCGGAGAACGGTTTGATGCTGTTGGTTCCTAAATAAAAAACTGATCAAGAGGGAAAGGGGGATTGGCCCCCTTTTAAATAGGCATGACATACCTGAATGCTGCCCTGTTTGGAGTTTCAAGGAATATTGCACAAATGATTTTCTTGGGAACATTGCTAACCTTGTCTTGGAGAGCAGGGTCTTTGAAAACTCTGTGCTTTAGGTGGGGTTAGTGTTGTAGCTCAGCTTGTGTACTCATGTTCTTTCAGGTAAGAATTCTCCCCGATGCACATTTGGATAATAGGGCACTCCTTTGTGCATTGGGTGTCCATCAGGGCCCTGCGTTTGCCAGATGGGCAGCAATTGGGATTCCCCTCATCAAGAGCTAGCATTCAGTGGCTGGGATGCAGGGGTTTAATGTGGGACGAGTTGCCGACCCTGATTCAGGATGCGCATAGGAGGTGGGGGCAGCCTCACATTGTTGTTGTGCACCTGGGAGAGAATGATTTGGGGTCAGTTCCAGTTCTTGACTTGATTAGGAAAATTATGTCAGATATCCGTTGGTTGTGCGCTTGGCTCCAGAATGTTAAAATTGGTTGGTCCAACGTAGTCGCACAACTTTTGCATTGAAAATTGGGATTAGGGTCCCTGGAGAGAAATGCTTGTATAGCACTCTATGCCCAGACTGATATGTAGAGGTAGAAAAGTTTATTTTAAAAGATAACTTTTATTGATTTAGTTAAAAATATGGGTAAACACACACATTTAAAATTACTCTATAGCTTGTAGCTAAAGTAAATTATTTGTGAGATCTGTTATTTTATATCAGGCCTTTGTAGCATCTATTAATAATCAGTTCTCACTGGTTTATATACACCAGTTCTCATACCTTGAGCTTGTCTCCTAGGTTACTTGTGTGATTGGTGTGAGAATACCTTTGTGCTTGTTATTCATTGATTTATGCTGTACAGTGGAATTATGATCCAATATTTTGATTAGTGGCTTATAGTCCAACCTATTAACGTTTCACACTTCAGAAGATGTTACATTAGGTAATTGTGTTCCATCACTCCTGTGGTATCACACATACAAATTCTCGTGGTTTATTTGAGATCTCATATGATAATAAAGTTCATTAACTCCTACTATAATCTTCTTATATATATGAAAGATGTCTTATCATAAAGTTTTCTGTAGTTTGACAGGTGTAATATCTAATAGTTATCACTGTGTATTTGTGCTTATTGTGCACATTTATTTATGTTGTATTTGTTTCAGTGCATGTAAATTAAATGCTGTTATTCAAAAATACATTACGTATTCATATATATCTCTCAATATCTGTATTACATACACGTAATTATATCTCTTCACGTGTTGCTATGCTTATGAGATAGGGTAATTCCTGCGTTGTCTAAGTTATCCCTTTATAGGGCTGTTATCTTCATATATTATTTATTTGCACTTATTGCAGATAATCTCTATTAGTTATGTATTCCACTTAAGGGTTAATGTGTCAAGATATCATTCAGATTTCATGTTCTCAAACACAGTATTAGTTTTCCCCTTTTCCTATGCTATTTACAAGAGAAAAATATTTGCTTTAATTTTGAAACAGTTTATTATCGCACTGTTGCCAATGATATTTATATATATTTCACTTAGGGGTTAATGTGTCAAGATATCACTCTAATTTCACATTCCCAGCTGCAGTGGTAACTTTCCCCGTTTTACAAGCTGTTGCAATCAGAAAAATATTTACTTGGATTTTGAAACAAATTATTATTAGTGATGTCGCGAACATAAAATTTTGCGTTCGCGCACCGCGAACGCGAACTTCCGCAAAAGTTTGCGAATTGGTCGAACCGGGCGAACCGCCATTGACTTCAATGGACAGGCGAATTTTAAAACCCACAGGGACTTTTTCTGGCCACAATAGTGATGGAAAAGTTGTTTCAAGGGGACTAACACCTGGACTGTGGCATGCCGGAGGGGGATCCATGGCAAAACTCCCATGGAAAATTACATAGTTGAGCCTGACACAAAAAAGCAGACTGATGTTTCACAGTCCAAACAGGTTTTTTTATATTTTTAAATGTACACTACTATTAAACAAGATATGAGTGGTGGCACTGGGCAAGTGGGCACAGTATACGCTGTGAGCCTGACACAAAAAAAGCAGACTGATGTTTCACAGTCCATAAAGTTTTTTTTTTTTTTAAATGTACACTTACACTACTATTAAACAAGATATGAGTGGTGGCACTGAGCAAGCGGGCACAGTATATGCTGTGAGCCTGACACAAAAAAGCAGACTGATGTTTCACAGTCAAAAAAGTTTTTGTTTTTTTAAATGTACACTTACACTACTATTAAACAAGATATGAGTGGTGGCACTGGGCAAGTGGGCACAGTATACGCTGTGAGCCTGACACAAAAAAGGAGACTGATGTTTCACAGTCAAAAAAGTTTTTTTTTTTAAATGTACACTACTATTAATATGAGTGGTGGCACTGGGCAAGTGGGCACAGTATACGCTGTGAGCCTGACACACACGCTGGCAGACAGGCAACTGCAATTAGATTACACAAGCAGACTGATGTTTCACAGTCAAAAAAGTTTTTTTTTTTTAAAATTTACACTACTGTTACACTAGATATGAGTGGTGGCACTGGGCAAGTGGGCACAGTATACGCTGTGAGCCTGACACACACGCTGGCAGGCAGGCCACTGCAATTAGATTACACAAGCAGACTGATGTTTCACAGTCAAAAAAGTTTTTTTTTTTTTAAATTTACACTACTGTTACACCAGATATGAGTGGTGGCACTGGGCAAGTGGGCACAGTATACGCTGTGAGTCTGACACACACGCTGGCAGGCAGGCAACTGTAATTAGATTACACAAGCAGACTGATGTTTCACAGTCAAAAAAGTTTTTTTTTTTTAAATTTACACTACTGTTACACTAGATATGAGTGGTGGCACTGGGCAAGTGGGCACAGTATACGCTGTGAGCCTGACACACACGCTGGCAGGCAGGCCACTGCAATTAGATTACACAAGCAGACTGATGTTTCACAGTCAAAAAAGTTTTGTTTTTTTTAAATTTACACTACTGTTACACCAGATATGAGTGGTGGCAGTGGGCAAGTGGCCACAGTATATGCTGTGAGCCTGATACACACGCTGGCAGGCAGGCAACTGCAATTAGATTACACAGGGGAAAAGAAAAACAGACTGATGTTCTAGCCCTAAAAAGGGCTTTTTGGGGTGCTGTCCTTACAGCAGAGATCAGATGAGTCCTTCAGGACTGTAGTGGACACTGAATACACTAGCCTAGCTATCAATTTCCCTATTCAATCAGCAGCAGCTACACTGTCCCTCCTCTCCCTAAGAATGCAGCTTCTGAATGAATCTAAAATGGATCCTGTCCAGGAGGTAGGAGGGTCTGGGAGGGAGGGTCTGCTGCTGATTGGCTGGAATGTGCCTGCTGACTGTGAGGTACAGGGTCAAAGTGTTACTCAATGATGACGAATAGGGGGCGGATCGAACATCGCATATGTTCACCCGCCGCAGCGAACGCGAACATCCTATGTTCGCCGGGAACTATTCGCCTGCGAACTATTCGCAACATCACTAATTATTATCACACTATAACCAATATTGTTACTGTGTTTGCACAAGTCTGCTGAAGTGTCTCTTCTCTTGATGTCTATTAGGTGTTTAGAAAGTTCTATAAGGACTATTGTTTGCCTCAAGATGTATTTGATGTTAGTACTGTTCTTTTGTACAGTTTTTTTAAATGGTTATTTCTGTACTTGTTCCGTATCTATGCACAGAGTTAAAATTATTTACTCTATCTTGAACATATTGAGTCTTTGTTCTCATATGTTCAAAGTGATTTGAAAGAGCCCAGCAATATAATGTTACCGCCTGTCGAGGTTTCTGGCCTCAATCCCAGTCACACATTCTCTGTCCTGTTAGGAACGTGTGGCTGTATTTTTGTAATTATGTTTGGACTGTTGTTGGTCTGAAATTGCACTCGAATGTTTGTGATACTTTTTATGTTAGCAAATCTTAAAGTGATCGTTTGTATGCTCACTTTGTATTTGTGCAAAAAATTGCATTTTTTTTAAAATTACAGAAAAAAATAAACAAAATTATCCAAAATTATTTTTTTAAACCTAATTTAATACCCCTATAAAACAAAAAACTACCCCAAAATAAAAACACCCCCTAATCTAACACTAAACTATCAATAGCCCTTAAAAGGGCCTTTTTGTAGGGCATTGCCCTGAAGAAATCAGCTCTTTTACATAAAAAACACCCCCTAAATTAGCCCCAATTACATAAAATAAAAAAGACTTTCTACCTAAAAAATAAACACTTACCAAATAAAAAATCCTAACATTACATTAAAAAAACAAAAACAAAACCAAAGATTAAATTAAAATAAAAAATCTTATATTACAAAAAATAAAAAATCTAAAATTACAGAAAAAAATAAACAAAATTATCCAAAATAATTTTTTTTAAACCTAATCTAATACCCCTATAAAAACAAAAAATCTACCCCAAAATACAAACACCCCCTAATCTAACACTAAGGGCGTGATCACATATACGGCGCATGTTTCGGCGCAAGCGTTGGAACCTGCGCCTCCCGTAATTTCACCTCGCACATCGGGGTATTACATATACTGCGCCGTTATATGCTAAGCTGGCGTAAGTAGGACAAACTGGCGATCTTCTGAAATGTGCGCAAATACACATTTTAGTCGTCGCAAGTAACTTACGCCAGTATTTTGTCCACGGAAAGTGTCAATAAAGAGTAGTTTTATGCAAATTAGGCTAACACTCGTAAAAATGAACCGCGATTTCATATAAAAATGCGACACGTATTTACGCTATTCAAAATTCATATATAAACCCATGCGCAGCCGCCATTTTCTTCAGTTTGGATTGTTCTCTGAGCTACAGCACACTACACTGAAGTGGAGGATTAGTCAGAGTAGAGAGAGAGGCGCAAACAAAGGAGTTAGTTAGATTGCATTGTTGTTTGATTAAGCTTGTACACTTACACATATTTTTACATATTGCACACATTTTGCATACATATGCAAATACACCAAACTTTTTTTCTCACACATTTTATTTGAATTTCACAGTGTGATAGGCTGAGTGTTTGGTTGTGATTGTGTGTGATTGAACTGGGAGTGAGTGTGTGTAGTGTGATGTAGTGTGAGGATGGCAGGGAGAGGTAGGGAGGAGGGGAGGAGGGGAGAGGAGTGGCAGGGAGAGGAGTATTGGAGAGGACAGGAGGAGCAGTGGGGTCCCCATCAGGGAGTAAGTGGAGTGGGGAGAGGGAGAGCTAGAAGGGATGATGGGAGGGGAGATGCCCGAGAGCCCAAAAGAGCAGGCACATCTAGGAGAGGGACAGAGGGTGCACATGTGGACAGAAGGAGGGAGGAGGGAGAGGATAGGGAGGAACCCACACCAGGAACATCACAGGGAGGAAGCCAGGTGTCCATGGAGGATGAGAGGCTGAGATGTCCCAACTTCTCATTTGAGGAAAATGTTGCCCTAGTCCAGGCCATCATGGACAATTACAGTGCCCTCTTCGGGCAGTAGAAGGGCAAAGGCATTGCCAAAAGGATAAAAACTGCATGGTTGGTGGTAGAGGATGCCGTCAAGAGTGTGGCCCCGCAGAGGAGGACTGTTGCGGGCCTGAAAAAGCAGTGGAATGACTGCAAGAGGCGGGTCAAAGAAAAGATGGGGCAGGAAGCTATGCATCAGAGGGGAACAGGCGGTGGTCCATCCCTGGATATTGAGTATAACACCTGGCAGGAGATGATACACAGGTCCCTGAGTATCACAGCAGTCTGTGGACTTCCAGGGGCTCGTGACTCAGGGGCTGCAACCACAGCACATCATACTGGTGAGTAACATCCCACACACCAGTATTATATGTATTTGAGATATAACATCCTTTAATATCACACATTCATGTACACAATGAGGAGCATGGTATTTGGCCTACTAAAAA
This sequence comes from Bombina bombina, assembly GCF_027579735.1. NCBI lineage: Eukaryota > Metazoa > Chordata > Amphibia > Anura > Bombinatoridae > Bombina > Bombina bombina. Next base: position 784,445,325 of record NC_069500.1, read on the forward strand.
AACATCTACATTTATATTTTACATTAATGCTACTTAACACAATGCAATTCATAATATGATGTGTAATAGTGCAATACTAACATGTCTCAGATTAACACAGGACACATGTTATAGAGTTTGACATGAGAATCAGTATAGGCCCTAGCATGTATCAATGTATATTGTATGCCCACGTGGACATATATCTGACTTTACTAATCCATCTCATCCTTTGACTCCTTCACAGAACCTCCTGTCACAAGGATGCAAACATCCATGCCACCACCACCCTTCAGGCAACTGCAAGAACAGTATGCTCCCAGTCATGAGCATGGTTGGATGGCTTCAGTTGAGGACACGGGAGTGATGCCACCACCATTGCCATATGACAAGATTCCTGGCCAGAGGAATATCCTCCCTTTGGCTTTGAGGGGGAGCCAAGACAGCAACAAAGGGTCCATGTATTTACCCCCCCCCCCACAACACAATCTCATGGCAGTCAGGGATTTTACCCACAGACAATGTCACAGGAAGTTCCAATTGGACAGGCTGAGTGGTCACACACTCGTCATCATTGGGACTATCAACCAACCATACGAGCTCCACCATCCTCAGCAATTGGACGAGCTCCACCATCCTCAGCAATTGGACGAGTTCAACCATCCTCAGCAATTGGACAAGCTCCCCCATTGGCAGATGGAAATAGAGCAGATTCTACAGCTGCACCTCAAGAACCATCAGATGCAGGTGACCCTGCCCCACATGAACCATCAGTTGAAGCTGGCCCTGCCCCACATGAACCAGCAGTTGAAGCTGGCCCTGTCCCACATGAACCATCAGTTGAAGCTGCCCCTGCCCCACATGAACCAGCAGTTGAAGCTGGCCCTGCACCTCAAGCAACAGCAGATGCAGGTGACCCTGCCCCACAAGCACCTAGAAGCCCTGCTGCTCAAGAGCCTGTGGATGCATTGTATTCACCCCTGGGTGAGGAATACATTGCACTCCAGAGGAGGCTCATAACAAGCACAGAGAACATACAAAGAGGCCAAGAGAGGTTCTTCAGGAACCATGAAAGGTTCATCAGGAGCCAAGAGAGGAGACAACAACGTAGCATAGAGCTACAGAGGGACATGGCAGCATCGTTAAGTGCAAGTGTTCATAACCAATCACAGATGATGTGAATTCTGTCTGATATGCAGATGCAAATGGACAATAGAAGGAGAGAACAAAATCAACTCTTGGGTGTGTTGGTTGAGCACTTTACACACCAGCAGGACACTGCCTCCAGCCTATCATCTGTGGCCAGCACACCAGCAGAAACATCAGAATCTTCTCAAACCAGGAGAACAAGGCAATCCATTACAGTCACCTCAGCTCCCTCGTCCAAGAAGCCAAAAAAGAAATAAATATTCTTATAGTTCACCATAAATCTTGTCCTCTGTTATTTACCATATAATTGTCATCCACATCCATGTGAGGTGTGCTTTAGTACACTAATATTGTTAAAACATATAATAAGACCTGTGTGGAAATTGCAAAAAAAAGGTAATATTATCATGTTTATGACATATTCTTGTACTATAACTCACATCCATAATAGTTGTTTATGAAGGGTACATATAGGAATATTCACTTCTAAGATGTAAATCAATGTATCTCACATCCAATATAAATTGACACATTTGTATATATAGTAGTGATGTTACTGATAGGGTGGGCATTATCATGTGTTTTAAGGATGCAGGTGAGAGGTTGTGGTGTCTGTGATTGGTTTAATACAATTGCAAAGAGGCAGCCTTCAAGAAGGTCTTAGAAATTATCATATGAGCCATCCTAGGTTTTGCTTTCAACTAAGAATACCAAGAGAACAAAGTAAGTGTTAGAATTAAATCTGAAAGTAGTTTGAAATAACATGCCCTATTTAAAACAAGAAGGTTTTCTTTGGACTTGACTGTCCCTTTATATATTTTGGCATCAATGCCAAGCTGTGTTAGCATTAGAATAAATTACTACTGGAGTAGTGGGTTCTAAAGAGATGAAGGTAATACAATTATGATTTCCCATTGTTCTCTCCTCCAAGTATTGTTGATTGTTTTGAGAAGAAATGTAAAGTAAATAAGCAAGTATATGTCCACAATGTGATGAAGTACCTACAAGCTCAATCCATTTGATTATGTTGTGGCTTCAAACTATTTCAAATACACAAATAAACCTTAAAAAACAAATATCATAGTATACTGTCCCTTTAACCTTGAGATGCTGCTTAAATGTATGTGTTTGTTAAGGCTTCCAGGGAGTTGCGTTGCTTTTTTAGTCAGTGCAAGGGTTGATGCGCCTGCAATATGTGGTGGGATGAGAATGGAGTAGATTTTCTGAATTCTGCGAGCATAAGTCCTTACGCTGTATATTGGATACCAAATTGCGCGGCTGTTCTATGTTAGTCTATGGGTAAAAAAAATACGTCCGAAGGGTGAAATATACGCGAGTAACTTTTATGCTACGCCGTATATGTAATACCAAAATCTTGTAAAATCTGGCAGCGGAGGATTTTGCGGGCGACGCTGCATATGTAATGGAGGCCTAAACTACCAATAGCCCTTAAAAGGGCCTTTTGTAGAGCATTGCCCTGAAGAAATCAGCTCTTTTACATAAAAACTACAAATTAGCCACTAACAGTAAACCCTCCCCACCCACCCAACCCCCCCAAAATAAAAAAAACCTAATTCTAAAAAAAAAATCTAATCAACCCATTGCCCCTAAAGGGGCATTTGTATGGGGATTGCCCTTAAAAGGGAAATCAGCTCTTTTGCTGCCCTTTTTAAAATAATAAAAGCCCTAATCTAAAAAAAAAAAATACTCCAAAAAAACCCCCCAAAAACCTAACACTAACTACAAAAAATGTACTCGCCATTCTTAAGATCCGGACATTGATCTTTTCCAGGTGCAGCAAAGTCTTCATCCAGGCAGTGAAGATCTTCCAGGACGGCACCATCTTCCATCTTCATCCTGGTTGCTAAATGGCGGAGCTTAGCTAGAACGGCGGCACAGAAGGGTCTTCTTCATATGATCATCCGCCGTACACTGAAGATTGAATGCAAGGTACGCCTTTTATATTGGGCTACCTTGCATTCCTATTGGCTGAAAATGTCAAATCAGCCAATAGGATGAGAGCTACTTAAATCTTATTGGCTTTTCAAATCAGCCTATATGATTTAAGCAGCTTTCATCCTATAGGCTGATTTAAAAATTTTGTGCAGACGCTCCTGCGCTTCATCACCTCTGATGAAACGCAGGTGTGTCTGCTCGAAACATGTCAGGTGTTCCAGTCTGCGATAACCTTTAGACTGTGGTTGAATAAACTTGGACTTCCTTCAGCACTTAAATTGTTCCCTTTTTGCTTTTTGTTTCACTTAACGACTGTAGAGTGCCATTATCACTGCTCCCACCAAAAGCCTTTATTGCAGCTTCTATTGGAAACCTCCAGTGATACCCTGTATTCCCTCACCACCGACTCATCCACACACAGCAGACACAGTGTGATTGCACATACCCACAGCTGTACTCTGACCAAATCCTGGACTGTCTTGGAGGGCACACCCCCACGACGCAGGTTTTCTGGCGTTTCCTGGTTTACTCAGCGGCTGGTGCAGAGGACGGTGGGCTTCATACCTGGCATCTTCGGTACCTGTTGGGATTCTACTTCACTATGCTGATACAGTGGTGAGTTATCGCATACCATTGGGAGAGACGTGACCGGGGAGGTGACAGAGGTGTCTATGTAGGCAACATTGCCATTCTGGGATACTGAATGTTTGACTTACCGTACTGACTTTTTCATTTGAGTGAAGAACTGTAACCCATGATATATACTTCTTTACGAGACTGCAATATTTACATTGGTAAAAACAGTGCGGAGTGCTTTGTCTCCCTTTTCTTTCATGTAATTAGCAAGAGTCCATGAGCTAGTGACGTATGGGATATACATTCCAACCAGGAGGGGCAAAGTTTCCCAAACCATAAAATGCCTATAAATACACCCCTCACCACACCCACAATTCAATTTTACAAACTTTGCCTCCCATGGAGGTGGTGAAGTAAGTTTGTGCTTGATTCTACGTTGATATGCGCTTCACAGCAGGCTGAAGCCCGGTTTTCCTCTCAGAGTGCAGTGAATGTCAGAGGGATGTGAGAGAGTATTGCCTATTTGAATTCAATGGTCTTCCTCTAGGGGATCTATTTCATAGGTTCTCTGCTATCGGTCGTAGAGATTTCTTCTCCTACCTCCCTTTTCAGATCAACGATATACTCTTATATACCATTACCTCTACTGATTCTCGTTTCAGTACTGGTTTGGCTATCTACTTTATGTAGATGAGTGTCTTAGGGTAAGTAAGTCTTATTTCTATTTATGACACTCAAAGCTATGGTTGGGCACTTTATATGTAAAGTTCTAAATATATGTGTTTAAACTTATATTTGCCATGATTCAGGATAATCAGTATTCCTTCATTCAGACTGTCAGTTTCATTTTTTGGGAAAATGCATATAAATTTCATTTTTCTTACCTTCAATTTTCAATTGACTTTTTTTTAAAAATTGCGGGCTGTTAGGCTCGCGGGTGCAGAAAATGCTTTTATTTATTGCGTCATTTTTGTCGCGAGACTTTTTTGGCGCAAAATGTTTCATCATTTCCGGCGTCATAGTTGGCGCCGGAAGTTTTTACGTAATTGCGTCATTTTTTACATATGTGTATTGCGGACATTTTTTTGGCGCCAAAAAATATGGGCGTCATTCTTGGCGCCAAAATGTGTTGGCATTATACTTGGCGCCAAAAATATGGGCGTCATTCCTGGCAGCCAGTTTTTTTCACACTATTTCAGTCTCACTATTCAGTTGCTTCTGGTTTTCTAGAAGCTTGTTTCATTTTGCATTTTTTCCCATTCCTGAAACTGCCATTTAAGGAATTTGATAATTTTGCTTTATATGTTGTTTTTTCTTTTACATATTGCAAGATGTCATTACCTGACCCTGGATCAGAATCTACTTCTGGAAAGATGCTGCCTGATGTCGGTTCTACCAAAGCTAAGTGCATTTGTTGTAAACTTTTGGTAACTGTTCCTCCGGCTGTTGTTTGTGATACTTGTCATGATAAGCTTTCAAACGCAGATAGTATTTCCATTAGTAATAATCCATTACCTGTTGTTGTTCCTTCAACATCTAATGTTCAGTATGTTCCTGTTAATGTTAAAGAATTTGTTTCTAAATCTATTCGGAAGGCTCTGTCTGTTATTCCTCCTTCTGCTAAACATAAGAGGTCTTTTAAAACTTCACATATTTCAGATGAATTTTTAAATGACCGCCATCATTCTGACTTATCTATTTCTGATGTGGATCTATCTGATTCAGAAGATTCTACCTCAGATATTGACACTGATAAATCTTCATATTTATTTAAGATGGAGTTTATTCGTTCTTTACTTAAGGAAGTGTTGATTGCTTTAGATATGGAGGAGTCTAGTCCTCTTGATATTAAAACTACTAAGCGTTTAAATGCAGTTTTTAAACCTCCTGTGGTTATTCCAGAAGTTTTTCCAGTTCCTGATGCTATTTCAGAAGTCATTTCTAGGGAATGGAATAGTCTGGGTACTTCATTTACTCCTTCTCCAAGGTTTAAGAAATTGTACCCTTTGCCATCTGACAGATTAGAGTTTTGGGATAAAATCCCCAAAGTTGATGGGGCTATTTCTACTCTTGCTAAACGTACTACTATTCCTACGGCAGATAGTACTTTGTTTAAAGATCCTTTAGACAGAAAGCTTGAATCCTTTCTAAGGAAGGCTTATTTATGTTCAGGTAATCTTCTTAGACCTGCTATTTCTTTGGCTGATGTTGCTGCAGCTTCAACTTTCTGGTTGGAGGCTTTAGCGCAACAAGTGTCAGACCATAATGTTTATAGCATTATTAAACTCCTTCAACATGCTAATAACTTTATGTGTGATGCCATTTTTGATATCATTAGAATTGATGTCAGGTATATGTCTTTAGCTATTTTAGCTAGAAGAGCTTTATGGCTTAAGTCTTGGAATGCAGATATGACTTCTAAGTCAACATTGCTTTCTCTTTCTTTCCAAGGTAATAAATTGTTTGGTTCTCAGTTAGACTCAATAATTTCAACTGTTACTGAGGGGAAGGGAGCCTTTTTACCTCAGGATAAAACATCTAAAGGTAAATATAGGGCTGCTAATCGTTTTCGTTCCTTTCGTCAGAATAAGGAACAAAAGCCTGACCCTTCCTCTAAAGGAACAGTTTCCGTTTGGAAACCTTCTCCAGTCTGGAATAAATCCAAGCCTTTTAGAAAGTCAAAACCAGCTCCCAAATCTGCATGAAGGTGCGGCCCTCATTCCAGCTCAGCTGGTAGGGGGCAGGTTATGATTTTTCAAAGATGTTTAGATCAATTCGAATCAAAGTCTTTGGATTCAGAACATTGTTTCACAAGGGTACAGAATAGGTTTCAAGGTAAGACCGCCTGTGAGAAGATTTTTTCTTTCACGCATTCCAGTAAATCCAGTGAAGGCTCAAGCGTTTCTGAAATGTGTTTCAGATCTGGAGTCAGCTGGGGTAATTATGCCAGTTCCAGTTCTGGAACGGGGCCTGGGGTTTTATTCAAATCTGTTCATTGTTCCAAAGAAAGAGAATTCTTTCAGACCAGTTCTGGATCTAAAAATATTGAATCGTTATGTAAGGATACCAACATTCAAGATGGTGACTATAAGGACTATTCTGCCTTTTGTTCAGCAAGGGCATTATATGTCTACAATAGACTTACAGGATGCATATCTTCATATTCCAATTCATCCGGATCACTATCAGTTCCTGAGATTCTCTTTTCTAGACAAGCATTACCAGTTTGTTGCTCTTCCTTTTGATCTAGCTACAGTCCCAAGGATCTTTTCGAAGGTTCTCTGTGCCCTTCTCTCTGTAATCAGGGAGCAGGGTATTGCGGTATTTCCTTATTTGGACGATATCTTGGTACTTGCTCAGTCTTTACATTCTGCAGAATCTCACACGAATCAACTTGTGTTGTTTCTTCAAAGACATGGTTGGAGGATCAATTTACCAAAGAGCTCCTTGATTCCTCAGACAAGGGTAACCTTTTTAGGTTTCCAAATAGATTCAGTGTCCATGACTTTGTCTCTTACAGAAAAGAGACGTCTGAAATTGGTTTCAGCTTGTCGAAACCTTCAGTCTCAATCTTTCCCTTCGGTAGCTTTATGCATGGAAATTTTAGGTCTCATGACTGCTGCATCGGACGCAATCCCTTTTGCTCGTTTTCACATGAGACCTCTCCAGCTTTGTATGCTGAATCAATGGTGCAGGGATTATACAAAGATATCACAATTAATATCCTTAAATCCCAATGTTCGTTCTTCTCTGACTTGGTGGTTGGATCACCATCGTTTAGTTCAAGGGGCCTCTTTTGTTTGTCCAACCTGGACTGTGATCTCAACAGATGCGAGTCTTTTAGGTTGGGGAGCTGTATGGGGATCTCTGACAGCGCAGGGGGTTTGGGAATCTCAGGAGGCGAGATTACCAATCAATATTTTGGAACTCCGTGCAATTTTCAGAGCTCTTCAGTTCTGGCCTCTTCTGAAGAGAGAATCGTTTATTTGTTTTCAGACAGACAATGTCACAACCGTGGCATATGTCAATCATCAAGCTCCTGTCTAATTTCTGCGGTTCACATCCCAGGTATAGACAATTGGGAAGCGGATTATCTCAGTCGCCAGACGTTACATCCGGGCAAATGGTCTCTTCACCCAGAGGTATTTCTTCAGATTGTACAAATCTGGGGGCTTCCAGAAATAGATCTGATGGCCTCTCATCTAAACAAGAAACTTCCCAGGTATCTGTCCAGATCCAGGGATCCTCAGGCGGAAGCGGTGGACGCGTTGTCACTTCCTTTGAATTATCAACCTGCTTATATCTTTCCGCCTCTAGTTCTTCTTCCAAGAGTGATTTCCAAAATCCTAATGGAGCGTTTGTTTGTACTGCTGGTAGCTCCAGCATGGCCGCACAGGTTTTGGTATGCGGATCTCATTTGGGTGGCAAGTTGCCAACCTTGGACACTTCCGTTAAGGCCAGACCTTCTATCTCAAGGCCCATTTTTCCATCAGGATCTCAGATCATTAAATTTGAAGGTATGGAGATTGAACGCTTAATACTTAGTCATAGAGGTTTCTCTGATTCAGTGATTAATACTATGTTACAGGCTCGTAAATCTGTGTCTAGGAAGATCTATTACCGAGTCTGGAAGACTTACATTTCTTGGTGTTCTTCACATAAATTCTCTTGGCATTCTTTTAGAATTCCTATAATTTTACAATTTTTTCAAGATAGTTTGGATAAGGGTTTGTCTGCAAGTTCCTTGAAAGGACAAATCTTTGCTCTTTCGGTTCTTTTTCACAGAAAGATTGCTAATCATCCTGATATTCATTGTTTTGTACAGGCTTTGGTTCGAATCAAGCCTGTCATTAAGTCAATTTCTCCTCCTTGGAGTCTCAATTTGGTTCTGAGGGCTTTACAGGCTCCTCCGTGTTTGAACCTATGTATTCTCTGGATATTAAATTACTTTCCTGGAAAGTTTTGTTCCTTTTGGCCATCTCTTCTGCTAGAAGAGTTTCTGAATTATCTGCTCTTTCTTGTGAATCTCCTTTTTCTGATTTTTCATCAGGATAAGGCGGTGTTGCAGACTTCATTTAAATTTTTACCTAAAGTTGTGAATTCTAACAACATTAGTAGAGAAATTGTTGTCCCTTCATTGTGTCCTAATCCTAAGAATTCTCTGGAGAGATCTTTACATTCTTTGGATGTAGTTAGAGCTTTGAAATATTATGTTGAAGCAACTAAAGATTTCAGGAAGACTTCTAGTCTATTTGTTATCTTTTCTGGTTCTAGGAAAGGTCAGAAGGCTTCTGCCATTTCTTTGGCATTTTGGTTAAAGTCTTTGATTCATCATGCTTATGTCGAGTCGGGTAAATCCCCGCCTCAAAGGATTACGGCTCATTCTACTAGGTCAGTTTCTACTTCCTGGGCTTTTAGGCATGAAGCTTCTGTTGATCAGATTTGCAAAGCAGCAACTTGGTCTTCTTTGCATACTTTTACTAAATTCTACCATTTTGATGTTTTCTCTTCTTCTGAAGCAGTTTTTGGTAGAAAAGTACTTCAGGCAGCCGTTTCAGTTTGATTCTTCTGCTTATAATTTCAGTTTTTTTCATTATAAGATTAAAACTTTTTTATTTGGGTTGTGGATTATTTTTTCAGCGGAATTGGCTGTCTTTATTTTATCCCTTCCTCTCTAGTGACTCTTGCGTGGAAGTTCCACATCTTGGGTATCTGCTATCCCATACGTCACTAGCTCATGGACTCTTGCTAATTACATGAAAGAAAACATAATTTATGTAAGAACTTACCTGATAAATTCATTTCTTTCATATTAGCAAGAGTCCATGAGGCCCACCCTTTTTGCGGTGATTATGATTTTTTTGTATAAAGCACAATTATTCCAATTCCTTATTTATTTTTTTGATGCTTTCGCTCCTTTTTTATCACCCCACTTCTTGGCTATTCGTTAAACTGAATTGTGGGTGTGGTGAGGGGTGTATTTATAGGCATTTTAAGGTTTGGGAAACTTTGCCCCTCCTAGTAGGAATGTATATCCCATACGTCACTAGCTCATGGACTCTTGCTAATATGAAAGAAAGAAATTTATCAGGTAAGTTCTTACATAAATTATGTTTTTTTCTCTTTGTATACCCTTTTAATGGCAATGCCCATAAAAATGCCCCCTTTAAGGACAATGGGCAGATTACATTTTTTTAGAGTTATTTTTTTTTTTGTGAGGGGAGGTTAGGTGGGTGTTGGGTTTTACTGTTAGAGATTAATTTGTAGTTTTTTATGTAAAAGAGCTGATTTCTTCAGGACAATGCCATATAAAAGACCCTTTTAAGGGCTATTGGTAGTCTAGTGTTAGATAAGGGGGTATTTGTATTTTGGGGTGGCTTTTTTGTTTTTATATGGGTATTAGATTAGGTTTAAAAAAATGATTTTGGATAATTTCGTTACATATTTTTTATGTAATATTAGATTTTTTATTTTAATTTAATTTTAGTTTTTTTTTTAATGTAATGATAGGATTTTTTATTTTGGTAAGTTTTAAAAATTTTTTAGGGAAATTTAGGGGCTAATACATTTTATTATTAGTTGCGATGTGGGGGGGAATGGCAGATTAGGGGTTTTGATGTGTCTGGTTCATTTCTGGGAGGCGGGTAAGACTTTTACGTGTGTTTAAACTTTTTTTTGTGTTTTACTTAGGCAATACATAAACTGCAAGCAAATGACTCCACAGCACCTTCCATTTAATGAAAATTTATTAAACTTCTCCCATGGAGGTACAAAAAAAGAGTTACAGTGACATTTGTTTGCTGTTTACACAGAGGTTGACAGTCCCTCTTTCCACGCGCACCTGCCTTTGTACCTGGGTGCTGTACACTTTTTTGTTTGTTACTACTGGCAGTACATAAACTGCCGTAAGTCACTGGTGACTCCAGAAATGTCTCTTTCCGCACATTTTTGAATGTCGCCGGTTTATCTGACTTACGGCAGTATCTGATCTGCCGGCACCGTATATATGTGATTCACCCAATGTGCCCAATCGGCCGCTAGCAGGGAGTGTCAATCAACCGATCGTATCCGATCAGGCTAATTGCTGTCCGCCACCTTAGAGGACCTTAAGCGGAGTGGGTCGGAAGCAGCGTTTGCTGCTTCACAAATCGACCCCATTATCTAAATAATCAGTTAGTTATGATGTCACATGTATCTCTGCTGAACATATGGATGGACTGTTCCATTGATTTTTATCTCATCTGCTGGTGATTACAAAAACATTTCTATAAATAACAAAATTATCATCTTTATACATTCTATAGCTGTCTTGAGCTTTTCTTATGGGAGTTGTATATTCCTTATTTAGCCTTTTACATACTGCAAATACTATCATTCTTTCAACATTTGTCATGCAAGAAATGATCACATATATATGACGCATTCATCAGCGTTTTCTGTTTATAATGAATGGATTTGCACACTTCCAGTTATCTTGCTGCACATACTGTATTTTGTTATGATTTCCTGCTTCTTTAATGACTATTATCTCCTTTTGTTGCTGCAAAATGCATTCCATTCATGAAGAAATTAAAGGGACATAATAGTGCAACAATTATATGCTCTAATTAGTAAGAGCATAACATTGTAGCACTAGTGACCCTGCAATACTAAAAAAGTGTTAAACACATGGTTAAAGTACAGCTCAAGCTTTTCAGAGATCTGTTGGTCCCGAGAGAATACAGCCTCTGAGTCATTTAGCAGTGGCAGTCACACAGCTGGGCCATACCTCTAACGCTACCAGTTGGTTTATCGGCTGTACTTGTGTTTAACACCTTTGCCATTTTAAACACGTATCATTGCAGAGTCACCAGTGCTAAAATTGCACGCAACAGTGCATATGAACCCGTCATTTCTTTTGCTAGAATGGCCCTTTAAGCCTACCAAATCCTGCACAAACAGATGTAGTCAAGCGACTCCATAGTATTGGTAAGACTGTATCAAATAGAGGAGAAAAAAAAATGGGATAGCGCTAAAAAAGCAAAAGAGAGCTAGTAAATAAATATGTGACCCATATGTCGTGTATATAAAACGATCATATAAAAAAAAATATATATAAATATATCGTAATTAATATAAAAAACTCTAATGTGACAATAGTATTCGATCAAAAAAATTGTGGAAAAATAAACTTGAATTATTTACTAAGGTGTGGAAAAAGGCGTGTTACTAATGAATATATAATGATCTAGCAGTAGTAACAAATGAGGTGTCGGCGATTATAAAAATGTTATTTAATGATAACAATAATAATATAAAAGATGCCGGCATCACATTCTAAAAAAGTTCATACATATTGAAACAAAATAAAATAAAATAACTTTGTTTCAATATGTATGAACTTTTGTAGAATGTGATGCTGGCATCTTTTCTGGGCGAGGTGGTGCATTATCTGCCAGAAATGCAGGGGTGCCAATATTTTTGGCCATGACTGTATATTATGTTAGAAGTAGTAAACCGACTCAGTAATGTGTAAACTTACTGTCATACATTTCTTATATTGCAATCTCACTGTTCTATTTTAAAAACACGTTAGTATAGTTGGATTCTAATAGAAATGCATCACTGCTTTATGAACAGCACTCTCACTGCTGTATTGGTAAACAGGATGTGCCTTACATAAAACCATTACCAAATGCTTTTACTGCTGCACAAGAACATACATTTTACAAAAAACAACAGCAAATTCATACAAATAAACAAACAGTAAACAGGTAGTCTGGGGAAGGTGTGTGCACGCATCATGAGCACTATACGTTTTACCAACACTGTAGCCATAGAGTGCTTAAGGCACGTGCACCCTTATGAGCTAGGTTTTAATAAAGGAAACCAAGGGTAAAAGGTCAGTCTGATAACATGTAACATGGATTTAATCAGAAAATACTGAGAGCTTTTCTGAAATAATGAAAGTTTAATTTAGAGATCTGTGCCCCTTCAATCATAAGTTTAAATAATTCAGAAAGATAGAAGATTTAAAGGGACAGTCTAGTCAAAAATAAACTTTCATGATTCAGATAAGAAATGCAATTTTAAACAACTTTCAAATTTACTTTTATCATCAATTTTTCTTTGTTCTCTTTGTATTCTTAGTTGAAAGCTAAACCTAGGCAGGATCATATGCTAATTTCTTAGTCCTTGAAGGCTGTCTCTTATCTGAATGCATATTGACAGTTTTCCACAACTAGAGGGCGTTAGTTCATCTGTGTCATATAGATAACACTGTGCTCATGCACGTGAAGTTACCTTGGAGTCAGCACATTGGTTAAAATGCAAGTCTGTCAAAAGAACTGAAATAAGGGGGCAGTCTGCAGAGGCTTAGATAGAAGGTAATCACAGAGGTAAAACCAGTATTAATATAACTGTGTTGGTTGTGCAAAGCTAGGGAATGGGTATTAAAGGGATTATCTATCTTTTTAAACAATTACAATTCTGGTGTAGACTGCCCCTTTAAGTAAGCTAATTAGCTTTAGATCAAATCAGCTCATATTTTGAGAGTTAGGGCTCCATTTATCAATCTGTGTATGCAGCTTTGGAGGCCCTTTGCTGCAGGCGCGCATGAGTCCCATTTTTGGACTAGGTTAAAGGACTAGCAATTTTGTGCAAATCTGGTATTACAAATAGATGGTTAAATATTTAAACCAGAGCATGTTAACGGGTCAAAATGTTTTTAGTGCCCCATTTACTTTTAATGGATAGTGCAGGTGGTGCTATTAACAAGCTCCTTGTGCTTGCACTACAAGTGATGAGTTAAAGTGAATGTAAAGTCAGCATGGTCTCTAAAGTTCGCATTAACTTTAAAGTTAAAATAACAGCACTTTAATTCATATTTTTTTTTTAAAGATTGTAATTACCGAGTATTTTAATTTAATATCCTCGCATTCGTAATTATAATCGTCCGCCCGGCATTTTTCATCTTTGATTGACAGGGTAGGCTCGATCATCAGAACCAATAAATGTATTTTCCACGGGGGGACCAAACCCCTTTTGCTGTCGTCACGCGTCTGTACTGCGCTTGCGTTAGACAGTTCTGACAACGATCTCTGAAGCTCATGCACATTTTGCGCATGCGCAATTACAGTTATCGGACTGTGCGAGGTGTTTAGCATCGCTTGGAGCGCGCATTGCCACTACGTAAACAGCGGTTGGGACCGCTGTATACGTAGGATTGAATAAGACAAGGAAGTTGCGGTTGGGAGGAGCTGGTAAATATAAGAGACTAAATTTCATATTATAATATAAAATGTAATATACATTTTATTAAAAAATGAAAGTGGCGGTTTAATTGATATAGTGATAAGCTATTGAATGATACTTTCATATCCTAAAAAATTGACATTCACTTTAAGTGTTGCACTCGAGTGCAATCTAAAATACCGCTGTAAAATGTTCTACCTTTTTGAGACCTGAAGTAAACCCTTATTATTATTTTTTTTTTACAGGTATTTTTTTTTCTTTATTTAATACCAACAGTGGATACAGAGGGGCATATGTATCAAGCTCCGAATGGAGCTTGATGCCCCGTGTTTCTGGCGAGTCATCAGGCGGACAGAAATCAACCCAATCGAATATGATCGGGTTGATTGACACGCCCTGCTAGCAGCCGATTGTCCACGAATCTGCAGGGGGCGGCATTGCAGCAGCAGTTCACAAGAACTGCTGGTGCAATGATAAATGCTGACAGCTTCTGCTGTCGGCATTTATCGATGTGCAGAGGACATGATACGCTGCATCGTATCATGTCCGCTCGCACTATAATAAATTGACCCCCTAGTATCCACATGTTGGAGTTTTAAGCTTATATTAAGAAATTTCTTCTTGTATTCCATTACTGTTAAAGCGTAATTGTTGTTCCCTACACAACATGACAACAAGTATTATGAATTAAATAAACAATTACATAATACGAAGACCATGGGGGATATTTATCAAAGTGTCAACTATGTTGCATTCGCCGGCATCAATACGCTCACCTAACATCGCCAAACATTGCGGTCACGGATCTGAATACGATCTCCATATTTATTAAAAAAGCCATCAAAAACACGCACACCAAGTACGGGGCGATGAACTAACAGTCATCGATGACGCTGCTATTCGTGTTTTTCCCAACTTTATTTATACCATTTCACTAAACGCCGCCACTATACTAAAATGTTTAACCCTGATCCCGCCACCGCTGCAACCTAAATAAAGTTATTAACCCCTATCCCGCTGCTCCCCGACACCGCCCCAAACTAAATAAAGTTATTAACCCCTATCCAGCCGCTCCCCGACACCGACACCACTAAATAAACTTATTAACCCCTAAACCTCTGGCCTCCCACATCACCACCACTAATTAAACCTATTAACCCCTAAACCGTTAGCCCCCCACATCGCCAAAACTAAATTAAGCTATTGACCCCTAAACCTAAGAACCCCTTAACTTTAAATTAAAATTACAAGATCCCTATCTTAATATAAATTAAAACTTACCTGTAGAATTAAAATAAACTAATTTTAAACTATTAATTAACCTACCCTAACTATTATACTAAAATTAAATTAAACTACCAATTAAATAAACTAAATTACATTTTAAAAAGCCTAACCCTACTAAAATTATTTAAATATACAATTAAACCTTATTAAAAGTACTAAATTACAAAAACAAACAAACATTAAGTTGCAAAAAACCCCCCACTAAATTACAAAAAATAACAAACCAAAATATATAAAAAAAATTTTTTTACACCTAATCTAATAGCCCTATCAAAATAAAAAATCCCCCCCAAAATAAAAAAAACCCCTAGCCTACAATAAACTACCAATGGCCTTATGTGGGGCATTGCCCCAAAGATATCAGCTCTTTTACCTTAAAAAAAAAAATGCAAACACCCCCCAACAGTAAAACTACCACCCAACCAACCCCCCGAAATAAAAAACCTAACTCTAAAAAAAAAACTAAGATACCCATTGCCCTGAAAAGGTAATTTGTATGTGCATTACCCTTAAAAGGGCATTTAGCTCTTTTACATTGCCCAGATTCTAATCTAGTAATTAAACCCACCCAAAAAAACCTTAAAAAAACCTAACACTAACCCCCGATGATCCACTTACAGTTCTTGAAATCCCGCTTGAAGGATCCATCAAGCCGGTGAAGTCATCATCCATGCGGCAAGAAGTCTTCATCCAGACAGCCTCTTCTATCTTCATCCAGCCGACGAAGTCTTCATTCAGATGGCCTCTTCTATCTTCATCCAGCCGGTGTGGAGCGGGTCTATCTTGAAGACATCCGACAAGGAGCTCCTCTTCTTATGGTTGCCGCCATAAACTGAAGCTTCAATGCAAGGGACGCGATTCAAGATGGCGTCCCTTGCATTCCTATTGGCTGATTTGAGTGTTAAATTCAATTCAGTCAATAGGAGGCAAACTTCTGAAATCCTATTGGCTGTTCAAATCAGCCAATAGTATGAGAGCTACTGAAATTCTATTGGCTGATTTGAAGAGCCAATAGAATTTCAGTAGCTCTCATCCTATCAATGCTTCATTCTCTTGCAGCATCGAACATAAGCTTTCGGTGCTTTCAGATTCCCATTGATTTCTATGTCATCCGCGGCCTCAAGGGTGGCGGAATGAAAACCAGGTATGAAATGTCGGAATAGCCGCGATAACTAGGTCGGATCAATCTCACAACAATTACGATGCAGAATTCCGGAATAAGTGTGAAGGAGATAAAATTAACTAGAGTGAAGTAACAAAAAAAAAAAAAAATAACATCTAAGGGCAAACACACATTACGCAAGAACTATGCAGAAACAGAACAAGACAAAACAAAACAAAACAAAACAAAACAAAACCAAGCAAGAATAAAAAAGGGAGAAGAGGGCACAGATGCAAGCACTCTCATAAATATACTTGATCAGCCTAACTATGAATTGGGGAAATGCCCAGCATTTCTATTCAGCTGGACGTAAGCTGACTTTAGCAAAGGTTTCACTATTTGAATTTGTGCTGTCTCAGGGAGGGTATGAATCAGCCCTATCCATTTTTTAAAATACACAGCCAATTGTGTATCACTAGGATTCTGTAGCTTATACTGCTCTGACGTCAGTGACGTGCGGTGACGTCAGAGGCTGGTGAGGCAGTGGCTAGGATACACCTTCATTCTTCAGATATCCTTTGTTGAAGAAATAGCAATGCACATGGGTGAGCCAATCACATGAGGCATCTATGTGCAGCCACCAATCAGCAGCTACTGAGCATATTTAGATATGATTTTCAACAAAGGATATCAAAAGAATGAAGAAAATTAGATATTAGATGTAAATTGGAAAGTTATTTAAAATTGCATATGGGTTTCATATGGTTTCATGTCCCTTTAAATGGTGTCTTGGAAAACTGGTCAACTTAGTAAACATCTGATTTTAGTCTAAAAGGATTGTAACAGAAAATCTTGCCAGATAACACAATGCTTGCTCTGATTATGAGATTTAGAAATCCATGCCCATTAAAATATGTTTAAAACATACTTTTTTACTTTAATGCTGCAAATTATGCTTATAGATTATTTCATTATTCAGTAAATATAAAAATGTATTGATCCAGTGGTGGCTGGTGAAATTTAAAGATGGTGGGGCGCTTGACCCCACCCCTTTAAATAAAGCCACACCATCAGATGGCACTACCAATTCATTAATTAAATAAATAAATAGTAGATAGAAACACAGAAAAGCACTCAGGGGGAGAGGGAGAGAGAGACTGGGGGAGAGAGACACAGAGGGTTAGAGAGAAAAAGAAAGAGAGATAAAATCACACACAGAGGGTGAGAGAGAGAGAGAGAGAGAGTGAGAGACATCACACACAGAGGGATAGAGAGAGAGAGAAAGAGATACACAATCACACACAGAGGGTTATAGAGAGAGAAATAAAGAGAGAGAGACACAATCACACACAGATTGTTAGAGAGAGAGAAAGAGAGAGAGACACAATCACACACAGAGGGTTAGAGAGAGAGAAAGAGAGAGATACACAATCATACACAGAGTGTTAGAGAGAGAGAGAGAGAGAGAGAGAGAGAGAGAGAAAGAGAGAGAGACACACAGAGGGTTAGAGAGAGAGACACAATCACACATAGAGGGTTAGAGAGAGAGAAATATATATATATATATATAGAGAGAGAGAGAGAGACACAATCACACACAGAGGGTTAGAGAGAGAGAGAAAGAGAGAGAGACACAATCACATACAGAAGGTTAGAGAGAGACACAATCACACACAGAGGGTTAGAGAGAGAAAGAGAGAGACGCAATCACACACAGAGAGTTAGAGAGAGAAAGAGAGAGAGAGACAATCACACACAGAGGGTTAGAGAGAGAGAGAGAAAGAGAGACACAATCACACACAGAGGGTTAGAGAGAGAGAGAGAAAGAGAGACACAATCACACACAGAGGGTTAGAGAGAGAGAGAAAGAGAGAGACACAATCACACACAGAGGGTTAGAGAGAGAAAGAGAGAGAGAGAGACACAATCACACACAGAGGGTTAGAGAGAGAGAGAAAGAGAGAGAGAGACACAATCACACACAGAGGGTTATAGAGAGAGAGAAAGAGAGAGATAGACACAATCATACACAGAGGGTTAGAGAGAGAGAAAGAGAGAGAGAGACACAATCACACACAGAAGGTTAGAGAGAGAGAAATAAAGAGAGAGAGACACAATCACACACAGAGGGTTAGAGAGAAAGAAAGAGAGAGAGAGACACAATTACATACAGAGGGTTAGAGAAAGAGAGACACAATCACACACACACACAGAGAGAGAGAGAGAGAGAGAGAGAGAGAGAGAGAAAGAGACACAATCACACACAGAGGGTTAAAGAGAGAGAGAAAGAGAGAGACACAATCACACACAGAGGGTTAGAGAGAGAAAGAGAGATAGACATAATCACACATAGAGGGTTAGAGAGAGAAAGAGAGAGAGACACAATCACACACAGAGGGTTAGAGAGAGAGAGAAAGAGAGAGAGAGACACAATCACACACAGAGGGTTAGAGAGCGAGAGAAAGAGAGAGAGAGACATACAATCACACATAGAGGGTTAGAGAGAGAGAAAGAGAGAGAGACACAATTACACACAGAGGGTTAGAGAGAGAGAAAGAGACACAATCACACACAGAGGGTTAGAGAGAGAAAGAGAGAGAGACACAATCACACACAGAGGGTTAGAGAGAGAGAAAGAGATAGAGACACAATCACACACAGAGGGTTAGAGAGAGAGAAAGAGAGAGAGACACAATCACACACAGAGGGTTAGAGAGAGAGAAAGAGAGAGAGGGACACAATCACACACAGAGGGTTAGAGAAAGAGAGAGAGAGACACAATCACACACAGAGGGTTAGAGAAAGAGAGAAAGAGAGAGAGAGAGACACAATCACACACAGAGGGTTAGAGAGAGAGAGAAAGAGAGAGAAAGACACAATCTCGGGGGGAGGGTTAGAGAGAGAGAAAGATAGAGGGACACAATCACACACAGAGGGTTAGAGAGAGAGAGAAAGAGAGACACAATCACACACAGAGGGTTACAGAGAAAGAGAAAGAGAGAGAGATACTAGAGAGAGAGAGAGAAAGAGAGAGAGAGACACAATCACACACAGAGGGTTAGAGAGAGAGAAAGAGAGAGAGAAACAATCACACACAGAGGGTTAGAGAGAGAGAGAGAAAGAGAGAGAGACACAATCACACACAGAGGGTTAGAGAGAGAGAAAGAGAGAGAGACACAATCACACACAGAGGGTTAGAGAGAGAGACACAATGACACACAGAGGGTTAGAGAGAGAGACACACAATCACACACAGAGGGTTAGAGAGAGAGAAAGAGAGAGAGACACAATGACACACAGAGGGCTAGAGAAAGAGAGAGAGATACTAGAGAGAGAGAGAAAGAGAGAGAGACACAATCACACACAGAGGGTTAGAGAGAGAGAAAGAGAGAGACACAATCACACACAGAGGGTTAGAGAGAGAGAAAGAGAGAGAGACACAATCACACACAGAGGGTTAGAGAAAGAGAGAGAGACACAATCACACACAGAGGGTTATAGAGAGAGAAAGAGAGAGAGACACAATCATAAACAGAGGGTTAGAGAGAGAGAGAATGAGAGACACAATCACACACAGAGGGTTTGAGAGAGAGAAAGAGAGAGAGACACAATCATACACAGAGGGTTAGAGAGAGAGAAAGAGAGACACAATCACACACAGAGGGTTACAGAGAAAGAGAAAGAGAGAGATAGATACTAGAGAGAGAGAGAAAGAGAGAGCGACACAATCACACACACAGGGTTAGAGAGAGAGAAAGAGAGAGAGAAATAATCACACACAGAGGGTTAGAGAGAGAGAGAAAGAGAGAGAGACACAATCACAGACAGAGGGTTAGAGAGAGAGAGAAAGAGAGAGAGAGACACAATCACACACAGAGGGTTAGAGAGAGAGAAAGAGAGAGAGACACAGTCACACACAGAGGGTTAGAGAAAGAGAGAGAGACCCAATCACACACAGGGGGTTAGAGAGAGAGAAAGACAGAGAGACACAATCATACACAGAGGGTTAGAGAGAGAGAGAGAAAGAAAGAGAGACACAATCACACACAGAGGGTAAGAGATAGAGAAAGAGAGAGAGACACAATCATACACAGAGGGTTAGAGAGAGAGAGAGAGAGAGAAACACATTCACACACAGAGGGTTAGAGAGAGAGACACAATCACACACAGAGGGTTAGAGAGAGAGACACACAATCACACACCGAGCGTTAGAAAGAGAGAAAGAGAGAGAGACACAATCACACACAGAGGGTTAGAGAGAGAGAGAAAGAGAGAGAGAGACACAATCACACACAGAGGGTTAGAGAGCGAGAGAAAGAGAGAGAGAGACATACAATCACACATAGAGGGTTAGAGAGAGAGAAAGAGAGAGACACAATCACACACAGAGGGTTAGAGAGAGAAAGAGAGATAGACATAATCACACATAGAGGGTTAGAGAGAGAAAGAGAGAGAGACACAATCACACACAGAGGGTTAGAGAGAGAGAGAAAGAGAGAGAGAGACACAATCACACACAGAGGGTTAGAGAGCGAGAGAAAGAGAGAGAGAGACATACAATCACACATAGAGGGTTAGAGAGAGAGAAAGAGAGAGAGACACAATTACACACAGAGGGTTAGAGAGAGAGAAAGAGACACAATCACACACAGAGGGTTAGAGAGAGAAAGAGAGAGAGACACAATCACACACAGAGGGTTAGAGAGAGAGAAAGAGATAGAGACACAATCACACACAGAGGGTTAGAGAGAGAGAAAGAGAGAGAGACACAATCACACACAGAGGGTTAGAGAGAGAGAAAGAGAGAGAGGGACACAATCACACACAGAGGGTTAGAGAAAGAGAGAGAGAGACACAATCACACACAGAGGGTTAGAGAAAGAGAGAAAGAGAGAGAGAGAGACACAATCACACACAGAGGGTTAGAGAGAGAGAGAAAGAGAGAGAAAGACACAATCTCGGGGGGAGGGTTAGAGAGAGAGAAAGATAGAGGGACACAATCACACACAGAGGGTTAGAGAGAGAGAGAAAGAGAGACACAATCACACACAGAGGGTTACAGAGAAAGAGAAAGAGAGAGAGATACTAGAGAGAGAGAGAAAGAGAGAGAGAGACACAATCACACACAGAGGGTTAGAGAGAGAGAAAGAGAGAGAGAAACAATCACACACAGAGGGTTAGAGAGAGAGAGAGAAAGAGAGAGAGACACAATCACACACAGAGGGTTAGAGAGAGAGAAAGAGAGAGAGACACAATCACACACAGAGGGTTAGAGAGAGAGACACAATGACACACAGAGGGTTAGAGAGAGAGACACACAATCACACACAGAGGGTTAGAGAGAGAGAAAGAGAGAGAGACACAATGACACACAGAGGGCTAGAGAAAGAGAGAGAGATACTAGAGAGAGAGAGAAAGAGAGAGAGACACAATCACACACAGAGGGTTAGAGAGAGAGAAAGAGAGAGACACAATCACACACAGAGGGTTAGAGAGAGAGAAAGAGAGAGAGACACAATCACACACAGAGGGTTAGAGAAAGAGAGAGAGACACAATCACACACAGAGGGTTATAGAGAGAGAAAGAGAGAGAGACACAATCATAAACAGAGGGTTAGAGAGAGAGAGAATGAGAGACACAATCACACACAGAGGGTTTGAGAGAGAGAAAGAGAGAGAGACACAATCATACACAGAGGGTTAGAGAGAGAGAAAGAGAGACACAATCACACACAGAGGGTTACAGAGAAAGAGAAAGAGAGAGATAGATACTAGAGAGAGAGAGAAAGAGAGAGCGACACAATCACACACACAGGGTTAGAGAGAGAGAAAGAGAGAGAGAAATAATCACACACAGAGGGTTAGAGAGAGAGAGAAAGAGAGAGAGACACAATCACAGACAGAGGGTTAGAGAGAGAGAGAAAGAGAGAGAGAGACACAATCACACACAGAGGGTTAGAGAGAGAGAAAGAGAGAGAGACACAGTCACACACAGAGGGTTAGAGAAAGAGAGAGAGACCCAATCACACACAGGGGGTTAGAGAGAGAGAAAGACAGAGAGACACAATCATACACAGAGGGTTAGAGAGAGAGAGAGAAAGAAAGAGAGACACAATCACACACAGAGGGTAAGAGATAGAGAAAGAGAGAGAGACACAATCATACACAGAGGGTTAGAGAGAGAGAGAGAGAGAGAAACACATTCACACACAGAGGGTTAGAGAGAGAGACACAATCACACACAGAGGGTTAGAGAGAGAGACACACAATCACACACCGAGCGTTAGAAAGAGAGAAAGAGAGAGAGACACAATCACACACAGAGGGCTAGAGAAAGAGAGAGAGACACAATCACACACAGAGGGTTAGAGAAAGAGAGAGAGACATAATCACACACAGAGGGTTAGAGAGAGAGAAAGAGAGAGAGACACAATCATACACAGAGGGTTAGAGAGAGAGAGAGAGAGAGAGAACGAGAGACACAATCACACATACAGGGTTAGAGAGAGAGAAAGAGAGAGAGAAATAATCACACACAGAGGGTTAGAGAGAGAGAGAAAGAGAGAGACACACAATCACACAGAGGTTTAGAGAGATAGAGAGAGAGAGAGAGAGAGAGAGAGACACAATCACACACAGAGGGTTAGAGAAAGGGTTAGAGAAAGAGAGAGAGACCCAATCACACACAGAGGGTTAGAGAGAGAGAAAGAGAGAGAGAGAGAGAGAGAGAGAGAGAGAGAGAGAAAGAGACACAATCACACACAGAGGGTTAAAGAGAGAGAGAAAGAGAGAGACACAATCACACACAGAGGGTTAGAGAGAGAAAGAGAGATAGACATAATCATACACAGAGGGTTAGAGAGAGAGAGAAAGAGAGACACAATCACACACAGAGGGTTAGCAAGAGAGAAAGAGAGAGAGACACAATCATACACAGAAGGTTAGAGAGAGAGAAAGAGAGAGAGAGACACAATCACACACAGAGGGTTAGAGAGAGAGAAAGAGCGAGAGACACAATCACACACAGAGGGTTAGAGAAAGAGAGAGAGACACAATCACACACAGAGGGTTAGAGAGAGAGAAAGAGAGAGAGACACAATCATACACAGAGGGTTAGAGAGAGAGAGAGAACGAGAGACACAATCAAACACAGAGGGTTAGAGAGAGAGAAAGAGAGAGAGACACAATCACACACAGAGGGTTAGAGAAAGAGAGAGAGACACAATCACACACAGAGGGTTATAGAGAGAGAAAGAGAGAGAGACACAATCATAAACAGAGGGTTAGAGAGAGAGAGAATGAGAGACACAATCACACACAGAGGGTTTGAGAGAGAGAAAGAGAGAGAGACACAATCATACACAGAGGGTTAGAGAGAGAGAAAGAGAGACACAATCACACACAGAGGGTTACAGAGAAAGAGAAAGAGAGAGATAGATACTAGAGAGAGAGAGAAAGAGAGAGCGACACAATCACACACACAGGGTTAGAGAGAGAGAAAGAGAGAGAGAAATAATCACACACAGAGGGTTAGAGAGAGAGAGAAAGACAGAGAGACACAATCACAGACAGAGGGTTAGAGAGAGAGAGAAAGAGAGAGAGAGACACAATCACACACAGAGGGTTAGAGAGAGAGAAAGAGAGAGAGACACAGTCACACACAGAGGGTTAGAGAAAGAGAGAGAGACCCAATCACACACAGGGGGTTAGAGAGAGAGAAAGACAGAGAGACACAATCATACACAGAGGGTTAGAGAGAGAGAGAGAGAGAAAGAAAGAGAGACACAATCACACACAGAGGGTAAGAGATAGAGAAAGAGAGAGAGACACAATCATACACAGAGGGTTAGAGAGAGAGAGAGAGAGAGAAACACATTCACACACAGAGGGTTAGAGAGAGAGACACAATCACACACAGAGGGTTAGAGAGAGAGACACACAATCACACACCGAGGGTTAGAAAGAGAGAAAGAGAGAGAGACACAATCACACACAGAGGGCTAGAGAAAGAGAGAGAGACACAATCACACACAGAGGGTTAGAGAAAGAGAGAGAGACATAATCACACACAGAGGGTTAGAGAGAGAGAAAGAGAGAGAGACACAATCATACACAGAGGGTTAGAGAGAGAGAGAGAGAGAGAGAGAGAGAGAGAGAGAGAGAGAGAGAGAACAAGAGACACAATCACACATACAGGGTTAGAGAGAGAGAAAGAGAGAGAGAAATAATCACACACAGAGGGTTAGAGAGAGAGAGAAAGAGAGAGACACACAATCACACAGAGGTTTAGAGAGAGAGAGAGAGAGAGAGAGAGAGACACAATCACACACAGAGGGTTAGAGAAAGGGTTAGAGAAAGAGAGAGAGACCCAATCACACACAGAGGGTTAGAGAGAGAGAAAGAGAGAGAGAGAGAGAGAGAGAGAGAGAGAGAGAAAGAGACACAATCACACACAGAGGGTTAAAGAGAGAGAGAAAGAGAGAGACACAATCACACACAGAGGGTTAGAGAGAGAAAGAGAGATAGACATAATCATACACAGAGGGTTAGAGAGAGAGAGAGAGAAAGAGAGACACAATCACACACAGAGGGTTAGCAAGAGAGAAAGAGAGAGAGACACAATCATACACAGAAGGTTAGAGAGAGAGAAAGAGAGAGAGAGACACAATCACACACAGAGGGTTAGAGAGAGAGAAAGAGCGAGAGACACAATCACACACAGAGGGTTAGAGAAAGAGAGAGAGACACAATCACACACAGAGGGTTAGAGAGAGAGAAAGAGAGAGAGACACAATCATACACAGAGGGTTAGAGAGAGAGAGAGAACGAGAGACACAATCAAACACAGAGGGTTAGAGAGAGAGAAAGAGAGAGAGACACAATCACACACAGAGGGTTAGAGAGAGAGAGAGAAAGAGAGAGAGAGACACAATCACACACAGAGGGTTAGAGAGAGAGAGACACAATCACACACAGAGGGTTAGAGAAAGAGAGAGAGACACAATCACACACAGAGGGTTAGAGAGAGAGAAAGAGAGAGAGACACAATCATACACAGAGGGTTAGAGAGAGAGAGAGAGAGAACGAGAGACACAATCACACACAGAGGGTTAGAGTGAGAGAAAGAGAGAGAGACACAATCATACACAGAGGGTTAGAGAGAGAGAGAAAGAGAGACACAATCACACACAGAGGGTTACAGAGAAAGAGAAAGAGAGAGATAGATACTAGAGAGAGAGAAAGAGAGAGAGACACAATCACACACAGAGGGTTAGAGAGAGAGAGAGACACAATCACACACAGAGGGTTAGAGAAAGAGAGAGAGACACAATCACAAACAGAGGGTTAGAGAGAGAGAAAGAGAGAGAGAGACACAATCATACACAGAGGGTTAGAGAGAGAGAGAGAGAACGAGAGACACAATCACACATACAGGGTTAGAGAGAGAGAAAGAGAGAGAGAAATAATCACACACAGAGGGTTAGAGAGAGAGAGAAAGAGAGAGACACACAATCACACAGAGGTTTAGAGAGAGAGAGAAAGAGAGAGAGAGACACAATCACACACAGAGGGTTAGAGAAAGAGAGAGAGACCCAATCACACACAGAGGGTTAGAGAGAGAGAAAGAGAGAGAGACACAATCATACACAGAGGGTTAGAGAGAGAGAAAGAGAGACACAATCACACACAGAGGGTTAGAGAGAGAGAAAGAGAGAGAGACACAATCATACACAGAGGGTTAGAGAGAGAGAGAGAAAGAGAGAGAAACACATTCACACACAGAGGGTTAGAGAGAGAGACACAATCACACACAGATGGTTAGAGAGAGAGACACACAATCACACACAGAGGGTTAGAGAGAGAGAAAGAGAGAGAGACACAATCACACACAGAGGGCTAGAGAAAGAGAGAGAGACACAATCATACACAGAGGGTTACAGAGAAAGAGAAAGAGAGAGATAGATACTAGAGAGAGAGAGAAAGAGAGAGCGACACAATCACACACACAGGGTTAGAGAGAGAGAAAGAGAGAGAGAAATAATCACACACAGAGGGTTAGAGAGAGAGAAAGAGCGAGAGACACAATCACAGACAGAGGGTTAGAGAGAGAGAGAAAGAGAGAGAGAGACACAATCACACACAGAGGGTTAGAGAGAGAGAAAGAGAGAGAGACACAATCACACACAGAGGGTTAGAGAAAGAGAGAGAGACCCAATCACACACAGGGGGTTAGAGAGAGAGAGAAAGAGAGAGAGACACAATCATACACATAGGGTTACAGAGAAAGAGAGAGAGACCCAATCACACACAGGGGGTTAGAGAGAGAGAAAGAGAGAGAGACACAATCATACACAGAGGGTTAGAGAGAGAGAGAAAGAAAGAGAGACACAATCACACACAGAGGGTTAGAGATAGAGAAAGAGAGAGAGACACAATCATACACAGAGGGTTAGAGAGAGAGAGAGAGAGAGAAAAAGAGAGAGAGAAACACATTCACACACAGAGGGTTAGAGCGAGAGACACAATCACACACAGAGGGTTAGAGAGAGAGACACACAATCACACACCGAGGGTTAGAGAGAGAGAAAGAGAGAGAGACACAATCACACACAGAGGGCTAGAGAAAGAGAAAGAGACACAGTCACACACAGAGGGTTAGAGAAAGAGAGAGAGACATAATCACACGAGGGTTAGAGAGAGAGAAAGAGAGAGAGACACAATCATACACAGAGGGTTAGAGAGAGAGAGAAAGAGAGACGCAATCACACACAGAGGGTTAGCAAGAGAGAAAGAGAGAGAGGCACAATCATACACAGAGGGTTAGAGAGAGAGAGAGAGAAAGAGAGAGAGAGACACAATCACACACAGAGGGTTAGAGAGAGAGAAAGAGCGAGAGACACAATCACACACAGAGGGTTAGAGAAAGAGAGAGAGACACAATCACACACAGAGGGTTAGAGAAAGAGAGAGAGAGACACAATCATACACAGAGGGTTAGAGAGAGAGAGAGAGAGAACGAGAGACACAATCACACACAGAGGGTTAGAGTGAGAGAAAGAGAGAGATACACAATCATACACAGAGGGTTAGAGAGAGAGAGAAAGAGAGACACAATCACACACAGAGGGTTACAGAGAAAGAGAAAGAGAGAGATAGATACTAGAGAGAGAGAAAGAGAGAGAGAGACACAATCACACACAGAGGGTTAGAGAGAGAGAGAGAGAGAGAGACACAATCACAAACAGAGGGTTAGAGAGAGAGAAAGAGAGAGAGACACAATCATACACAGAGGGTTAGAGAGAGAGAGAACGAGAGACACAATCACACATACAGGGTTAGAGAGAGAGAAAGTGAGAGAGAAATAATCACACACAGAGGGTTAGAGAGAGAGAGAAAGAGAGAGAGACACAATCACAGACAGAGGGTTAGAGAGAGAGAGAAAGAGAGAGAGAGACACAATCACACACAGAGGGTTAGAGAGAGAGAAAGAGAGAGAGACACAGTCACACACAGAGGGTTAGAGAAAGAGAGAGAGACCCAATCACACACAGGGGGTTAGAGAGAGAGAAAGACAGAGAGACACAATCATACACAGAGGGTTAGAGAGAGAGAAAGAGAGAGAGAAAGAAAGAGAGACACAATCACACACAGAGGGTAAGAGATAGAGAAAGAGAGAGAGACACAATCATACACAGAGGGTTAGAGAGAGAGAGAGAGAGAGAGAGAGAAACACATTCACACACAGAGGGTTAGAGAGAGAGACACAATCACACACAGAGGGTTAGAGAGAGAGACACACAATCACACACCGAGGGTTAGAAAGAGAGAAAGAGAGAGAGACACAATCACACACAGAGGGCTAGAGAAAGAGAGAGAGACACAATCACACACAGAGGGTTAGAGAAAGAGAGAGAGACATAATCACACACAGAGGGTTAGAGATAGAGAAAGAGAGAGAGACACAATCATACACAGAGGGTTAGAGAGAGAGAGAGAGAGAGAGAACAAGAGACACAATCACACATACAGGGTTAGAGAGAGAGAAAGAGAGAGAGAAATAATCACACACAGAGGGTTAGAGAGAGAGAGAAAGAGAGAGACACACAATCACACAGAGGTTTAGAGAGAGAGAGAGAGAGAGAGAGAGAGAGAGACACAATCACACACAGAGGGTTAGAGAAAGGGTTAGAGAAAGAGAGAGAGACCCAATCACACACAGAGGGTTAGAGAGAGAGAAAGAGAGAGAGAGAGAGAGAGAGAGAAAGAGACACAATCACACACAGAGGGTTAAAGAGAGAGAGAAAGAGAGAGACACAATCACACACAGAGGGTTAGAGAGAGAAAGAGAGATAGACATAATCATACACAGAGGGTTAGAGAGAGAGAGAAAGAGAGACACAATCACACACAGAGGGTTAGCAAGAGAGAAAGAGAGAGAGACACAATCATACACAGAAGGTTAGAGAGAGAGAAAGAGAGAGAGAGACACAATCACACACAGAGGGTTAGAGAGAGAGAAAGAGCGAGAGACACAATCACACACAGAGGGTTAGAGAAAGAGAGAGAGACACAATCACACACAGAGGGTTAGAGAGAGAGAAAGAGAGAGAGACACAATCATACACAGAGGGTTAGAGAGAGAGAGAGAACGAGAGACACAATCAAACACAGAGGGTTAGAGAGAGAGAAAGAGAGAGAGACACAATCACACACAGAGGGTTAGAGAGAGAGAGAGAAAGAGAGAGAGAGACACAATCACACACAGAGGGTTAGAGAGAGAGACACACAATCACACACAGAGGGTTAGAGAAAGAGAGAGAGACACAATCACACACAGAGGGTTAGAGAGAGAGAAAGAGAGAGAGACACAATCATACACAGAGGGTTAGAGAGAGAGAGAGAGAGAGAGAGAACGAGAGACACAATCACACACAGAGGGTTAGAGTGAGAGAAAGAGAGAGAGACACAATCATACACAGAGGGTTAGAGAGAGAGAGAAAGAGAGACACAATCACACACAGAGGGTTACAGAGAAAGAGAAAGAGAGAGATAGATACTAGAGAGAGAGAAAGAGAGAGAGACACAATCACACACAGAGGGTTAGAGAGAGAGAGAGACACAATCACACACAGAGGGTTAGAGAAAGAGAGAGAGACACAATCACAAACAGAGGGTTAGAGAGAGAGAAAGAGAGAGAGACACAATCATACACAGAGGGTTAGAGAGAGAGAGAGAGAGAGAGAGAACGAGAGACACAATCACACATACAGGGTTAGAGAGAGAGAAAGAGAGAGAGAAATAATCACACACAGAGGGTTAGAGAGAGAGAGAAAGAGAGAGACACACAATCACACAGAGGTTTAGAGAGAGAGAGAAAGAGAGAGACACAATCACACACAGAGGGTTAGAGAAAGAGAGAGAGACCCAATCACACACAGAGGGTTAGAGAGAGAGAAAGAGAGAGAGACACAATCATACACAGAGGGTTAGAGAGAGAGAAAGAGAGACACAATCACACACAGAGGGTTAGAGAGAGAGAAAGAGAGAGAGACACAATCATACACAGAGGGTTAGAGAGAGAGAGAGAAAGAGAGAGAAACACATTCACACACAGAGGGTTAGAGAGAGAGAGACACAATCACACACAGATGGTTAGAGAGAGAGACACACAATCACACACAGAGGGTTAGAGAGAGAGAAAGAGAGAGAGACACAATCACACACAGAGGGCTAGAGAAAGAGAGAGAGTCACAATCACACACAGAGGGTTACAGAGAAAGAGAAAGAGAGAGATAGATACTAGAGAGAGAGAGAAAGAGAGAGCGACACAATCACACACACAGGGTTAGAGAGAGAGAAAGAGAGAGAGAAATAATCACACACAGAGGGTTAGAGAGAGAGAAAGAGCGAGAGACACAATCACAGACAGAGGGTTAGAGATAGAGAGAAAGAGATAGAGAGACACAATCACACACAGAGGGTTAGAGAGAGAGAAAGAGAGAGAGACACAATCACACACAGAGGGTTAGAGAAAGAGAGAGAGACCCAATCACACACAGGGGGTTAGAGAGAGAGAGAAAGAGAGAGAGACACAATCATACACATAGGGTTACAGAGAAAGAGAGAGAGACCCAATCACACACAGGGGGTTAGAGAGAGAGAAAGAGAGAGAGACACAATCATACACAGAGGGTTAGAGAGAGAGAGAAAGAAAGAGAGACACAATCACACACAGAGGGTTAGAGATAGAGAAAGAGAGAGAGACACAATCATACACAGAGGGTTAGAGAGAGAGAGAGAGAGAGAAAAAGAGAGAGAGAAACACATTCACACACAGAGGGTTAGAGCGAGAGACACAATCACACACAGAGGGTTAGAGAGAGAGACACACAATCACACACCGAGGGTTAGAGAGAGAGAAAGAGAGAGAGACACAATCACACACAGAGGGCTAGAGAAAGAGAAAGAGACACAGTCACACACAGAGGGTTAGAGAAAGAGAGAGAGACATAATCACACGAGGGTTAGAGAGAGAGAAAGAGAGAGAGACACAATCATACACAGAGGTTTAGAGAGAGAGAGAGAAAGAGAGACGCAATCACACACAGAGGGTTAGCAAGAGAGAAAGAGAGAGAGGCACAATCATACACAGAGGGTTAGAGAGAGAGAGAGAAAGAGAGAGAGAGACACAATCACACACAGAGGGTTAGAGAGAGAGAAAGAGCGAGAGACACAATCACACACAGAGGGTTAGAGAAAGAGAGAGAGACACAATCACACACAGAGGGTTAGAGAAAGAGAGAGAGAGACACAATCATACACAGAGGGTTAGAGAGAGAGAGAGAGAGAACGAGAGACACAATCACACACAGAGGGTTAGAGTGAGAGAAAGAGAGAGATACACAATCATACACAGAGGGTTAGAGAGAGAGAGAAAGAGAGACACAATCACACACAGAGGGTTACAGAGAAAGAGAAAGAGAGAGATAGATACTAGAGAGAGAGAAAGAGAGAGAGAGACACAATCACACACAGAGGGTTAGAGAGAGAGAGAGAGACACAATCACAAACAGAGGGTTAGAGAGAGAGAAAGAGAGAGAGACACAATCATACACAGAGGGTTAGAGAGAGAGAGAACGAGAGACACAATCACACATACAGGGTTAGAGAGAGAGAAAGTGAGAGAGAAATAATCACACACAGAGGGTTAGAGAGAGAGAAAGAGAGAGACACACAATCACACAGAGGTTTAGAGAGAGAGAGAAAGAGAGAGAGAGAGAGACACAATCACACACAGAGGGTTAGAGAGAGAGAAAGAGAGAGAGACACAATCACACACAGAGGGTTAGAGAAAGAGAGAGAGACCCAATCACACACAGAGGGTTAGAGAGAGAGAAAGAGAGAGAGACACAATCATACACAGAGGGTTAGAGAGAGAGAAAGAGAGACACAATCACACACAGAGGGTTAGAGAGAGAGAAAGAGAGAGAGACACAATCATACACAGAGGGTTAGAGAGAGAGAAAGAGAGAGAGACACAATCATACACAGAGGGTTAGAGAGAGAGAGAGAGAAAGAGAGAGAGAGAAACACATTCACACACAGAGGGTTAGAGAGAGAGACACAATCACACACAGATGGTTAGAGAGAGAGACACACAATCACACACAGAGGGCTAGAGAAAGAGAGAGAGACACAATCACACACAGAGGGTTAGAGAAAGAGAGAGAGACATAATCACACACAGAGGGTTAGAGAGAGAGAGAAAGAGAGACACAATCACACACAGAGGGTTAGCGAGAGAGAAAGAGAGAGAGAGACACAATCATACACAGAGGGTTAGAGAGAGAGAGAAAGAGAGACACAATCACACACAGAGGGTTAGCGAGAGAGAAAGAGAGAGAGACACAATCATACACAGAGGGTTAGAGAGAGAGAGAGAGAGAAAGACACAATCACACACAGAGGGTTAGAGAGAGAGACACAATCACACACAGAGGGTTAGAGAGAGAGAAAGAGAGAGAGACACAATCACACACAGAGGGTTAGAGAGACACATAAGGGATGAGAGAGTCAGAGGGGGAGGAAGAGAGACAGAGAGAGAAAGAGACCATGGGGGAGAACAACACATAAGGAGAGAGATGGATAGATAGAGAGAGAGAGACACACACACACAAGGGGGGGGCTGCATTTTAAAGTAATAAAACAGCAGAGCTACAGAGAGTTCATAAAGTGAGACTATAAATTAGTGTGAAGTAGAGGCAAACTGTTAAGTTAGTGGGTGTAAATTTTGAGTAAACAAAATACAAAAACGATCCTTAAACTGCTGTAAAAGAGTAAAAAACAGTAAACCACATTCATTAAATTATAATTTTCACTAACAGAATCCCTTTCAGTAAAATCTTACTTTAATAAGATGTGACTAAAACACTGCTCTCTCTGCCTCTCTTCCTGCTCTGTAAGGATTCAGGAAGTGACAGTGGCACCTTCCACTGCACTTAGAGGGGAAGAACAGAACTCTCTTTTTCACTTTAGCAAAGCTAGCAGGTTCACAGGACAGCAACAAAATATATGAAAGTTGCTTTTTTCCATTTTTGTTTTGTTTTATATGATTTAACATCCAGCCCCAACCCTAAGTTCCACTTACTAATGCCTCTCACTGGATTGGGTCAGCCCAAATAGGACTGCATCAAATAAGCAGTTATGGGCCATGCAATGATCTTAACCACTTTCATCCAGTAGGTGGCGCAGCATGTTGTGTAATGGTGGGCAGACCTGCTTGTGCCTCTCCATTGCACAACATGTAGCTGTGAAAAAAAAATGCTGGGGGAAAAAAAATTACATTTTTTATTTTTTATTTTTTTAAAGCCAATAAAAAATATATATTTTTGCCCATATGAGAGGGGAAGTACTGCCTCACCTGCCTCTAGTGACTGCACATCACTACATTGCATAATCAGGGTTTGTTTGAGGACTGAAAATTTAGAGGCTGAGTGTGCTTTCCAAGGCCTAGATTTAGAGTTTGGTGGTAGCCGTCAAAACCAGCGTTAGAGGCTCCTAACGCTGGTTTTAGGCTACCGCCGGTATTTGGAGTCAGTCAGGAAAGGGTCTAACGCTCACTTTCCAGCCGCGACTTTTCCATACCGCAGATCCCCTTACGTCATTTGCGTATCCTATCTTTTCAATGGGATCTTTCTAACTCCGGTATTTAGAGTCGTGGCTGAAGTGAGCGTTAGAATTCTAACGACAAAACTCCAGCCGCAGAAAAAAGTCAGTAGTTAAGAGCTTTCTGGGCTAACGCCGGTTTATAAAGCTCTTAACTACTGTGCTCTAAAGTACACTAACACCCATAAACTACCTATGTACCCCTAAACCGAGGCCCCCCCCATCGCCGCCACTCGATTAATTTTTTTTAACCCCTAATCTGCCGACCGCCACCTATGTTATCCTTATGTACCCCTAATCTGCTGCCCCTAACACCGCCGACCCCTATATTATATTTATTAACCCCTTACCTGCCCCCCACAACGTCGCCGCCAGCTACCTACAATAATTAACCCCTAATCTGCCGACCGCAAAGCACCGCCACCTACATTATAGCTATGTACCCCTAATCTGCTGCCCCTAACACTGCCGACCCCTATATTATATTTATTAACCCCTAATCTGCCCCCCTCAACGTCGCCTCCACCTGCCTACACTTATTAACCCCATCTGCCGAGCGGATCTCACCGCTACTATAATAAAGTTATTAACCCCTAATCCGCCTCACTCCCGCCTCAATAACCCTATAATAAATAGTATTAACCCCTAATCTGCCCTCCCTAACATCGCCGACACTTAACTTCAATTATTAACCCCTAATCTGCCGACCGAATCTCGCCGCTACTGTAATAAATGGATTAACCCATAAAGCTAAGTCTAACCCTAACACTAACACCCCCCTAAGTTAAATATAATTTAAATCTAACGAAATAAATTAACTCTTATTAAATAAATTATTCCTATTTAAAGCTAAATACTTACCTGTAAAATAAATCCTAATATAGCTACAATATAAATTATAATTATATTATAGCTATTTTAGGATTTATATTTATTTTACAGGTAACTTTGTATTTATTTTAACCAGGTATAATAGCTATTAAATAGTTAAGAACTATTTAATAGCTAAAATAGTTAAAATAATTACAAATTTACCTGTAAAATAAATCCTAACCTAAGTTACAATTAAACCTAACACTACACTATCAATAAATAAATAAAATACCTACAATTACCTACAATTAAACCTAACACTACACTATCAATAAATTAATTAAATACAATAACTACAATGAAATAAACTAACTAAAGTACAAAAAATAAAAAAGAACTAAGTTACAAAAAATAAAAAAATATTTACAAACATTAGAAAAATATTACAACAATTTTAAACTAATTACACCTACTCTAAGCCCCCTAATAAAATAACAAAGCCCCCCAAAATAAAAAATGGCCCTACCCTATTCTAAATTACAAAAGTTCAAAGCTCTTTTACCTTACCAGCCCTGAACAAGGCCCTTTGCGGGGCATGCCCCAAGAAATTCAGCTCTTTTGCCTGTAAAAAAACACATACAATACCCCCCCAACATTACAACCCACCACCCACATACCCCTAATCTAACCCAAACCCCCCTTAAATAAACCTAACACTAAGCCCCTGAAGATCTTCCTACCTTATCTTCACCTCACCGGGTATCACACCGATCCGTCCTGGCTCCAAAATCTTCATCCAAGCCCAAACGGGGGCTAGACATCCATCATCCGATGGCTGAAGAAGTCCAGAAGAGGGTCCAAAGTCTTCATCCTATCCGGGAAGAAGAGTAGATCCGGACCCGCAACCATCTTCTTCCAAGCGGCATCTTCTATCTTCATCCGATGAGGACCGACTCCATCGTGAAGACCTCCAGCGCGGATCAATCTTCTTCTGACGACGTCCAACTGAAGAATGATGGTTCCTTTAAGGGACATCATCCAAGATGGCGTCCCTCGAATTCCGATTGGCTGATAGGATTCTATCAGCCAATCGGAATTAAGGTAGGAAAATTCTGATTTGCTGATGGAATTAGCCAATCAGAATCAAGTTCAATCCGATTGGCTGATCCGATCAGCCAATCAGATTGAGCTCGCATTCTATTGGCTGATCGGAACAGCCAATAGAATGCGAGCTCAATCTGATTGGCTGATCGGATCAGCCGATCGGATTGAACTTGATTCTGATTGGCTGATTCCATCAGCCAATCAGAATTTTCCTACTTTAATTCCGATTGGCTGATAGAATCCTATCAGCCAATCGGAATTCGAGGGACGCCATCTTGGATGACGTCCCTTAAAGGAACCGTCATTCTTCAGTTGGACGTCGTCGGAAGAAGATTGATCCGCGCTGGAGGTCTTCACGATGGAGCCGGTCCTCATCGGATGAAGATAGAAGATGCCGCTTGGAAGAAGATGGTTGCCGGTCCGGATCTACTCTTCTTCCCGGATAGGATGAAGACTTTGGACCCTCTTCTGGACTTCGTCAGCCGTCGGATGATGGATGTCTAGCCCCCGCTTGGGCTTGGATGAAGATTTTGGAGCCAGGACGGATCGGTGTGATACCCGGTGAGGTGAAGATAAGGTAGGAAGATCTTCAGGGGCTTAGTGTTAGGTTTATTTAAGGGGGGTTTGGGTTAGATTAGGGGTATGTGGGTGGTGGGTTGTAATGTTGGGGGGGGTATTGTATGTGTTTTTTTACAGGCAAAAGAGCTGAATTTCTTGGGGCATGCCCCGCAAAGGGCCCTGTTCAGGGCTGGTAAGGTAAAAGAGCTTTGAACTTTTGTAATTTAGAATAGGGTAGGGCATTTTTTTATTTTGGGGGGCTTTGTTATTTTATTAGGGGGCTTAGAGTAGGTGTAATTAGTTTAAAATTGTTGTAATATTTTTCTAATGTTTGTAAATATTTTTTTATTTTTTGTAACTTAGTTCTTTTTTATTTTTTGTACTTTAGTTAGTTTATTTCATTGTAGTTATTGTATTTAATTGATAGTGTAGTGTTAGGTTTAATTGTAGGTAATTGTAGGTATTTTATTTAATTTATTTATTGATAGTATAGTGTTAGGTTTAATTGTAACTTAGGTTAGGATTTATTTTACAAGTAAATTTGTAATTATTTTAACTATTTTAGCTATTAAATAGTTCTTAACTATTTAATAGCTATTGTACCTGGTTAAAATAAATACAAAGTTACCTGTAAAATAAATATAAATCCTAAAATAGCTATAATATAATTATAATTTATATTGTATCTATATTAGGATTTATTTTACAGGTAAGTATTTAGCTTTAAATAGGAATCATTTATTTAATAAGAGTTAATTTATTTCGTTAGATTTAAATTATATTTAACTTAGGGGGGTGTTAGTGTTAGGGTTAGACTTAGCTTTAGGGGTTAATACATTTATTAGAATAGCGGTGAGCTCCAGTTGGCAGATTAGGGGTTAATGTTTGAAGTTAGGTGTCGGAGATGTTAGGGAGGGCAGATTAGGGGTTAATAAATATAATATAGGGGTCGGCGATGTTAGGGCAGCAGATTAGGGGTACATAGGGATAATGTAAGTAGCGGCGGTTTACGGAGCGGCAGATTAGGGGTTAAAAAAAATATGCAGGTGTCAGCGATAGCGGGGGCGGCAGATTAGGGGTTAATACGTGTAAGGTTAGGGGTGTTTAGACTCGGGGTACATGTTAGAGTGTTAGGTGCAGACGTAGGAAGTGTTTCCCCATAGCAAACAATGGGGCTGCGTTAGGAGCTGAACGCGGCTTTTTTGCAGGTGTTAGGTTTTTTTTCAGCTCAAACAGCCCCATTGTTTCCTATGGGGAATCGTGCACGAGCAGATTTTTGAAGCTGGCCGCGTCCGTAAGCACCGCTGGTATCGAGAGTTGAAGTTGCGTTAAATATGCTCTACGCTCCTTTTTTGGAGCCTAACGCAGCCGTTCTGTGAACTCTCAATACCAGCAGTATTTAAAAGGTGCGGCCAGAAAAAAGCATGCGTAGCTAACGCACCCCTTTGGCCGCAGAACTCTAAATCTAGGCCCAAGTTTTTAAAATTAGATTGCGAGTTAAAAAAAATGATCGTGTTAATTAAACTAAAGTTCTTGTGGACACCCTGAAATTTAACTAGAAAAAAAAACATCATATAGTTGGATAGAGAAATCTAGAGATAAGACTGAGTTCATCCAATAGGTATTTTTTTTACCAAAACTAAGCGATTTTAAGGCAGTCCCAGAAGCAGTGGAGAATATCTGCATGCCTAGCACTACATCTTGAGCAAAAAATATTTAAGTTGTACCATCTAGATAAGTTCTCTGGTGTTAAATATGCCATATAGATTAGTTTTAAATGAGTCTCCCGCCAAGTTGTCAGTACCCATGATTTATCCGTTATTTTAAAGTTATCTAGAATAACGTGAGTACCAATATTTGGAAAATATTTTATCCATTTGGTTTTTAGATAAACTAGTTGATCAGTGGAAGGAGGGGAATTCAGTATAGAATAAAAAGGAGAAATGGAGTATGTCCCATTTTGATATAATTTAATTCTACTAGGTAGAGTTCCCAGGGACCAGTATGGACCATATTTGTGTTTCAACTCAGTGATGTAGTGCCTTAGCTGTAAGTAGGCATAAAAGTCTCTCTTAGATAGTCCAAATTTGTTACAGATATCAGGAAATGCTTCAAAAGCTTATTATTTGTTTAACCCATCTTAGTCCTTTACTCTGACATTGTCTAAAAATTATATTTAAAAGGCAAAATAAAAGTTACTGTGATTGGGAGAAATTCCAAAACATATGGAGTACATCTGGACTCTAGGCAAAATTTCTGCCAGACCAAAACTATATTTTTGAGTGTAATTTGATTGAAAACATTATATGGTAAAGTTGATAGAGGACAATGCAGTACAGCTTTCAAATGATATGGCACTATTAGATTAGATTCACAGCGAAGAAAAGTGACTTGTTCCTTTTCACTGATCCAGTCTATCGCAAATTTAATTAAGGCAGCTAAATTATAGTGTTTAATATTGGTAGATCCAGGGCGTCATAAGACGACTTAAAGCTATCCAAGACCTGGCCCCTTTCCAGATAAACCTAGAACAGGCTTTATTGGAGCTTTGAATATCTGATCTGAGTACAAATAACAGAATATTTTGTATTAAATACAACAGTTTCGGAAACAATATTGTTTTAATTAGTGTGGCAAGTGCTGATAGGGATATCAGTAGGTTGGCCCAGTCATCTAGCTTCTTTTTACAGTCATTAAAATATTTAGGGAAGTTTAACCTATACCAGTCCTGAGGATTTGCACTCAGTATTATACCCAAATAATTGATCGAAGAAGTCTCCTTAAAGGGATGGATAATGTTACTGTTGCACGATTTATGTAACCATAATAGTTCTAATTTCGTCAGGTTAATTCTATATGCTGA
The DNA here is from genome assembly GCF_027579735.1 of Bombina bombina. Taxonomy (NCBI): domain Eukaryota; kingdom Metazoa; phylum Chordata; class Amphibia; order Anura; family Bombinatoridae; genus Bombina; species Bombina bombina. The sequence continues at coordinate 784,484,111 of NC_069500.1, forward strand.
AATAAGGCCATAAAGGTGGATGTCAGCTAGAGGTCTAGGTAGATTAGTTTTTAAATTACTTAGAAATAATAATAAATCGTCTGTGTATAACAATAGTACTAGCTTCTGTACTCCTACTTGGATTCCGTCCAGATTTTGATGAAGGAGGACTGCCAACGGTTTAGACCGCTGCTTCATAACTTCTGAAAAAATTGAGCTTGAAAAATCGGCCCCTTAGAGTTAATTTAATTTATCCATAGTGTCTTACTAGGATTAGCTATGTAAGCATTATAGCTATTTTTAACCTGATTGGATAGTTGTAGTTCTCTTTGCTTAGATTTTTTTTTTAAGAAGACACAAGTAGACTTTAATTTCGCCTCACAGTACTGCCTTAACTATTTCCCAAAAAACTTTGATCTTCTCTACATGAAGGGAGTTAAAATAATAAAAATCTCTCCATTTATCCTTTAGCCAGTTTTGAAAGTTAATATTATTGACTAGGTATCTAGGGAAATATATTTTATTATTATCAAAGATTGAAATGATCTAGTGTCAAATTCCAGTAATATAAAGGCGTGGTCCAAGATCACGATATCTTTGATGTCGGGCTTTGGATTTAAGCCAATTAGTGAGTCTGAAATGAGAAACATATCAATCCTAGATAATGTCTAATGTCTTTTAACGATACATGTATAGGATCTAAGATCTGGGTTCTGAATACGCCAGATATCTAAAAGTCCACAATGGGTACAAAATTTCCGTAAAATACATTTACTTTTAATGGATAGTGCAGGTGGTGCTATTAACAAGCTCCTTGCGCTTGCACTACAAGTGGTGAGTTAAGTGTTGCACTCGAGAGTAATCTAAAATACTGCTGTAAAATGTTCTAACTTTTTGAGACCTGAAGTAAACCCTTATTATTAATAGTAACCCTACACTCTTGCTCTAGCAATAAAAAAACTAAATTTATGGTTACCTGATAAATTTATTTCTCTTGTGGTGTATCCAGTCCATGGGTTCATCCATTACTTGTGGGATATTCTCCTTCCCAACAGGAAGCTGCAAGAGGACACCAACAGCAGAGCTGTCTATATAGCTCCTCCCCTAACTGCCACCCCCAGTCATTCGACCGAAGACAAGCAAGAAAAAAAGAAGAAACTATAGGGTGCAGTGGTGACTGTAGTTTAAAAATAAAAAACACCTGCCTTAAAATGACAGGGCGGGCCGTGGACTGGATACACCACAAGAGAAATAAATTTATAAGGTAAGCATAAATTTTGTTTTCTCTTGTAAAGGTGTATCCAGTCCACGGGTTCATCCATTACTTGTGGGATACCAATACCAAAGCTTTAGGACACGGATGAAGGGAGGGACAAGGCAGAGACTTAAACAGAAGGCACCACTGCCTGTAAGACCTTTCTCCCAAAAATAGCCTCCGAAGAAGCAAAAGTATCAAATTTATAGAATTTCGAAAAGGTATGAAGCGAAGACCAAGTCGCCGCCTTACAAATCTGTTCAACAGAGGCCTCATGTTTAAAAGCCCATGAGTAAGCTACTGCTCTAGTAGAATGAGCTGTAATTCTTTCAGGAGGCTGCTGGCCAGCAGTCTCATAAGCTAAGCGTATTATACTTCTTAGCCAAAAAGAAAGAGAGGTTGCCGAAGCATTTTGGCCTCTCCTCTGTCCAGAGCAGACAACAAACAAAGCAGATGTTTGACGAAAATCCTTCGTAGCTTGTAAATAAAACTTTAAAGCACGAACCACATCAAGATTGTGTAATAGACGTTCCTTCTTTGAAGAAGGATTAGGACATAGTGAAGTAACAACAATCTCCTGATTGATATTCTTATTAGATACCACCTTAGGAAGAAACCTGCATGGAAAATCAGATAAAGGGAATCACATTGTAAAGCAGATAACTCCGAAACTCTTCGAGCCGAGGAGATAGCTACTAAAAACAGAACTTTCCAAGATAAAAGCTTAATATCTATGGAATGCAAAGGTTCAAACGGAACCCCTTGAAGAACTTTAAGAACTAAATTTAAACTCCATGGCGGAGCAACAGGTTTAAACACAGGCTTGATTCTAACTAAAGCCTGACAAAACGCCTTAACGTCTGGAACCTCAGCCAGACGTTTGTGCAAAAGAATAGACAGAGCAGAAATCTGTCCCTTTAAGGAACTAGCTGACAATCCCTTCTCCAATCCTTCTTGGAGAAAAGATAATATCCTAGGAATCCTGACGTTACTCCATGAGTAACCCTTGGATTCACACTAGTGAAGATATTTACACCATATCTTATGATAGATCTTCCTGGTGACAGGCTTTCGACAGGCTTTCGAGCCTGAATTAAGGTATCAATGACCGATTCGGAAAAACCACGCTTTGATAGAATCAAGCGTTCAATCTCCAAGCAGTCAGACATAGAGAAATTAGATTTGGATGTTTGAAGGGACCTGGAAGTAGAAGGTCCTGCCTTAGTGTCAGAGTCCATGGTGGAAAAGATGACATGTCTTCCAGATCTGCATACCAAGTCCTATGTGGCCACGCAGGGGCTATCAAGATCACTGAAGCTCTCTCCTGCTTGATCTTGGCAATCAGACGAGGGAGCAGAGGAAACGGTGGAAACACATAAGCCAGGCTGAAGGACCAGGGCCATGCTAGAGCATCTATCAGTGCTGCCTTGGGATCCCTGGACCTGGACCCGTAACAAGGAAGCTTGGCGTTCTGACGGATGAAAAGTCTGCCGACTTAGAAAATCCGCCTCCCAGTTCTCTACTCCTGGGATATGGATAGCTGAGAGATGGCAAGAGTGAACCTCTGCCCATAGAATTATCTTTGAAACCTCCAACATTGCCAGGGGGCTCCTTGTTCCCCCTGATGTTTGATATAGGCTATAGTCGTGATGTTGTCCGACTGAAATCTGATGAACCTGACGGCAGCTAGCTGAGGCCAAGCCTGAAGAGAATTGAATATCGCTCTTAGTTCCAGAATGATTATCGGAAGGAGGGCCTCCTCCTGAGTCCACGAACCCTGAGCCTTCAGGGAGTTCCCGACTGTACCCCAGCCCAGAAGGCTGGCATCTGTCCCAAGATAGCCACCAGAGAAGAGAATCCCTGGTTTCTTGATCCAGATTTAGTAGAGGGGACAAATATGTGTAATCCCCATTCCACTGATTGAGCATGCAAAGTTGCAGTGGTCTGAGATGTAGGCGGGCAAACGGAACTATGTCCATTGCCGCTACCATTAATCCCATTACCTCCATACACTGAGCCACTGACGGATGGGAAGTGGAATAAAGAGCATGGCAGGAAGTTAGAAGTTTTGACAACCTGACCTCTGTCAGATAAATCTTCATTTCTACTGAGTCTATCAGAGTTCCTAGGAAGGAAACTCTTGTGAGAGGGGAGAGAGAACTCTTTCCTTCGTTCACTTTCCACCCGTGAGACCTCAGGAATGCCAGAACAATGTCCATATGGGACCTGGCAATTTGAAAAGTCGACGCCTGTATCAGGATGTCGTCTAGGTAAGGGGCCACTGCTATACCCTGCGGCCTTAGAACCGCCAGAAGGGACCCTAGAACCTTTGTAAAGATTCTTGGTGCCGTGGCTAACCCAAAGGGAAGAGCCACAAACTGGTAATGCCTGTCTAGGAAGGCGAACCTGAGAAACTGATAATGATCCCTGTGTATCGGAATGTGTAGATAAGCATCCTTTAACTCAACGGTAGTCATATATTGACCCTCCTGGATCATAGGTAGGATGGTTCGAATAGTCTCCATCTTGAAGGATGGGACCCTGAGAAATTTGTTTAGGATCTTGAGATCCAAGATTGGTCTGAAAGTTCTCTCTTTCTTGGGAACTATAAACAGATTTGAATAGAAGCCCTGCCCCTGTTCCTCCTTTGGAACTGGGTGGATCACTCCCATAACTAGTAGGTCTTGAACACAATGTAAGAATGCCTCTCTCTTTATCTGGTTTGCAGATAATTGTGAGAGATGAAATCTCCCCTTTGGAGATGAAGCTTTGAAATCCAGAAGATATCCCTGGGAAACAATCTCCAGAGCCCAGGGATCCTGGACATCTCTTGCCCAAGCCTGGGCGAAGAGAGAAAGTCTGCCCCCCACTAGATCCGGTCCCGGATCGGGGGCTACTCCTTCATGCTGTCTTAGAGACAGCAGCAGGCTTTTTGGCCTGCTTCCCCTTGTTCCAAGCCTGGTTAGGTCTCCAGACTGGCTTGGACTGGGCAAAATTTCCCTCTTGTTTTGTAGAAGAGGAAGATGAAGCTGCGCCACTCTTGAAGTTTCGAAAGGAATGAAAATTAGTCTGTTTGGTCCTTAACTTGTTGGACCTATCCTGGGGAAGGGCGTGGCCTTTTCCTCCAGTAATATCAAAAATGATCTCCTTCAGTCCAGGCCCAAATAGGGTCTGCCCTTTGAAGGGGATATTGAGAAGTTTAGACTTTGAAGTGACATCAGCTGACCAGGATTTAAGCCATAGCGCCCTACGCGCCTGAATGTCAAAACCTGAATTTTTAGCTGTTAGCTTGGTTAAATGAAAAACGGCGTCAGAAATAAATGAATTGGCTAACTTAAGAGCTTTAAGCCTGTCAAGGATATCATCCAACGGGGTTTCTACCTGTAGAGCCTCCTCCAGAGACTCGAACCAGAAAGCCGCTGCAGCAGTGACTGGGGCAATGCATGCAAGAGGCTGGAGAATAAAACCTTGTTGTATAAAGATTTTCTTAAGGAACCCCTCTAATTTTTTATCCATAGGATCTAAGAAAGCACAACTGTCCTTGACAGGAATAGTTGTACGCTTAGCTAGGGTAGAGACTGCTCCCTCCACCTTAGGGACCGTCTGCCACGAGTCCCGTGTAGCGGCATCTATAGGAAACATCTTTTTAAAAGCAGGAGGGGGAGAGAACGGAACACCTGGTCTATCCCATTCCTTAGTAATAATTTCTGAAAACCTCTTAGGGATTGGAAAAACGTCAGTGTAAACAGGCACTGCAAAGTATTTGTCCATTTTACACAATTTCTCTGGGACTACAATGGTGTCACAGTCATCCAGAGTCGCTAAAACCTCCCTGAGCAACACGCGGAGGTGTTCAATCTTAAATTTAAATGCTGTCATTTCAGAGTCAGACTTAAGTAACGCCTTCCCTGAATCAGAGAAGTCACCCACAGATAGAAGCTCTCCTGCTTCAACTTCTGCACATTGTGAGGGTATATCAGACATAGCTACTAAAGCGTCAGAGAGCTCTGTATTTGTTCTAGCCCCAGAGCTGTCTCACTTTCCTTGTAACCCTGGCAGTTTGGACAATACCTCTGTGAGGGTATGATTCATAACTGCCGCCTTGTCTTGTATGGTAAACGCATTGGATGCGCTAGATGTACTTGGCGTCCCTTGAGCGGGAGTTATAGGTTCTGACACGTGGGGAGAGCTAGGTGGCATAACCTCCCTTTTGTCAGTCTCAGAAACCTCAGGTGATAAATCTTTAAAAGCCATAATATGATCTTTATAACTTATAGAAAGGTCAGTGCATTTGGTACACATTCTAAGAGGGGGTTCCACAATGGCTTCTAAACATAATGAACAAGGAGTTTCCTCTATGTCAGACATGTTTAACAGACTAGTAATGAGACCAGCAAGCTTGGAAAACACTTTAATAAATGTGAAAAAAGCAATAATATAAAAACGGTACTGTGCCTTTAAGAGAAAAAAACTACCACATAAACTGCAAAACAGTGATAAAAAGTAGTAAACTCTACAAAATTTTTACAGTGTGTATAAGGGACTAAAGCAGCATTGCACCCACTTGCAAATGGATGATTAACCCCTCAGGCCCAAAAAACATTAAAACTGCTAACAAACAGTCAAACACACTGCCACAGCTGTGCTGTGGCTCCTACCTGCCCTTAAAAACGATTTTTGCAGGAACAAAACCCTCTATAGAGGTCCTATAAGCCAGAGGACTCCTTCAGGGAAGCTGGATGTCTCAGACTGAAAATCAACTGCACATTTAGAGCTTGAAAATAGGCCCCTCCCTACCATGCACTCAAAGTCAGAGGGCCTTAAAAAAGTACTCCTAGGAGTAATCTAACAAGCCATGTGTAAAACTAGGCCCCAAATAAAGATTTATCACCCTCAGAGAAAAAACGTTTTTATTTTTATAAATCATGCAAACGTTTTTATACTAAGTAATATAAGTATTAACATGAATATTACCCTTATTTGCAAACATGATTCCAGTTGTTGTTAAATCACTGTATCAGGCTTACCTTAAATATACCAGGCACTGTCAGCATTTTCTAGACCTTATCATCTCTCTAGAAAAAAATATACTGAACATACCTCAAAGCAGGCAATCTGCAGACCGTCCCCCCAACTGAAGTTTTCTTTCCATACTCTTCAGTTATGTGTGAGAACAGCAATGGACCTTAGTTACAAACTGCTAAGATCATCAAAACCTCAAGGCAGAATTCTTCTTCCAATTTCTGCCTGAGAGTAAAAACAGTACAACGCCGGTACCGTAAAAATAACAAACTTTTGATTGAAGGTAAAAACTACACTAAGTCACCACATCTCTCTTGATATTTCCTTTCTTGTCGAGAGCTGCAAGAGAATGACTGGGGGTGGCAGTTAGGGGAGGAGCTATATAGACAGCTCTGCTGTGGGTGTCCTCTTGCAGCTTCCTGTTGGGAAGGAGAATATCCCACAAGTAATGGATGAACCCGTGGACTGGATACACCTTTACAAGATAAAATAGAAGCGCTATTGATTGTGCTTGAGCAATGTTAATGTACACATAATATTTTTGTGCTCTACTTGTAATCTAGGGCTACTTTAATAAAAACAAGGTGGGGAGATATCAGACCTGCACATGTAATAACATCTAATCCTACTGATCTGTCCAAACTTAGTGAATCTAGATGTTTTTAATTTACAATATTTAACTATTGACCTTGTACCCCAATTACCATAAAGGCACATTAAACTAAAAGTGTTATTCTCCATAAAATCTATGTATATTTAAAAAATGCACATTCATTATGTATTTTTCCTGATTTTCCCATAATTTCTCTCTAAAAATTGATGTTTTTCCACTCCAATTGGCGAGGCTGAAGTGCATTCTGTGGGAAGCAGAACCCTGGCATTCTTACTTGCTGTACACTAATTGTTTGATTTGTATTTGAGTTTGTTTATATATGTCTCTTATTTGTTACCGAAAAGGAAGCAAATTAAACAACATTCCAAAGCTTTTTAAGTTGGATGTTTCCCCACGCCTGTAAATCAGTGCTCTTAATAAACAAATAAAAGGTTCAATTGTTTTTTAAAACATTTATTTTGCATGCAGATTTTTTTGTAATGTTGTAAATCATTTCTGATACATCAATAAAAAAAGTATTTAATGTCCCTTTAATAAAGCTTTATTTGTAAATGTAGATAGACTGTAGATATAATTAGAATTTGTTGTACTACCAGACAAACACGTAGAAAAGTACTTTACAGAAGAACAGAATATTAGCAAGACTGTTGTGTTCAGTGTGGTCAATGAACTTAATACCAGTAATTAGACAGAAGGGGAAGGAGGCCGGGAGAGTCACATCCTTAGTATAGACCAGAATAAACCACTGCAGAAAAATATTTCTTTAAATGGTTATATACTCAATGGATATAAGACAGATGCATGTAATGCCAGATAGATCAGTCTAGAACTAAAGAACATGACTGTAAGTGGTCTTTAAAAGGACATTTAACACGTTGAGATGGTAATATAATATTATAAATTGTATATGTAAAAAAAAAATTGCAATATACTTTCATAATTTATTTTGTTCCCATTTCCTGTAATTCCATTCTGGAATTGTAAACTTTTCAGAAATAGAAATGCAGAACACTGTTCACTATTCCACATAGCGATTGGCTGCACACTCTAGCGAACTATTTATAAATGTCCCTAATTGTCTACAGCAGAGAAGGTAACCTAACTTACAACATGGCAACTCCCATTGTTTTATAGACACTAAAATTTTACACTTATTTTGTCAATATTTAAACAGCTATCCCTCTATCCCTATCTTTTTTCCATATCCCTCTATCTCTATCCCTATACCTCTATCCCTATCCCTCTACCTCTATCCCTCTATCCCTATCCCTCTATCCCTATCCCTCTATCTCTATTCCTATCCCTCTATCCCCATCCATCTATCCCTATCCCTCTATTCCTCTATCCCTATCCCTCTATCCATCTACCCCTATCCATCTATCCCTATCCCTCTATCCCTATCCCTTTTTCCCTATCCCTCTATCTCTATCCCTATACCCCTATCCCTCTATCTCTATCCCTCTACCCTATCCCTCTATCCCTATCCCTCTATCTCTATCCCTCTATCCCTATCCCTCAATCCTATCCCTCTATCCCTATCCTTTTATCCATCTATCCCTATCCCTCTATCTCTTTATCCATCTATCCCTATCCCTCTATCTCTTTATTTTTCTGCAATGTAGGATCCCCCTAACCCTCCAACCTCCCTGACCCCCCTTAAACAGCTCTAACCCCCCCTCTAACTATTGCCACCATCTTAGGTACTGGCAGCTGTCTGCCAGTTTCTATAAACCCCTTTTTTTCTGTAGTGTAGTGGTCCCACCACCTCACCACTCCCGTGATTGCCATTTAGCCCCCTCCACACCCCCAAACCCCTTTTCTGTAGTGTAGCTGCCCCGTCCCTCCCTGTTCCTTAATATTTTCTGTAGCGTTGGGCCCTCCGCTTCCCTCTCCCCTCCGCTGCTGAGCCGGCCACCCGCCCACACCTCCTGCTGACACAAGCAGAAGATTGTTACAGATGATGACACACACAGTGTCACCATCTGTAACGATCAGGCATCTGCCTTCATATGAAAGCGGAGCACCGATCGTGTTCCGGTACGAGGCTATCAAGCGCCTGCGGTTAAAGGGCCATAATACCCAAATGTTGAAACACTTGAAAGTGATGCTGCATAGCTGTAAAAAGCTGACTAGAAAATATCACCTAAACATTTCTATGTAAAAAAAGAAAGATATTTTACCTCAAAAGTTCCTCAGTAGCCACATCCCATTGTAAAGGACTTCTAAGCAACAAATCAATATGTCTGTCCCAGGACAACGGAAGGAGCGAGCATTCACTCATATTATTTCCCTGTTCAGTGTAAGGAAGTTTACAATGAAATCTCATGAGAGTTAAGTGAAATCTCATGAGATCACAGTAAAAGAGTTCATGACCTCAGCACTGCTGATGCTGATTGGCTGCATTTCATTTCTTCATTTTTTTATTTTTTTTTACCTGCAGCTGAGCAACAGCTGAAGTATATTTTTTTACACAGAACTTAGTCTGCTGAGCTGAGGAAATTGTGAGGTAAAATATCTTCCTTTTTTACATAGAGATGCTCAGGTGATATTTTCCTGTCAGCTTTTTACAGTTATACTGCATCAATTTCAAGTGATTTAGCATATGAGTATCATGTTCCTTTAAGGCCAGGTGTGTTTGTCCTCGTGCAGTCTCTACTGCGCATGACTGCATCGGACAAACACACCTGGCCTTTTAAAATAAAGGATATACTAAAAAGTGCAATGTTTATTCCCAGTTAGAACACAAATATTATGAGAAACACTTCCTTGGCTTTAATGTATGATTTCTTTCTCTTGAAAATACAGTAGATAATGAATTTGAATAAGTGCCTCTGTGTAATAAGCCAACTATGTAAGAGACACACATATGCAAACATTTAAAATTCATATTATCTACACTATCATATCAGAGAGTTATTTGTAAATCTGCACATACACAGTGCTAAATGATCATTACACTTGACACATGCACACACCATTTAATATTTTTTTTAACTCCTTAGAAAACATGATTTATTCACTTGAAATGCATACACATTCTATTTTTACTTAATATCAGTGCTTAGAAATCACATAATCAGCTTGTGTTTTAATGAAATGACCCCATTCTCCTCCTTATACAATGCTTAGAGGTATATTCACAATATAAAAGGGAACAGACAGACCTCTCTGCTCCCCGCTCTGAAATAAGTGTTAAATCACCAGTGAGAGAGATATATCTTCTTGTTAGTCTGAAAAGATGAGAAAAATCATTGTACTCTGAATATAGTGACACTTGACTCCACAGATCACTCTATAGCACATATACACATTTTTTTCCACAGAAAACCTCTCCTATCAGCATTTTGATTAGAACAAAGGATTCTGGGTAAGGATATGCAGTGCATCACCTTTTTTCTTCTAGTGTTAGTTTTAAACATAGGGGTATAGTTCTCATAGTGCGAGCGGACATGATACAATGTAGCGATCATGTCCGCTGCACATCGATAAATGCCGACAGCATACACTGTTGGCATTTATCATTGCACAAACAGTTCTTGTGCACTGCTGGTGCAATGCCACCCCTTGCAGATTCGCGGGCAATCGGCCGCTAGCAGGGGGTGTCAATCGACCCGATCGTATTCAATCGTAGGCAGACAAGTTATGTCGGAGCAGTTGAAGGCTCGCACAGAAACAGGGGCATCAAGCTCCATATGGAGTTTGATCAATCGGCCCCATAGACTAATGCATAGCATGAGTAGTATGGTACAGCAAAAGAAATCACGTATAGACTGTGTTTTCAATCTTATTAGACTCACATCAGCACATAAAAAAATTGTGCTTGCAGCATAGCAAAGCAGGGAAAGGGCATCCAACTCAGTCTCTAAATAAATGATGGTGAATAAAAACATGACTGTGCAGTCACATGACTACTGATATGTACCACTGAACTGAGATTTTCATTTGCTGGGCAGCTAAATACCTGCACAGCTGTGCATTAAATTAGTAATTCTGCAGCCATTGTCTCTAATCATGTAAGAGAGGTTACAGGGCATTCTTCTGGTCTGGTCTTCTACACTGGCATCTTTATAGTTAGCAAAATAAGCAAAGTGCCTGATTTGTGCTCTAATACACCAAGGTCATTAATTTTTTGCAAAATGAATAAAAAAAGCATGAATCTGTTCTGGATCTGCTCTACTGCACTAAGGTCATTATAAGCAAAAAGCTAACTTTTCTATATGCTACTGGTATCAATTGTTAGTCTATATGCACATAGGAATTAACAAATGTTCAGTGTGTGTTACTGGCAGAAAAAGGGCCAATAATTGCTTAATAAATATATATGGAAATGGTAAAGGCAGTACAGCACAATTTATAAAGGATTTGTTTAATTTAACAATTAAGCTCTTGGTCTTTTTATAACCAAGCTCTAAAGCAATGGTTAATCTTCGGGGGGTGGGGCATCTGGTTTTCTAAGCCTTTTCTCTTTTGGACATCATCCTCTTCTCTCTAACAATGTACAGCTCCAGAAATCATATATTCCACATTTTTCTCCAGAACCTGGGATGAATCTATACCCAACAATTTGGGGGAGGGGGGAGTTTGCAAACAGTTACCTAGAAATATATATAACAAGGGTAGAGGACATCAAAATCTAATACATGTTCCTTTCTTTAATTTATTATCCTTCTTTTACCTCTCTCCTTGCTATGTGCAGAACACTGAACATGTAGAACAGGCACTTCCTTATAAATTCATTGTAGCTGGCACATTTAAGATTTTGGGAGCCTACCTCAAAAAGGATGGATTTTTACATATTATACAGATGATGTTATCAAGCGCCCCCCACACCAGTGACTAGGGGTTATCGGCACACCCCTTCATTATTGTTGATACCTACAAACCTCAAAAGTGTATTCCCATTTTTACATGTCTTATGCTCTACCAACGATAAGGAAATATGTAAATGAATGAGAAAGGGAATATTGACAAATAAAAGCAATTAATAAGTATTAAATTTGAGGTGAAATTTGTTATCACCCACAGAAGTTATGTTATAGACCCGAAGAGCAAGGAAACTCAGGCACTACTTGGTTAGTGTTGAAAAATAAAACATCCGTTTATTGAAACACTTAAAAGCAAGGTATGTTCGCAAACAGAGCACAGGCAAGAACATAGAGCCAGTCTTACGCGTTACATATCCTTAGTTGGTTTGAACAATCCTTTTTTAATCTGCTAATATGGCCTAATGTATTTGTTCCCTATCTCAATACATTTCTCCTGTATCTTACAAAAATCTCCATTATGTAGTCCATTATAAGTGTCCAATACATAACAATAGTCTAAACATATATATATTCAAAATGTGAATTCATAAGATGATTCAGAATCTTAACAATGGATATTTATATAGATAATGCTTTATGTCACCTCAGCACTGTCATTACAATGTTTTAAAATTGTTTTTAATCTTCACTTAGTTTGTGTTTTATTTTTAACTTTATGGTGTGGCAATAGTTAACTAATTTGCACTTTAGGTATAAATTACTGTACTCTGCTACACCTGCCTAGTCTATGAATAAGCGCCACTAGGGGGCGTGAAATGCGTGAGACTGGCTCTATATGCTTGCCTGCCCTCTGTTTGGGAACATACCTTGCTTTTAAGTGTTTCAATAAACGGATGTTTTATTTTTCAACACTAACCGAGTAGTGCCTGTGTTTCCTTGCTCTTCTGTACTATAGGCAGCCTGATCCGCCGCTTTGCTACGGCACTCCGGGTAACCTTGATAGCAGAGTCCTCTTTTTCTGAGGAGTTCATTTTCCTCGTTTGCAAAGACCAGTGGTTGGACCGTGTTCCGGATACCCCTCTTACTGTATGTTATAGACCCCCCTGCCCCCCCACCAACACACACTGCAAAATAGATGGCCTGCTAAGCAATAAAAAATCATACAATTTGTGGTCTGAGTCAAAGGGCTCAGCGTTCCAATGTCTAAATAAGCACACACGTATGCACGTTCTATTGCACTCAGTGCAATACAGTACTGACCTCTACATACACACACTGCAAAAAATTGTTCCAGTTACACACACGGTTCAACACAAAGTCCGATATCCACAAATTCATCATTGTACAAAACATTATCTGATCTCTACATACGCCGCACATATCTCACTTGTAAGCACATATTTTTAAATATTATAGTGTCTCACTCTCCCCATAAATATTAAACAATGTTGTATATGACTCCCCTACATGATACAATATACAATATGACTATTTATTTGCTTTGTGTTTTTAAACTGAGCATTTTTACTACATAATTTATTAAAATCATAAATTAATCACATCCCCTTTTACGTTGCCTCTGAAAAGATGAAGATAAGATAATCTCTCTGATAATTTGCCTGGAATCTAGAGAGTGAAATGACACATATGACAATAAACAGGAACATTTGCCACGTGGACACTTTATGATTTGTACTTTGAGGAAAACATTTAAAAAAAAAAAACAAAGCTTTTTTGGGGGGAGATTTCATAAATCTTTTCTATTAACAAATTTTTCCTGTTTTGTCCCTTTAAGACAATGAATAATACAGTATATTGTAGCTGGCACTTTAGGTGATGGAACCTAAGTAGATCCTTATAGATACAACTATGATGATTTTTTTTTTGATTTTTTTTGATTACCAACATCACACTAGACCACTGGTTTTCAAACCTGACCTCAGACCTCCCTAACCAGTCAGATTTTAAGGATATCTGAAATGGAACACAGGTGAAATAATCAGCTAATTAGTAAACATTGTTATTTTACCTGCTCTCACCTAAAGTAATCCTGAAAATGTGACTTGTTAGGGAGGCCTGAGGGCAGGTTTGAAAACCAGGTTTAACTTGAGCTCACTTCTTTTTTGTGAGCATTTCAGAACATTTATAACATAATTCTATTTTTTCTTACGCTCCCATATATATATATATATATATATATATATATGTATATCTGTGTCAATACTGGTGGGTATACAGCATATGACAGAAGGAATAGGTAAAATACTTCCCAGATGTTTCAAGAAGGTACATCCTATACCCCCTACATAGAAAACTCCCCTCCCATCTTGGGTTAGCTTAGTTTTAAGATTTTTTTAAATATTGAATTCTGAATTTCAGCTCTACTCAAAAAAAAAAAAAGACAAAAAAATAATGATAATCAAGCAGGTTTCACCCCTCTTGGTACAGCATCCTCACTTGTGCAAACATCCAGCCCCCACCAAACCCCAGTCAATGACCCAGCCTGTGCCCTTGCAAATGGTCCTAATATAAAGACACCTCTTGTACTCTTGAGGGGATTATTAATGGAATTTTTACTCAGTGGAATTAGAACTCTAATTATCAGAAAATGCCCCATGCTGGTTACCCTCACTCATACAATGTGATCCTGCAGATAAAGGAAGTGGAGGTTCTCTAGCTGGATGATTATCTGCAGAAACATATTTGTCTGTAAGTTTGTTTGTCTGTAAGTAAATATGCCCCAATTTCCCCATCTCTTACTCTAGCCTTAGCCTATAGCTAATTCCTTCTACAAATTCATGTTGCTGTTCGATACATAAAATAATTTTGGATTACAAAATTAAACATTAGTTAATTGTTTGCTACCATAAATTCCATGTTGTGGAGAAAGTCAATTGGCTTTATGAGATAAATATATTTATGTATGTGTTTAGTCATACAGCAACATAAGTATCTCTTACCATATAAATAGACATTCATGAATGAGTAAACTCAGTTCAAAAACTTTCGGCTAGATTACGAGTTTTGCGTTATGAGCGGCTCGGTGCTAACTTGCAAGTCATTTTCACCGCTCCCCTCCCTATAGCGCTGCTATTACAGGTTTGCAAAAACCCGGCGTTAGCAGGCAATATAGCAGCGTTGAGCTCCATTGAGCTCCATACCGCACTCAAATACCAGTGCTGCTTTGAGCTGGTTTTACGTGCTCGTGCACGATTTCCCCATAGACATCAATGGGAAGAGCCGGCTAAAAAAAAGCCTAACACCTGCAATAAAGGAGCGTAAAGCTCCGTAACGCTGCCCTATTTATGTTTACACCTAACACCCTAACATAAACCCCTGAGTCTAAACATCCCTAATCTGCTGCCCCTGACATCGCAGACACCTACATTACACTTATTAACCCCTAATCTGCCGCCCCCGACATCGCCGCCACCTACATTACACTTATTAACCCCTAATCTGCAGTCCCCGAGATCGCCGCCACCTACCTACACTTATTAACCCCTAATCTGCCAAGCCCAATGTCGCCGCCACCTACCTACACTTATTAACCCCTAATCTGCCGCCCCTAACATCGCCGCTACCTACATTACACTTATTAACCCCTAATCTTCCGCCCCCTACGTCGCTGCCACTATACTAAAGTTATTAAGCTCTAACCCTAAGTCTAACCCTAACACCCACTAACTTGAACATAATTAAAATAAATCTAAATAAAAATTACAATTAATACCTAAATAATTCCTATTTAAAACTAAATACTTACCTATAAAATAAACCCTAAGCTAGCTACAATATAACTAATAGTTACATTAGGTGTTCCCTTACAGGCCAGTTTTGTGAGCGGCCCAGCAGTGAAACAGTTAATTAGAGCAATTGGCAAACACTTCACAATGCAGACTGGAAGGTGTAGGTCCCTTGTTAACTGTTTGCTATGCCGCTCACAAAACTGGCCTTAGAGGGAATACTGGTTACATTGTATCTAGCTCAGGTTTTATTTTTATTTCACAGGTAAGTTTGTATTTATTTTAACTAGGTAGACTAGTTAGTAAATAGTTATTAACTATTTACTAACTAACTAGCTAAAATAAATACAAATTTACCTGTAAAATAAAACCTAACCTGTCTTACACTAACACCTAACCTTACACTACAATTAAATAAATTACACTAATTAAATACAATTAACTAAATTACAAAAAAAACAAAAAACACTAAATTACCAAAATAAAAAAGAAATGATCAAATATTTAAACTAAATACACCTAATCTAATAGCCCTAAAAGGGCCTTTTGTGGGGCATTGCCCCAAAGAAATTAGCTCTTTTACCTGTAAAAAAAAATATAAACAACCCCCCAACAGTAAAACCCACCACCCACATAACCAAACCCCCAAATAAAATCCTATCTAAAAAAAACTAAGCTCCCCATTGCCCTGAAAACCCACCCAATAAACCCTTAAAAAAACCTAACACTAACCCCCGAAGATCCACTTACAGTTTTTGAAGACTGGACATCCATCCTCAACGACGCCGGGAGAAGTCTTCATCAAAGTGGCAAGAAGTCCTCAACGGAGC
This sequence comes from Bombina bombina, assembly GCF_027579735.1. Classification (NCBI taxonomy): domain Eukaryota; kingdom Metazoa; phylum Chordata; class Amphibia; order Anura; family Bombinatoridae; genus Bombina; species Bombina bombina. Next base: position 784,500,322 of record NC_069500.1, read on the forward strand.
CGGGAGAAATCTTCATCCAAGTGGCAAGAAGTGGCCCTCTAGACGGGCAGAAGTCTTCATCCAGACAGCACCTTCTATCTTCATCCTTCAGACGCGGAGCGGCTTCATCTTCAAGACATCCGGCGCGGAGCATACTCTTCTGTTGATGGCTCTTCAAGAATGAAGGTTCCTTTAAGGGACGTCATCCAAAATGGCGTCCCTTGAATTACAATTGGCTGATAGAATTCTATCAGCCAATTGGAATTAAAGGTGAAAAAATCCTATTGGCTGATGCAATCAGCCAATAGGATTGAGCTTCAATCCTATTGGCTGATCCAATCAGCCAATAGGATTGAGCTCGCATTCTATTGGCTGTTCCAATCAGCCAATAGAAATCAAGCTCAATCCTATTGGCTGATTTGATCAGCCAATAGGATTGAAGCTCAATCCTATTGGCTGATTGCATCAATCAATAGGAATTTTTCACCTTTAATTCCGATTGGCTGAAGAGCCGTCGGAAGAAGAGGATGCAAAAAATAAAACCTAAGATAGCTACAATGTAACTATTAGTTATAGTGTAGCTAGCTTTGGGTTTATTTTACAGGTAAGTATTTAGTTTTAAATAGGAATTATTTAGGTATTAATTGTAATTTGTATTTAGATTTATTTTAATTATGTTAAAGTTAGTGGGTGTTAGGGTTACTGTTAGACTTAGGGTTAGGTTTAGGGGGTAATAACTTTAGTATAGTTGCAGCGATTTTGGGGGCAGCAGATTAGGGGTTAATAGTAATGTAGGTTGTGATGATGTTAGGGACAGCAGATTAGAGGTTAATAATATTTAACTAGTGTTTGCAATGCGGGAGGGTGGCGGTTTAGGGATTAATATGTTTATTATAGTGGCGGCGATGTCGGGAGCGTCAGATTAGGGGTTAATAATTTTATTTTAGTATTTGCAATGCGGGAGGACCTTGGTTTAGGGGTTAATAGGTAGTTTATGGGTTTTAGTGTATATTTTAGCACTTTTGTTATGAGTTTTATGTTACGGCTTTGTAACGTAAAACCCATAACTACTGACTTTCAGTTTATGGTATGGATCTTGCAGTTATAGGCTGTACCGCTCACTTTTTGGCCAGAGCGGCAAACTCGTAATACCTGCGCTGTGGAAGTCCCATTGAAAAAGGACTTTTTGAAAGCTGCGGTAGTTGCGTTGCATTACGGCCAAAAAAGTGTGCGGTACAGATATACCTACAAGACTCATAATACCAGTGAAAAAGAGCCATAACGCTGCTTTTTCACTCATAACGCAAAACTAGTATTCTAGCCGTTTATTAGTTACAACATCCAGAATCTTAGATCACAAAATGTATAATGATATGTTTACTTTTACGATACTAATAATCAATACCAAGGCCTAGATTTAGAATTTGGCGGTAGCCGTGAAAACCAGCGTTAGAGGCTCCTAACGCTGGTTTTAGGCTACCGCCGGTATTTGGAGTCACTCAAAATAGGGTCTAACGCTCACTTTCCAGCCGCGAATTTTCCATACCGCAGATCCCCTTACGTAAATTGCGTATCCTATCTTTTCAATGGGATTTTTATAACTCCGGTATTTAGAGTCGTGTCTGAAGTGAGCGTTAGACATCTAACGACAAAACTCCAGCCGCAGGAAAAAAGTCAGTAGTTAAGAGCTTTCTGGGCTAACGCCGGTTTATAAAGCTCTTAACTACTGTACTCTAAAGTACACTAACACCCATAAACTACCTATGTACCCCTAAACCGAGGTCCCCCCACATCGCCGACACTCTAAAAAAAATTTTTAACCCCTAATCTGCCGACCGCCACCTACGTTATCCTTATGTACCCCTAATCTGCTGCCCCCAACACCGCCGATCCCTGTATTATATTTATTAACCCCTAATCTGCCCCCCTCAACGTCGCCTCCACCTGCCTACACTTATTAACCCCTAATCTGCCGACCGCAAAGCGCCGCCACCTACGTTATCCTTATGTACCCCTAATCTGCTGCCCCTAACACCGCCGACCCCTATATTATATTTATTAACCCCTAATCTGCCCCCCACAACGTCGCCTCCACCTGCCTACACTTATTAACCCCTAATCTGCCGACCGGATCTGAGCGCTATTATAATAAAGTTATTAACCCCTAATCCGCCTCACTAACCCTATCATAAATAGTGTTAACCCCTAATCTGCCCTCCCTAACATCGCCGACACCTAACTTCAATTATTAACCCCTAATCTGCCGACCGAATCTCGACGCTATTCTAATAAATGTATTAACCCCTAAAGCTAAGTCTAACCCTAATACTAACACCCCCCTAAGTTAAATATAATTTAAATCTAACAAAATAAATTAACTCTTATTAAATAAATTATTCCAATTTAAAGCTAAATACTTACCTGTAAAATAAATCCTAATATAGCTACAATATAAATTATAATTATATTATAGCTATTTTAGGATTTATATTTATTTTACAGGTAACTTTGCATTTATTTTAACCAGGTACAATAGCTATTAAATAGTTAAGAACTATTTAATAGCTAAAATAGTTAAAATAATTACAAATTTACCTGTAAAAGAAATCCTAACCTAAGTTACAAATAAACCTAACACTAGACTATCAATAAATTAATTAAATAAACTACCTACAATTACCTACAATTAACCTAACACTACACTATCAATAAATTAATTAAATACAATTGCTACAAATAAATACAATTAAATAAACTAGCTAAAGTACAAAAAATAAAAAAGAACTAAGTTACAAAAAATAAAAAAATATTTACAAACATAAGAAAAATATTACAACAATTTTAAACTAATCAATCAGATTGAGCTCGCATTCTATTGGCTGTTCCGATCAGCCAATAGAATGCAAGCTCAATCTGATTGGCTGATTGGATCAGCCAATCGGATTGAACTTGATTCTGATTGGCTGATTCCATCAGCCAATCAGAATATTCCTACCTTAATGCCGATTGGCTGATAGAATCCTATCAGCCAATCGGAATTCGAGGGACGCCATCTTGGATGACGTCATTTAAAGGAACCGTCATTCGTCGTTCAGTCGTCGACCAGGATGGATGTTCCGCGGTGGAGGTCTTCAGGATGCTGCCGCTTCGCTCCGGATGGATGCCGCTTGGATGAAGGCTTCAATCGGATGGAAGACCTCTTCTGGCCCGCTTGGATGAAGACTTCAGCCGGATCATGGACCTCTTCAGCCCCCGCTTGGGCTTGGATCAGGACATCGGAGGAGCTCTTCTGGACCGATCGGTGAACCTGGTATGGTGAAGACAAGGTAGGATGATCTTCAGGGGCTTAGTGTTAGGTTTATTTAAGGGGGGTTTGGGTTAGATTAGGGGTATGTGGGTGGTGGGTTGTAATGTTGGGGGGCTTGGGTATTGTATGTTTTTTTTTACAGGCAAAAGAGCTGTATTTCTTGGGGCATGCCCCGCAAAGGGCCCTGTTCAGGGCTGGTAAGGTAAAAGAGCTTTGAACTTTAGTAATTTAGAATAGGGTAGGGCATTTTTTTTATTTTGGGGGGCTTTGTTATTTTATTAGGGGGCTTAGAGTAGGTGTAATTAGTTTAAAATTGTTTTAATATTTTTCTTATGTTTGTAAATATTTTTTTATTTTTGTAACTTAGTTCTTTTTTATTTTTTGTACTTTAGCTAGTTTATTTAATTGTATTTATTTGTAGCAATTGTATTTTATTAATTTATTGATAGTGTAGTGTTAGGTTAATTGTAGGTAATTGTAGGTAGTTTATTTAATTAATTTATTGATAGTCTAGTGTTAGGTTTATTTGTAACTTAGGTTAGGATTTCTTTTACAGGTAAATTTGTAATTATTTTAACTATTTTAGCTATTAAATAGTTCTTAACTATTTAATAGCTATTGTACCTGGTTAAAATAAATACAAAGTTACCTATAAAATAAATATAAATCCTAAAATAGCTATAATATAATTATAATTTATATTGTAGCTATATTAGGATTTATTTTACAGGTAAGTATTTAGCTTTAAATAGGAATAATTTATTTAATAAGAGTTAATTAATTTCGTTAGATTTAAATTATATTTAATTTAGGGGGGGTGTTAGTATTAGGGTTAGACTTAGCTTTAGGGGTTAATACATTTATTAGAATAGCGGCGAGATTCGGTCGGCAGATTAGGGGTTAATAATTGAAGTTAGGTGTCGGCGATGTTAGGGAGAGCAGATTAGGGGTTAATACTATTTATGATAGGGTTAGTGAGGCGGATTAGGGGTTAATAACTTTATTATAGTAGCGCTCAGGTCCGGTCGGCAGATTAGGGGTTAATAAGTGTAGGCAGGTGGAGGCGACGTTGTGGGGGGCAGAATAGGGGTTAATAAATATAATATAGGGGTTGGCGATGTTAGGGCAGCAGATTAGGGGTACATAGGGATAATGTAAGTAGCGGCGGTTTACGGAGCGGAAGATTAGGGGTTAATAATAATATGCAGGGGTCAGTGATAGCGGGGGCGGCAGATTAGGGGTTAATAAGTGTAAGGTTAGGGGTGTTTAGACTCGGGGTACATGTTAGAGTGTTAAGTGCAGACGTAGGAAGGGTTACCGCATAGCAAACAATGGGGCTGCGTTAGAAGCTTAACGCTGCTTTTTTGCAGGTGTTTGGGTTTTTTTCAGCTCAAACAGCCCCATTGTTTCCTATGGGGGAATCGTGCACGAGCACGTTTTTGAGGCTGGCCGCGTCCGTAAGCAACTCTGGTATCGAGAGTTGAAGCTGCGTTAAAAATGCTCTACGCTCCTTTTTTGGAGCCTAACGCAGCCTTTATGTGGACTCTCGATACCAGAGTTATTTTTATGGTGTGGCCAGAAAAAAGCCGGCGTTAGTTTTTCGGGTCGTTACCGACAAAACTCCAAATCTAGGCCTTAGAGTTTTGATTAGATAAAACACTTTAGCATTAGTGCATACAATTCGAAGAATTACCTAACAACAGAAGACAGTTATTTAGTAAGCAGTCATACTAATGGAGATAGTAATTTGATGAAAGGTCAACTTTATTATTATTATTAAAGAGAACTTAAAGGGACAGTAAACCTACCACATAATGTTATATAATTCTGCACATAGTGCAGAATTATATAACATTAGCTTAGCGCCAGCTTTCTAAAGCAAAGGACTGCAGAGATATTGTACATTTCAGAACGCCGCTCCTGGCTCCACTGAGCGGGTCTGTTTTTATCTCCTAAGCGCATGGTGGGCACGCTGTCTAGTCACTGCCGGCCCGATCGCGTTATTAAACTCAATTTAGCTACATTGAGTTTAATAGCGCGATCAGGCAGGCTGTGAATAGACAGCGTGCCTGCAATACGCTTAGGAGAAAAAAACAGACCCGCTCAGTAGAGCCAGTAGCGGCGTTCTGTAAAACTCAATTTTTGTAGTACAATATCTCTGCAGTGCTTTGCTTTATAAAGCTGGCGCTAAGCTATGTGCAGAATTATATAACATTGTTTGGTAGGTTTACTGTCCCTTTAAGACAATATAAGGTAAAACCACACCTCACACAACTACAATCCAATGTGATTCCTTTCCTACTGGCAAATCATCTTTCTAGTTATTACTGTTTAGGATCGCTAGCAATTTACATTGCGTTTCACAGCCTAACAATCAAGTTCTTATTGGAGAAACATTTATGCTTTTGTGTAATGAGTAAGAGTGGGCTGACTGTGCAGGAAACTACTGCTTGGTGTATTTGGTCCTCACTAGTGGAACCTGGTCTAGGAAATGTCTCTCAACACTGGAACCGTAATAAATAACTGGTGAGTGCACCAGTTGCTTTTCCATCAAAATAATGCTACAATGATGTTTTGAGAAACAGCACCAATATGTACTGCTTCAGCCAGAAAGGCAATTAACTGATGTTAATTCTCTGGTTACCTAATGATATGCTTGCTGTATCTCACGTATATCCATTATATACTGTTGTTCCACTTGTTCTCAAATCTATGTATACTGTATATTTGAATTGTTTACTGTTAAACATTTTGATTTTTCTTGTGTGCCTGTATTGAATATATGTTTTTGCAAGTTTACAGATTACCTAACAGTATACAAAAAACATAATTTATTCTTACCTGATAAATGTATTTCTTTCTTGACACAGTGAGTCCACGAATCATCTTAATTACTGTTGGGAATATCACTCCTGACCAGCAGGAGGAGGCAAAGAGCACCACAGCAAAAGCTGTTAAATACAACCCCCCTACCCACAATCCCCAGTCATTTGACCAAAGGGAAAGGAGAAAGGAAGTAATCTAAGGTGCAGAGGTGGCTGAAGTTTATAGAAAAGCAAACTGTCTTAAAAACAGGGCGGGCCGCGGACTCAACGTGTCAAGAAATAAATAAATTTATCAGGTAAGCTAATGACATGGTGAGTCCACGGATCATCTTAATTACTGTTGGGAACCAATCCCCAAGCTAGAGGACATGGATGATAAGGGAGGAACAAGACAGCTAACCTAAACAGAAGGCACTACTGCTTGAAGAACCTTTCTCCCAAAAGAAGCCTCTGCTAAAGCAAAAGTATCAAATTTGTAAAATTTAGAAAAAGTATGCAAAGATGACCAAGTCACAGCCTTGTAAAGCTGATCTACAGAAGCTCCATTTTTGAAAGCCCAAGAAGATGAAACAGCCCTCGTGGAATGAGCCATTATTCTTTCAGGAGGCTGCTGACCTGCAGTCTCATATGCCAAGCGAATAAAACTCCTCAACCAACAAGAAAGAGAAGTAGCCATAGCTTTCTTACCCTTACACTTCCCAGAAAAGACAACAAATAAAGAAGAAGACTGGCGAAAATCCTTAGTCGCCTGCAAATAATATTTCAATGCACGAACCACATCCAGGTTGTGCAACAAACGCTACTTATGAGAAGAAGGATTAGGACACAAAAAAGGAACAACAATCTCTTGATTAATATTCTTATCAGAAACAACCTTGGGAAGAAAACCGAAGGCAGTACGCAGAACTACCTTATGAGAGTGAAAAATAAGAAAAGGTGATTCATATTGTAAGGCTGAAAGCTCCGAAACTTTTTGAGCCAAAGAAATAGCCACCAGAAACAAAACTTTCCAAGATAACATCTTAATATCCAAAGAATGCATAGGTTTAAACGGAGCCTGTTGAAGGACTCTAAGAACCAAATTAAGACTCCAAGGTGGAGAAGTAGACTTAAACACAGGCCGAATTCTAACCAAAGCCTGACAAAAAGAATGAAACTCTGGCACATCCGCCAGACGCTTGTGCAATAAAATAGATAAAGCGGAAATTTGACCCTTCAGGGTACTAGCAGATAAACCTTTCTCCAAACCCTCCTGGAGAAAAGACAAAATCCTAGGAATCCTAACTCTACTTCACGAGTAGCCTTTGGATTCATACCAATACAAATATTTACGCCAAATCTTATCATAAATCTTCCTTGTCACAGGCTTACAAGCCTGAATCATAGTCTCAATGACTGACTCAGAAAAACCATGCTTAGAAAGAATCAAGCGTTCAATCTCCAAGCAGTCAGCTTCAGAGAAAAGAGATTTGGATGAAGGAAGGGACCCTGCAGAAACAGGTCCTTCCTTAATGGAAGACGCTAAGGTGAAAGGGAAGACATCTCCACCAGATTTGCAAAACAGATTCTGCAAGACCACGCAGGAGCAATAAGAATCACTGATGCCCTCTCTTGTTTGACCTGAGCAATGACCCAAGGAAGAAGAGCAAACGGAGGGAATACATATGCCAGACTGAAAGTCCAAGGAATTGCCAGAGCATCCATCAGAACAGCCTGAGGATCCTTTGACCTCAACCCATACCTCGGGAGCTTGGCATTCTGACAAGATGCCATGAGATCCAACTCCGGCTGCCCCGAACTGAGAATCAAGCTGGAAAATACCTCTGGATGAAGTTCTCACTCCCCCGAATGAAAAGTCTGTCTGCTCAGAAAATCCTCTTCCCAATTGTCCACCCCTGGAATATGGAAAGCAGACAGACAAAAGTTGTGAATCTCCACCCACTGAATAATCTTGGCTACCTCTGTCATGGCCAAGGAACTCCGAGTTCCTCCCTGATGATTGATGTAAGTCACTGACGTTATGTTGTCTGACTGAAACCTGATAAACTGGGTGGAAACTAGCTGAGGCCAGGCTAGAAGACCATTGAAAATTGCTCTCAGTTCCAAAACATTTATTGGAGGAACCGACTCCACCCCAGTCCATAGACCCTGAGCCCTTAATGAACCTCAGACAGAACCCCAGCCCAGCAAACTGGCATCCATGGTTACAATCACCCAGGCAGGTCTGCGAAAGCAAATTCCCTGAGAGAGAAGATCCTGAGACAACCACCATAGAAGAGAATCTCTGGATATCTGATCTAGAACAATCTTTGGAGATAGATCCGCATAATCCCCGTTCCACTGCCTGAGCAAGCATAACTGCAGAGGTCTGAGATGGAACCGACAAACAGAATGATGTCGATGACTGAAACCATCAGACCAATAACCTCCATGCATTGAGCCACTGACGGCAGAGAAAGGGACTGAAGAGCAAGACATGTACTGAAAATCTTTGACTTTCTTGCTTCTGTCAGAAAATTTTTCATCTCTAGAGAATCTATAATGGCCCCCAAAAATACCACTATTGTAGATGAAATTAAGGAACTTTTTCCTAAATTCACCTTTCAACCGTGGGAGCGCAGAAAAAAACAACAACAACTTCATGTGGGAGTTTTCTAGTTGAAAAGATGGAGCCTGAACTAGATTGTTGTCCAGATAAGGAGCATCTGCAACACCCTTCAATCGAAGCACCACCAACAATGCTCCCAGGACCTTTGAAAAAATTCTGGGAGCTGTTGCCAGACCAAAAAGAAGAGCTACAAACTGAAAATGTTTGTCTAGAAATGCAAATCTTAGAAACCTGTGATGATCCCTGTGAATGGGATATGCAGATACGCATCCTGTAGATCCACTGTGGTCATGAACTGACCTTCCTGAATCAAAGGAAGAATGAAACAAATAGTTTCCATCTTGAAAGACGGAACCCTGAGAAACTTTATTACACTCTTGAGATCTAAAATAGGTCTGAAAGTTTCGTCCTTTTTGGGAACGAGGAAGAGATTGGAATAAAAACCCAGACCCTGTTCCTGAACAGGAACTATCACTCTCATGTCGGAAAGATTCTGAACGTAAGAACGCCTCTCCTTTTATCTGGTTTACAGATAACCTGGAGAGAAGAAACCTGCCTCTGGGAGGAAAATTCTTGAACACCAGTTTGTAACCCTGGGACACGATATCTACCACCCAGGGATACTGAACATCTCAAACCCAAGCTTGAGCGAATAAAGAGAGTCTGCCCCCACAAGATCCATTCCCAGATCGGGGGCAGACCCGTCATGCTGAATTTGAGTCAGCAACAGGCTTCCTGGACTGCTTCCGATTATTACAAGACTGATTTGACTTCCAAGATGGCTTGGACTGTTCCTGCTTGGAGGAAGAAGAGGAAGATTTACCAGAGAAGTTACGAAAGGAACGAAAATTACTCTGCTGACCCTTCTGTTTATTTCTTTTATCCTGAGGAAGAGAATGCCCCTTCCCTCCTGTAATATCAGAAATAATTTCAGCCAAATCTGGCCCAAACAAGGGCTTACCCTTATAAGGAGTAGATAAAACCTTAGACTTAGAGGACACATCCGCAGACCAGGATTTTAACCATAAAGCTCTGCGAGCTAAAATGTCAAAACCAGAAATTTTAGCTCCCAACTTGATGACCTGTAGAGAAGCATCTGCAATAAAGGAATTAGCCAACTTCAAAGCCTTGATTCTATCTTGAATTTCTTCAAGAGGAGTATCTTGCTGAATAGAATCAGACAATGCATCAAACCAATATGCTGCTGCACTAGTAACCGTAGCTGGTTGCCATTGATACCCCTGGTGTACATAAATATTTTTAAGCAAAGCTTCCAACTCATCCATATGATCGTTAAAGGAACAGCTGTCCTCAAAAGGAATAGTGATCCTCTTGGTCAGAATGGAAACTGCTCCTTCCACCTTAGGAACCATCTGCCAAGATTCCTTAATAGAATCAGCAATAGGAAACATCTTCCTAAAAATTGGAGAAGGGGAAAAATTAATCCCAGGCTTCTCCCATTCTCATGCAATAATATCTGAAACACGATCAGGTATAGGAAGGGACATCAAAAAACTTTACAAGATTTCTTACAAATAACCATGACTGACGCCTCAGAGTCATCCAAGGTAGCCAAAACCTTCTTGAGTAACAAACGGAGGTGCTCCATCTTAAACCTAAAGGAAACAACCTCAGGTTCAGAAGAAGGATTTACACTATCAAAATCTGAGATCTCACCCTACGATGCTACTGAATTATATTCCTCCTCAGACTTATGAGAAGAAACACTAGACACAATTGCAACAGAATTTAGAAACCTTATACTTCCTCTTGCGCTTATCCTGTAACATAGGAAAAGCAGACAAAGCCTCAGATACTGCCGAGGATATATGGGTAGCCATATCCTGCAAGGATAAACCAACCTTAGACGAACCACAGGGCACTGCAGAAGATTGGGACGTATGAGGAAAAAGCTGCGGATTAGCCAGAACAGGAGACTTCTGAACAACACTCGCCATAGACAATGAAGGCTCAGAATCAAAAAGTCTATCCTTGTAATGTAATGTTCTCTCAATACAAGAGGAACAAAAAGGGATAAGAGGCTCAACATTAGTATTTAAACATAGAGAACAAGCAACAGCTTGCAGGGCCTCTTGGTCCATCTTATTCCAAAGGAAAAAACCTTAATCAATAAAAAATTCTAAGTTCAAATCAGAATTTTAATGAAACAAAAAACGTTACTGTCCCTTTAAATTTTAAACAGACTTTTTTTTTTAAGCTAGAAAATCCTTAAATAAACTGCACAATAAATTTTGCAGCAACAAATGTTTCACAAAATGAATGCAAAAAGAGACACAAACGTTATAGTCCCTGAAATTCAGACAGAAACTTAAATATAAACAGAGCAACAGCCCCACAAAAAAACAACAGGCAACCTCCACACCTCAGCAAGCTCTGCTGAGATGCCTACCTGACCTCCTTGCAAAGTCAGAAAATGATCCGGACCCCCATACAGCCGCACCGGAGAGAACGCTGAACCACATCTGAGGAGCTATGCAACAGAGCTGCAACATCCAGGAACAATAGGAAACAGCTAAAAGGGCGCCAAAAACGCCTATTGTGGGCATGGCCTAACAAACCTCCCTGTAGCCATTAATACACAAACAAAAAACATGTACACCAAAATGAAAACATAATAAATTGAGCCAAACATCCCCAGTGCCTGCAAAACTACCATACAATAAACCGTTAACCTAGAATTAACTGTAAAAGTGCCAAATTCTCCTATATCAAAACAGGGAAAGAAATAGGCACTTACCTCAAAAATCTGTCCGGCAGCAGGACAGCTCACTTGCTATGAGAGAGGCTTCCTACCTCACATGGACCTGTGGAAATAAGAAAAGGCTGAGTAAATTTACTCAAACTTTCAACCAAGGGCAGCATGAAATTACTTGGAAGGCCCAGTGCGGATTATACCCCACAAGTTCTCAAATGCTTAAAAGCCACCACTTGCTCTACTGAAGAGACTGACATGGACTACGGCTAAACCCCAAAGAAAACCAGAGCAAACTTGCTCTGCTTAAAAAATAACAAACTCTTCATTGAAGAATCAGACCCCTCCTTGCAACTGATACAAGCATAGAGAATGACTGGGGATTGTGGGTATGGGGAGTGGTATTTAACAGCTTTTGCTGTGGTGCTCTTTGTCTCCTCCTGCTGGTCAGGAGTGATATTCCCAACAGTAATTAAGATGATCCGTGGCCTCACCGTGCCATTAGAAAGAAATATACCTTAATATTTTAAAACACTTATAGTGAAGATAAGTGCACATAAATTAATAGAACCTTTATCCTGGGATCAATTAATACTCATATGCTAAATCACTTGAAAGTGATGCAGCAAGACTGTAAAAGCTAACAAGAAAATATCACCTTAACATCTCTATGTAAAAAGTGAAGATAATTTAATTCAAAATTGCCTCAGCTCACCAGAGTAAGTGCTTTGCAAACAGTTAGAACTGCTGTAAAGCTGCAGGTTGAAGAAAAAAAAAAAAACACAATAGTCAATAAGGATCAGCAGTGCTGAGTTAATGCATTACTTTGGTGTGATCTCATGATATTTCACTTAAATCTTATGAGATTTTACAGCAAACTTTCTTAAACTGAATAGGAAAATAACATGACTGTGCCTGCACATGCCAGATACACATTCTCTTGGAAGTCCTGGGACTAAAGTCTCTTTACAGTGGGTTATGAATACTTTTTGAGGTAAATAATATCGTTGTCCTTTTTACATAGAGATGTTCAGGTGACATTTTCTAGTCAGCTTTATACAGCTATGCTGCATTACTTTGAAGTGCTTCAACATTTGGGTATCATGACCATTTTAGCTAATGTTCTCTCTCACTCTATCGTTCTCTCTCATCTAGACTGCCTAATTTTACCTTTTTTTTCTGACAACCATCAGAATTGTGGAAGAGTGTGATTGGTTGACTTTGGGGTATTACATTTCTAGCATAAACCTGATATCACTAAGAGAACTTCACCCTCTGCCATGCCAGCTTTTTATGACCTTTTTGTGGCCGGGGAAAACAACATGCTGGGCAATAAGAAATTTGACTACTATTTTCTGGACACAGATATTGATCGGAGCCTATCGGATAAACCTCCCCCCCAGCTAATAGTTATGTAATTCTATATAATTCCATATAATCTTCAGCTATTTTGGTCCTTGGCACAAAAGTTGATTAATTCAATCTCTCTATATGACTTTTGTATTACATTTATTCTAATATATATTTTTTGATGATATTTCAGACACAGGTACTAATATGGTAACATTATATTGCATTGCAAAATTTCTCTTGTGGTTGCTTTAGTTTCCAGTACTGACAAATTGGAAATTAGGGGCAGGGCCTCTCTTTCAGTAAAAAGATATTGCTTTCCAGTCAATAAAATAAAGTAATTTTGTGCAAATATTTGGTATTTTCCAGCTTTCTAAGGGCCAGATTACGAGTGGAGCGTTAACAGTTACACGCAAGCGAAAAGGGGGTTTATTGTGGATGTTTGCGTGGGCCAGGTATTTTCACTTGTATTACACGTTGAAAGTAAACTCAATGGCGCGTCCTCAGAGCTCTGGTTCACTGTTTTGCAAAACAAAAAATTGTCACAAAACACATCAAAAATACATTACACTTATAATAAAACTATCTAATAAAAATTATAAAAAAAATATTGCACAAAAAGTTATAAGGGTTCTGGCTTTAACAAAGAAATACATACTGTACTTATAATTGTCTAAAGATGTATATGTATGTATATATATATATAAGTACTGTGCAAAAGTCTTAGGCCACCATTAGATTTGTTGTTTTAGCAATAGTATAATGACCATATAATCATTTCAGGATATTTGTATGCAGTATTAAAAAGCAGAAACAAAAATCAGAAAAACAGCTTCTATAGGCTAAATTGGCAAGTATTTAGTGTGACCTCCCCTTACACTTGAGCAATAGCAGGAACTTGACTCTCGTAAACTTAAATGGAATGGAACCATAAATAATGTCATTGCTAACACCTATATTTGTCCTACTATTTCATGTCAAAATGACTGCTGGGAAAAAGGTCTATTACACCAGGTTTGTGGAAAACATGCTTGAGCATTACATACACATGTGGTATGAGTTTAATTAATTGGAAGCTTGCTAATAGGACCTCACAGCGCAATGGCAGCTATCAGCTAAATTTAATGAATCTAAGCCACTGAATTTCTCCTAGTGTGTCTTAACAACAGCACCTTCTGTTGTACTTATTTACTAGCACTAGAGGGCCATATTGTACCTTTTGAGTATTATTATAAGGCTATCTATGTTGTGAGATGTTTCAGAGATTACAGACAACAGTGATATATGTAACCATATACAGTTCTAGGTGTCTATGCTTATGGGTTAGACGTGAGAAGTGTTTCACACAACCTTCAGCAGAGTTTGCAAATCTGAGGACGTTATAGTTCAGCAGAAATCCATAAGGAAATTTGATGTTTCAACAACCTCTTAAAACCCATTTTTGTTTGCATAGGATTTTTTCAATGCTGAAGTTTGGAGTAGGTTTAATTTACATTTTAAGAAGAACAATTATTTTTTTGGTGAAATAAAAAGAAAAAAGATTGCTTAATCCAGGGCTTGACAAATATATTAAAATGTTGATGCCAGATATTTTAAGGGTAGACACATACAGTATATATATATATATATATATATATATATATATATATATATATATATATATTCAGTACTATCTATCTATCTATCTATCTATATGTACATACATATATATATATATATATATACTTATACATATATATGTATATCTATATATCTATCTACACATACATATATATATATATATATATATATATATATATATATATATATACACACACACATATTTATAATTTATATACCCTGGCAGTTGTGGTCAATGGTGAGAGTGCACACACCCTACCTGCTTTACATATATATATATAGCGCTGCGGAATCTGTTGGCACTCTACAAATAACCGATAATAATAATAATAATATATATATATATATATACCTGTATATATATACCTGTATATATATATATATATATATATATAGTTTTTTGGATCCAAGCACTCACTGTACGTTGAATTGCCTGGGTGCACTCTATGGTAGATAGGTAGAAACTTTTCATGTAGAGAAGAGGCACACACAGGGCTTAATTAATATAAGTTTTATTGGTTCATTAGTTCAGTCAACGTTTCGGTCCTCTCAGGGACCTTTGTCAAGATTGTTCTCCATGAGAGGCTGTGCGTAGCAGATAGTCACCGCTGACTGCTACGCACAGCCTCTCATGGAGAACAGTCTTGACAAAGGTCCCTGAGAGGACTGTAACGTTGACTGAACTAATGAACCAATAAAACTTATGTTAATTAAGCCCTGTGTGTGCCTCTTCTCTACATGAAAAGTTTCTATATATATATATATATATATATATATATATATTTACACATACATACAGGTAGCCCTAGTTTTACACCGTTCAATCCGCACCGTTTCATAATAGCGCCTGTTCTTTGTGATCATGTGACGACTATTAAGGAAGTGATTCCACTGGATCCTAGTCCTTAGCTGAAAAAAAAAGATTTGAATAAGTTTTTGTCAAGTGCATTTATAGTACTGCACTGTAATACTGTCTACAGCACATGTGAGTAGTTTGCCATTTGTTTGCTTTCTTAAAGGACCAGTACAGTAAATTGCTATCATGCATTTAAAAGAGCAGTAGCACATTTAATTATGTTTTAATAATAAATACATATGTATTTATATATATATATATATATATATATATATATATATATATATATTTATACATATACATATTTAGACATGTTTATGTATATATATATATATACAGGGAGTGCAGAATTATTAGGCAAATGAGTATTTTGACCACATCATCCTCTTTATGCATGTTGTCTTACTCCAAGCTGTATAGGCTTGAAAGCCTACTACCAATTAAGCATATTAGGGGATGTGCATCTCTGTAATGAGAAGGGGTGTGGTCTAATGACATCAACACCCTATATCAGGTGTGCATAATTATTAGGCAACTTCCTTTCCTTTGGCAAAATGGGTCAAAAGAAGGACTTGACAGGCTCAGAAATGTCAAAAATAGTGAGATATCTTGCAGAGGGATGCAGCACTCTTAAAATTGCAAAGCTTCTGAAGCATGATCATCGAACAATCAAGCGTTTCATTCAAAATAGTCAATAGGGTCGCAAGAAGCGTGTGGAAAAACCAAGGCGCAAAATAACTGCCCATGAACTGAGAAAAGTCAAGCGTGCAGCTGCCAAGATGCCACTTGCCACCAGTTTGGCCATTTTTCAGAGCTGCAACATCACTGGAGTGCCCAAAAGCACAAGGGGTGCAATACTCAGAGACATGGCCAAGGTAAGAAAGGCTGAAAGACGACCACCACTGAACAAGACACACAAGCTGAAACGTCAAGACTGGGCCAAGAAATATCTCAAGACTGATTTTTCTAAGGTTTTATGGACTGATGAAATGAGAGTGAGTCTTGATGGGCCAGATGGATGGGCCCGTGGCTGGATTGGTAAAGGGCAGAGAGCTCCAGTCCGACTCAGACGCCAGCAAGGTGGAGGTGGAGTACTGGTTTGGGCTGGTATCATCAAAGATGAGCTTGTGGGGCCTTTTCGGGTTGAGGATGGAGTCAAGCTCAACTCCCAGTCCTACTGCCAGTTTCTGGAAGACACCTTCTTCAAGCAGTGGTACAGGAAGAAGTCTGCATCCTTCAAGAAAAACATGATTTTCATGCAGGACAATGCTCCATCACACGCGTCCAAGTACTCCACAGTGTGGCTGGCAAGAAAGGGTATAAAAGAAGAAAATCTAATGACATGGCCTCCTTGTTCACCTGATCTGAACCCCATTGAGAACCTGTGGTCCATCATCAAATGTGAGATTTACAAGGAGGGAAAACAGTACACCTCTCTGAACAGTGTCTGGGAGGCTGTGGTTGCTGCTGCACGCAATGTTGATGGTGAACAGAACAAAACACTGACAGAATCCATGGATGGCAGGCTTTTGAGTGTCCTTGCAAAGAAAGGTGGCTATATTGGTCACTGATTTGTTTTTGTTTTGTTTTTGAATGTCAGAAATGTATATTTGTGAATGTTGAGATGTTATATTGGTTTCACTGGTAAAAATAAATAATTGAAATGGGTATATATTTGTTTTTTGATAAGTTGCCTAATAATTATGCACAGTAATAGTCACCTGCACACACAGATATCCCCCTAAAATAGCTATAACTAAAAACAAACTAAAAACTACTTCCAAAACTATTCAGCTTTGATATTAATGAGTTTTTTGGGTTCATTGAGAACATGGTTGTTGTTCAATAATAAAATTAATCCTCAAAAATACAACTTGCCTAATAATTCTGCACTCCCTGTATATCTCAATGTTAAAGCCTGAAACCTCATATCTTTGGGCCCTTATAACTTTTGTGTGCAATATTTGTTTTAATATTTTTTATTAGATGGTGTTACTATAAATGTAACTGTACCTAATAATGTATTTTTGATGTGTTTTGTGCAACTTTTTTGTTTCGTGAAACAGTTAACCTAAGCTCTGAAGTCATGATATCGCGATTGCGCTCAAGTGATCTTGTTCACTTTCAACTCAAAATACCAACGGTAAGCCAGATGAGTGCAAACACCCACCATAAACCCTTTATTGCTCGCACACAAACATTTATGCTCCACTCGTAATCTGGCCCATATATGGCAAGCGATATCAGGTTTACGTGATCATTTACGCACAAGTTAAACTGCACGTGTTCTCAGAGCTCTGGTTAACTGTTTCGCTAAACTAAAAAGTGTCACAAAACACATCATACATTACAAAGTGCAGTTACAATCATAATAACACCATCTATTAAAACATTAATAAAAAAAATTGTCTAGTCTAGTCAAAATTAAACTTTCATGATTCAGATAGCGCAGGCAATTTTAAGCAACTTTGTAATTAACTCTTATTATCATTTTTTCTTCGTTCTCTTTGTATCTTTATTTGAAAAAGCAGGAATTTAAAGATAGGAGCCAGACCATTTTTGATTCAGCACCTGGGTAGGGCTTTTTGATTGGTGTCTAAATGTAGCCACCAAACAGTAAGAGCTACCCAGGTGCTGAACCAAAAATGGGCCGGCTACTATGCTTACAGTCAAATAAAGATACCAAGAGAACGAAAAAAAATTGATGATAGGAGTAAATTAGAAAGTTGCTTAAAATTGCATGCTCTATCTGAATCATGGAAGTTTAATTTTGACTAAACTATTACTTTAAAAGGGCTCAAAGATATAAGATCTCAAGTGTTAAAAAAAAGCAGGCAAAGGGCTTTACCATATAGACACATACATACACATGTCTAGAGATGTAGATGCATGTATAGATATATGTCTATATACGTGTACATATGTATTTATGTATTAATAAATGTATATTTGTATTTACAGAGATATATACAAATTTAAACACATAAATACATATGTACACATATGTAGACATACTGTACATATATATAAGTGTATTTGAGCCCTTTGCTGTTAAGTAGATGAAAACATGAAAGAGCATATTTATGTTTTCATGTCGGGTTTGTGCATATTAGAATATGCGATTGGGCAAGTGCATATGAAAATAGGCGATTGGGTTAGCACAAATGTGAATATGTGATCATGTTTGCGCGGGAGTGAGGTTTTTTTTTCAAATTTTTTTCTCCATTGACTTCTATAGGGGAATATTTGGATTTCTGCGCTAGTTGGGTTACTGCTAGAGTGAAAACAGTTTAGTTTCAACTCATAATACGAGCGCAACCTGACAAGTACAAAAATCCTATTTCTAGCACAATTAACGCTCAAGCTTTTTTTACATCTATTCCTAGGGATAGTCAAGTCCAAAAATACTTTTATCACCAATGTTGCTTTGTTCTCTTGATATTCTTGGTTGAAAGCTAAACTTAGGAGGTTCCTATGTTAATTTCTTAGACCTTATGTGCATGCATTTTGACAGTTTTTCACCACTAGAGGGCGTTAGTTCATGTGTTTCATATAGATAACATTGAGCTCACGCATGTGAAGTTACCTAGGAGTAAGCACTGATTGGCTAAAATGCAAGTTTGTCAAAAGAACTGAAATAAGGGGGCAGTTTGCAGAGGTTTAGATACAAGGTAATCACAGAGGTAAAACATGGATTTTTAGAACTGTGTTGATTATGCAAAACTGGGGAATTGGTAATAAAGGTATTATCTATACCGAAATGGTCTGCACTCTCAAACCTGACTGGATACACGTCCTATGACCCTGCAAAACTCAAAGCCTTGGATGCTCACCAGCACTCACAGACAGCTGCACAGCAAAACAAAATTATTAACACATAGAAAGTCTGGCACACAGCTAGATTAAAACCAAAAAGAAGAGTTAGTTACAGCAATTGGCCAAATGATGATTTTCCCAGGACTACGTCAAGGTCTCGTCCTCCCTGGTTTCCTAACCTACAGCCACACAATGTATACCTTCAATCAAACACACTAAGATACAAACAATGGTGACATAGGCCCTTTGAAAATTCCCTATAAACATACAAAACACTGAAATAAACTTTCCTCTAAAACCATCTGAGTACA
Organism: Bombina bombina; assembly: GCF_027579735.1. NCBI lineage: Eukaryota > Metazoa > Chordata > Amphibia > Anura > Bombinatoridae > Bombina > Bombina bombina. The sequence continues at coordinate 784,519,707 of NC_069500.1, forward strand.
CATCCTATGGCTCTGCAAAACTCACAGCTGTGGGTGCTCAAATGTACTCACAGAAAGCTGCACAGGTTTCTCAGTCTCAGATATATATATATATATATACACTGTATAATCATGGAAATGTACTACACTCTCAAACTGTACCCATGTCACTGTAAATCTCACAGCTTTGGATACTCACAGACAGCTGTACAGCTCCCAGTAACTCAAGCAGTTAACCCCTCACCAGCCTGCGTTCAAAGCCCGTATGAAAAATAACAAAATTATCAACACAACACACATTAAGTCTGGCACTCTCTTTCAAGCAAACAGCAAGATAAAAGCAACATATGGTTAGTTACAGCATTTGATGAAATGGTTAAAGCCCAGAACCACGTCAAAAAATAAATAAATATTTATACATACAGAACTCACTGACGAGGCTCAATGAAGGCCAAAACGATCATCTGGCGATGCTGTGTTCCTTGTTCAGAGAGTAATTGCCTGATATTTTGGCACTGGACTGACCGTAATAGGCGGGATCAGACTGATATACTACAGGAAAGTTCTATTCTGTGAAAAACATTACTGGGCTAAAAGAAACTGCACCCAGGTGGTAAATCGCCATAGAACAGGCTAACAATAGTATTGAGCCAGTTGTTCGTTCCTGTGAGTGTGCTTCTCTCTGTGTGTATTTAGTCTCCCTATGGGAAAAAAAAGGGGAAACCAGACGTGGACTCCTTGCTCAGTGTGCTTAGAGGAATATGGCTACACCTCACTGACAAGGCCCAATGAAGGCCGAAACAATTGTCTGGGGTTGCTGTGTTCCTTGTTCAGAGAGGAATTGCCTGGTATTTCAGCACTGGACTGACCGTAATAGGCGGCATCAGATCGATATACTACAGAAAAGTTCTACACTGTGAAAAGCATTACTGGGCTGAAAGAAGCTGCACCCAGGTGTTAAATTGCCATAGATTAGGCTAACAATGGTATTGATCCGGTTGTTCGTTCCTGTGAGTGTGCTTCTCTCTCTCTCTCTGTGTGTATATATATATATATATATATATGGCAGAAGAATTTGTTATGGATTGTAAAGGAGCTAGGTGGCAGCTAGGGAGACCAGAGAGGATGGAGTTGCAGTAGTTGAGGCGGGAAAGGATGAGAGAGTGGATTCAAATCTTAGTTGTGTCTTGTGTAAGGAAATGCCTAATTTTAGAGATGTTTTTAAGGTGGAAGTGGCAGGCTTTAGCCAAGGACTGAATGTGAGGAGTGAAAGAGAGATCTAGGTGGGGGGGGGGGGGGCGAGCTGGCTGGTGTGGAACATGGCCGCACAATCTATCTTCTCCGGGACATGCTCCTACCAAACTTTTAATTTAACTGGTAAATCCCTTTCATATGGGGACGTGTTTAAGGGCAGAGAGACATGACACACTTGGGAAACAACTCAGCGGTCTTTAATGTCAGGAATCCTGCAGATACGCCCGGAGCCATGTGAATTGGCTACTAAAGTTTTAGTGCGTCATAGCTGATTCAGAGGTCCCAGCTCTAAAGGATATAGCGGGATGAGATCCTGCAGGGTAATCTGCATACCTTCCTCCAACTGAGTGGCTAAGGGATAAACAAAAGCTCGACCATTGAGGATCACAACAAACCTAGGCTCTACTTGAATAATCAGACCTCAAAGAAGCATCCTAATCCGGTAAGCATTTCCCATTATACGGGTTATGACACCTATGACACCTTCCATAGACCACCCATTGCTGATGCTCGCTGAGCACCTGCATTTCTGCTTCAACAAATTTGAACTAAGTATTGTGGCAACACTGAGAGCTGCTATTTCAGATATGGAATGCGCTCACACGACAGCTAGCTTGCCAACACTCCCACCACCACAGATTCGACCCGGAGAGCGCAGCACTAGTACTGATTGGGAGATCTCAATGGTTCTACCCTTACCTCTAACAACTGCAGAGTTAGAAAAGCAGACAGTGTTTGAAGAGGATGGTGACAAGAAGGGGCGCATAGATTTTTCGTGCAAGTTGACGATTTTAAGAGTCCCTTACAACATGCAGTGGTCAGGTTAGACCTAACACAGTGGCGTATACCAGTGGCAAGATGTGGAGAGACTGCGGGGCTCGTCTCTCTTAGAAGCCGACAGGTAACCCACAGTACCAGTCTGGAAGGGAGCCGAATACAGGATGGGAACTTGTTGCCTATGCCAAGATGGGTGCTATATTACAGAGGAACAGGGCTGGCATCAGGTAAACTTACTTGATATGGATGGGAGTGATCTCCAACACATGAGGGACGCTGATCACTACAGCCTCTACACTGAAGAGCTGTATGTATATTATGTTAAACACTCTTACGGACTCATACTAATACTCAATATATTTTATATATGTACGAACTAAAGTCAATATATTAGAGACATTTAGTTATTTTGCCTGTTAACTGGTTGGCACATAAACAGGACATATGTCTGGTAGGGATTTTCCTTATCAGAATAGAATTTCTTTTGAGATGTTTAGATGTTTTATGCATAATAATACTTTTCTACTGTTATCAACCGATCCAAATCTATTGTTATGTTATAACCTAAGGACCACACCTCTTGCTAGGGGAGAGCTCCAATATGAACCTGTCTATAGTTAGCTTGTTGGGATCTCTTCTGTTGTTTAGTCTGGGGCTGAGCATATATCTTGGTGCAATATGATGGGCTTATTCTAGGGACATAGTTCATGGAGAATCTCTGCCAGCGGCCGGGGTGGAGATATCCAAATCTGATCATTAAGCATGGAAACACCATTAACCTATGTTATTAATACAACTTTTGCTATACCTGTACAGTTTAGGTATCCCTGGAATTCCATGCTTTAAACCTCCTTCTTGATATGTAACACGTAAGCGACAACTATATTATATATATATATATATATATATATATATATATATATATTTATATAAGCTATCAGTACTTAACATTGTGAGATTACCACTAAATAGTTCACGGGTGAGCTATATCTAGTACTAAAATGCAGGTTCCCACCAACTACACTAGGCAGCTTCTATGGGATAGGATATACGAGTCCTATCATACACAAGTTACTTAGCACTATATACCTCTGGTTCAAGATTACCCTAAATGCCACAATCACCGTATAAGACAATTTATAAATCCAGTTTCTGTTTTCATTGAAATAAATGAGATACCTATAAGAATCTGCAAATGAGGCATCTACAAGAATCAGGTGTCTGTACTATAATACAAGGTGGTTCTGCTGTTCAAAATGTTAATTATCAAGTAACCATTAATAATTTTGTCCAACAATCTGCTTCATTATCTTTACCCTACAGAGAGTGTCAATTTTTTACCAACAATCCCATTATCCCCCAACATGCCTATTTGACAAGTACAGGGACATACAGCCTTGGGAAAATGTTATTTGTATCCGTTTCCTTATCCCCTTTCAAATTCCCCACAGCCAAACTCAATGTCTAGGGGTCCTAGAGAGATCCTAGGTTCCTACTTTAATTATATCTGTCATATATGGGCATTCAAAGTCCCAAAAAAATAGCCTTTAATCTATTTAAATAATACCCCAAAAAAGTGTATATAAAGTGAATGTCTATTTTGATGCTAAAGTGCCCGTTTTTTAAAAATTTGATTAAAAACAGGGGCGCTTTAATTCATCTAAATTTACATTTCATTCCTGTTGAGAAAAAAAACTTACCTTTTAATTTTCACAGAAGTTCCAGCTTCCTACACTCGTTGCAAAGCCTCTCCCTGGGTCTAAAATGAGGAATTCGGCTTCCTCCAATCACAGCGTTGAATCAGACACTGATTCACCCAGGGGGGAAGCCGTGATTGGAGGATGGCCTATCCATCATTTCTGACGTCAGAAATGGCTTGCAACGACCGGAGGAAGCTACTGTGAAGATTAAAAAGTTTTTTTTCACAACAGGAGTGAAATGTAAATTTTGATGTATTAAAGTGCCCCTGTTTTTAATCGAATTTTTAAAAACCAGGCACTTTAGCATCAAAATTGACATTCACTTTAAGGTGCCCTCGAGCTATAACAGACTATACATATAGACAAACAACAAGCAATATTAACAGGTGATATTGTCACCAGCTTAACACACTCCCTAGGTAAGATGTTTTCTATAGGGATATCTGGGAGTGACTATAGAGCACCATAAATTCTCTCTCCTATAAGTTTAGGCAACAACCACAGCACGCATTATTTGAAGCTAGGGTGAGTCCTTATTTATTTTATGTTGCAATCCAATAATGCATACTGTATATACCTGTTTAATACTCTATCTCCTAAGTCACAATGTATTTTGCATATTCATACTCATATTTAGGACTAAAAAAAAGGGTCATATCCATGTCCCTTTCCTGTCTCCGTCCAGTGGTGATATACTTTCTATACCAACCCAGCCTTAAATTTATATATCTTTATTTTTACCCCCTAACCTCCCCCTTTTGAGTGTCTGATGGCTCCGCCACCCTCCCCCCATATTTCCCCTCCCCCATATTTCCCCTCCCCCTTATTTCCCCCCTTATACCATTGAGCTTACTTCATAAGCAAAGGAAAATATATTCCATAGAAACATTTATTTTCCCTTTACATGGCAACAACCTAATTCATTCATCAACAATATTTCTTAAAAAAATTACGGTTATAGATAGACTTTGAAGTGTGAGCAACACATTTTTTTGTATTGAAACGGAATAGACAGATTGATAAATTATCTATTATACCACTGCTACTATTTCGGTATTGATGGTACGCATATGTCTCATCACCTGTATTTCTCTAGACTGTGATAACTTGTTGATGAGTGTAATATATATGTTTACAGACGAACAAAATTTTATATATATAAAATATATTATATATTATATAATATATTATTGTTGAAACTTATTACATAATCTGTTGTTTTTTTTAACCCTTTCCTGCCAGGGCTAAAGTGTCTACATCGAAACAACTGTTCTGATGTAGACAAATTGAAACCACGCGATTGTGCACAGGATCGCGAGATTTCAATTATTGGATCGCGTCTGGGGGGTGTCCCTACAACCCTAGGAACGCCCTCCAGACTGCAATCAAATCCAGGAAGCACAGAAGACTTCCGGACAGCCATTGGCTATGACATTCCATTCCGTCATAACGGCTCTAAATCCCAGTGTAATTATGACGGAATAGAGCGGCATAACGGCATTAAAAGGTTAAATGTTTTATGCTCTATCAAGCCCAAAAGTGGCTATAGACTGAACTTACTTACCTCCATTGAGTATTTATATTTTACCAAGGTCCAAGAGTGGCCTACTAATTTCAGAGGAGGTTTATATAATTATAAAAATGAGGTTACAGCTATCTTTGCCTATTTCATTTTGAATCTGTATGTACCTGACTGTACACTGTTTTATTACTGTGAATTGTATCCCAAAGTCTGTACTAAGTTTTGGCAATTCTACATACACTGTATATCTTTATATAAACCTCAATAAAAATAATTTGAAAAAAATAATGAAAGAAAGATCTGGGTCAAGTGTGACCCCAAGACATCGGGCATGTGGGGTTGGGGTAATGATGGAGTTATAAACAGTTATAGAGCAATGGGGGGTGGAGATTTTGGAAGGGGGGAAATAAGAAGCTCAGTTTTGGAGAGATTTAGCTTGAGGTAGTGAGAGGACATCCAACATGAGATATGAGAAAGACAGTTAGTGACATGGGTTACCAAGAAAGGAGATAGTTCTGGTGCAGAGAGGTAGATTTGGGTGTTGTCGGGATACAAATGATAATGAAACTCATGAGACTTTATTAAGGAACCTAATGATGACGTGTAAATTGAGAAGAGAAGGGGACCAAGGACAGAGCAATGCGGTACCCCAACAGAAAGAGGTAATGGGGCAGAGGATGCCCCAGAAGAGTCTACACTAAAGGTACGGTTAGACAGATAGGAAGAGAACCACAAGAGGGTAGTCAACAGTATCAAAGGCTGCAGACAGATCAAGAAGGATAAGCAGAGAGAACTGGCCTTTGGCTTTTGCTGTAAGTAGGTCATTGGTAACCTTAACAATTGCTGTCTCTGTGGAGTGTATGGGGTGAAATCCAGATTGCAGTGGGTCAAGGAGGGGGTTTAATGTAAGAAAATGGGATAGGCATGCATATACTAGCTTTTCAAGAAGTTTGAGGCAAGAGGGAGTAGGGAAATAAGGCGGTAGTTGGATGGGGAGGTTGGATTGAGAGAAGGTTTTTTGAGGACAGGTGTGACCAGTGCATGTTTAAGAGAGGAGGGAAATATACTAGTGCTGAGGGACAGGTTGAAGATGTGTGTGAGTATAGGGGTAAGGGTAGAAGAGTTACACAACTCTGAAGAATTTGTTTTTCCAGCAGGACAATGCTCCATGCCACACAGCCAGGTCAATCAAGGTGAGGATGGAGAACCACCAGATCAAGACCCTGTCATAGCCAGCCCAATCTCCAGACCTGAACCCCAATGAAAACTTCTGGAATGTTATCAAGAGGAAGATGGATGGTTACAAACCAGTAAACAAAGTTGAGCTGCTTGAATTTTTGCGCAAGGAGTGGCATAAAGTCACCCAAGAGCAATGGGAAAGATTGGCAAAGAGCATGTCAAGACGCATGAAAGCTGTGATTGAAAATCAGGGTTATTCCACCAAATATTGATTTCTGAACTCTTGCTAAGTTCAAACATTAAATTGTGTTGTTTAAAAATGAATATGAACTTGTTTTGTTTTTATTATTCACGGTCTGAAAACTCTGCATCCTTTTTGTTATTTACACCAATTTCCATTTTCTGCAAATAAATGTTCTAAATGACAATATTTTTATTTGGAATTTGGGAGGAATTTTGTCAGTATTTTATACAATAGAAAAAAAATGTTATTCAATAACATACATATAAATAGTAAATCCAGAGAAACTGATCATTTTGTAGTGGTCTCTTAATTTTTTTACAGAGGTGTGTATCTGTATATATCTATACCTATATACAACCATATCTATCTATCTATCTATCTATCTATCTATCTATCTATCTATCGCATGTGATTTAAAACAACTTTCCTATTTTCATCTATTATCAAATTTGCTTTGTTCTCTTGATATCCTTAGGTAGTCTGATAGGAGCTCAGGAGCGTGCACATGTCTTTAGCAGTGTATTGCAGCAGTGTTTATAACTATGTATAACATTGCTATAAACAATGTTGCAAACACTGCTGCTACATGGCTAGAGACATGTGGATGCTCCAAAGCTCACCTAGGATTACTCTTTAACCAAGGATACCAACGCCTAGATTTAGAGTTCTGCAGTAGCCGTCAAAACCAGCGTTAGGGGGTCCGAACACTGTTTTTTACCGCCCGCTGGTATTTAGAGTCAGTCATTAAAGGGTCTAACGCTCACTTTGCAGCCGCGACTTTTCCATACCGCAAATCCCCCTACGCCAATTGCGTATCCTATATTTTCAATGGGATCTTTCTAACGCCGGTATTTAGAGTCTTGGCTGAAGTGAGCGTTAGAAATCTAACGACAAAACTCCAGCCGCAGAAAAAAACAAGAGTTAAGAGCTTTCTGGGCTAACGCCGGTTCATAAAGCTCTTAACTACTGTGCTATACAGTACACTAACACCCATAAACTACCTATGTACCCCTAAACCGAGGTCCCCCCACATCGCCGCCACTCTATTAAATTTTTTAACCCCTAATCTGCCGACCGCACACCGCCGCCACCTACATTATCCCTATGTACCCCTAATCTGCTGCCCCTAACACCGCCGACCCCTATATTATATTTATTAACCCCTAATCTGCCCCCCCCCAACATCGCTGCTACCTTACCTACAATTATTAACCCCTAATCTGCCGACCGAACCTCACCGCTACTATAATAAAGTTATTAACCCCTAATCCGCCTCACTGCCGCCTCAATAACCCTATAATAAATAGTATTAACTCCTAATCTGTCCTCCCTAACATCGCCGACACCTAACTTCAAGTATTAACCCCTAATCTACCGACCGGACCTCACCGCTACTCTAATAAATGTATTAACCCCTAAAGCTAAGTCTAACCCTAACACTAACACCCCCCTAAGTTAAATATAATTTTATTCTAATGAAATAAATGAAATCTTATTAAATAAATTATTCCTATTTAAAGCTAAATACTTACCTGTAAAATAAACCCTAATATAGCTACAATATAACGAATAATTATATTGTAGCTATTTTAGGATTAATATTTATTTTACAGGCAACTTTGTATTTATTTTAACCAGGTACAATAGCTATTAAATAGTTAATAACTATTTAATAGCTACCTAGTTAAAATAATTACAAAATTACCTGTAAAATAAATCTTAACCTAAGTTACAAATACACATAACACTACACTATCAATAAATTAATTAAATACAATACCTACAATTATCTACAATTAAACCTAACACTGCACTATCAATAAATTAATTGAATACAATACCTACAAATAAATACAATTAAATAAACTAACTAAAGTACAACAAATAAAAAAGAACTAAGTTACAAAAAATAAAAAAATATTTACAAACATTAGAAAAATATTACAACAATTTTAAACTAATTACACCTACTCTAAGCCCCCTAATAAAATAACAAAGCCCCCCAAAATAAAAAAATGCCCTACCCTATTCTAAAATTAAAATAGAAAAGCTCTTTTACCTTACCAGCCCTTAAAAGGGCCTTTTGCGGGGCATGCCCCAAAGAATTCAGCTCTTTTGTCTGGAAAAAAAAACATACAATACCCCCCCCCAACATTACAACCCACCACCCACATACCCCTAATCTAACCCAAACCCCCCTTAAATAAACCTAACACTAAGCCCCTGAAGATCTTCCTACCTTATCTTCACCACACCGGGTATCACCGATCCGTCCAGGCTCCGATGTCTTGATCCAAGCCCAAGCGGGGGGCTGAAGATGTCCATCCTCCGGCTGAAGTCTTGATCCAAGCGGCGGCTGAAGAAGTCCATCTTCGGGCAGAAGTCTTCATCCTATCCGGGCAGAAGAGGACATCCGGACTGGCAAACATATTCATCCAAGCGGCATCTTCTATGTTCTTCCATCCGATGACGAGCGGCTCCATCTTCAAGACCTCCGGCGCGGATCCATCCTCTTCTTCCGACGACTAGACGACGAATGAAGGTTCCTTTAAGGGACGTCATCCAAGATGGCGTCCCTCGAATTCCGATTGGCTGATAGGATTCTATCAGCCAATCGGAATTAAGGTAGGAAAATTCTGATTGGCTGATGGAATCAGCCAATCAGATTCAAGTTCAATCCGATTGGCTGATTGGATCAGCCAAAGAGATTGAGCTCACATTCTATTGGCTGATCGGAACAGCCAATAGAATGCGAGCTCAATCTGATTGGCTGATCCAATCAGCCAATCGGATTGAACTTGAATCTGATTGGCTGATTCCATCAGCTAATCAGAATTTTCCTACCTTAATTCCGATAGGCTGATAGAATCCTATCAGCCAATCAGAATTTGAGGGACGCCATCTTGGATGACGTCCCTTAAAGGAACCGGATATCGCCGCTGCCTACATTATAGCTATTAACCCCTAATCTGCTGTCCCTAACGTCGCCGACCCCTACATTATAGTTATTAACCCTAATCTGCCCCCCCAACGTCGCCGCAATCTAACTACAAGTATTAACCCCTAATCTGCCGACCGGATATCGCCGCCACTATAATAAATGCATTAACCCCTAAACCGCCGCACTCCCGCCTCGCAAACACTATAATACATTTTATTAACCCCTAATTTGCCCTCCCTAACATCGCCGCCACCTACAATTATTAACCCCTAAACTCCCGCTCCCAACGTCGCCGCTACTATAATAAGGTTATTAACCCCTAAACCTAAGTCTAACCCTAACCCTAACACCCCCCTAACTTAAATATAATTTAAATAAAACGAAATAAATTTACTATAGTTAAATAAATGAATCCTATTTAAAACTAAATATTACTTGTAAAATAAACCCTAATATAGCTACAATATAACTAATAGTTACATTGTAGCTATTTTAGGATTTATATTTATTTTACAGGCAAGTTTGTATTTATTTTACTAGGTACAATAGTTATTAAATAGTTAATAACTATTTAATAACTACCTAGCTAAAATAAATACAAATTTACCTGTAAAATAAATCCTAACCTAAGTTACAATTACACCTAACACTACACTATCATTAAATTAATTAAATAAATGAATCCTATTTAAAACTATATACTTAGCTGTAAAATAAACCCTAATATAGCTGCAATATAACTAATAGTTACATTGTAGCTATTTTAGGATTTATATTTATTTTACAGGCAACTTTGTATTTATTTTAACTAGGTACAATAGCTATTAAATAATTACAAAATTACCTGTAAAATAAATCCTAACCTAAGTTACAATTAAACCTAACACTACACTATCATTAAATAAATTAACTACAAGTACCTACAATTATCTACAATCAAATAAACTAAACTAAAGTACAAAAAAACAAAACACTAAATTACAAAAAACAAACACTAATTTACAAAAAATAAAAAAATATTACAAGAATTTTAAACTAATTACTCCTAATCTAAGCCCCCTAATAAAATAACAAAGCCCCCCAAAATAAAAAAATGCCCTACCCTATACTAAATTACAAAAGTTAACAGCTCTATTACCTTACCAGCCCTTAAAAGGGCCTTTTGCGGGGCATGCCCCAAAGAAAACAGCTCTTTTGCCTGTAAAAAAAAACACAATACCCCCCACACATTACAACCCACCACCCACATACCCCTACTCTAACCCAAACCCCCCTTAAATAAACCTAACACTACCCCCCTGAAGATCTCCCTACCTTGAGTCGTGTTCACCCAGCCGGGCCGAAGTCTTCATCCGATGGGGCAGAAGAGGACATCCAGACCGGCAATTTTAAACTAATTACAGCTAATCTAAGCCCCCTAATAAAATAACAAAGCCCCCCAAAATAAAAAAATGCCCTACCCTATACTAAATTACAAAAGTTAACAGCTCTATTACCTTACTAGTGTTCACCAAGCCGGGCCGAAGTCTTTATCCGGGCAGAAGAGGACATCCAGACCGGCAGAAGTCTTCATCCAAGCGGGGCAAGAAGAGGTCTTCCATCCATCAGAAGTCTTGATCCAGACGGCATCTTCTATGTTCATCCATCCGGAGGATTCTATCAGCCAATCGGAATTAAGGTAGGAAAAATCTGATTGGCTGATTCAATCAGCCAATCAGATTCAAGTTCAATCCGATTGGCTGATCCAATCAGCCAATCAGATTGACCTCGCATTCTATTGGCTGATCGGAACAGCCAAAAGAATTCGAGGTCAATCTGATTGGCTGATTGGATCAGCCAATCGGATTGAACTTGAATCTGATTGGCTGATTGAATCAGCCAATCAGATTTTTCCTACCTTAATTCCGATTGGCTGATAGAATCCTATCAGCCAATCGGAATTCAAGGGACGCCATCTTGGATGACGTCACTTAAAGGTACAGTCATTTAGTCGTCGGATCAAGAAAGAAGAGGATGCTCCGCGTCGGATGTCTTCAGGATGCTGCCGCTCCGCTCCGGAAGGATGAACATAGAAGATGCCGCCTGGATCAAGACTTCTGATGGATGGAAGACCTCTTCTTGCCCCGCTTGGATGAAGACTTCTGCCGGTCTGGATGTCCTCTTCTGCCCCATCGGATGAAGACTTCGGCCCGGCTGGGTGAACACGACTCAAGGTAGGGAGATCTTCAGGGGGGTAGTGTTAGGTTTATTTAAGGGGGGTTTGGGTTAGAGTAGGGGTATGTGGGTGGTGGGTTGTAATGTGGGGGGGTATTGTGTTTTTTTTTTACAGGCAAAAGAGCTGTTTTCCTTGGGGCATGCCCCCGTAAAAGGCCCTTTTAAGGGCTGGTAAGGTAATAGAGCTGTTAACTTTTGTAATTTAGTATAGGGTAGGGCATTTTTTTATTTTGGGGGGCTTTGTTATTTTATTAGGGGGCTTAGATTAGGTGTAATTAGTTTAAAATTCCTGTAATATTTTTTTATTTTTTGTAATTTAATGTTTGTTTTTTTGTACTTTAGTTTAGTTTATTTCATTGTATTTAATTGTAGGTACTTGTAGTTAATTTATTTAATTTATTTAATGATAGTGTAGTGTTAGGTTTAATTGTAACTTAGGTTAGGATTTATTTTACAGGTAAATTTGTATTTATTTTAGCTAGGTAGTTATTAAATAGTTATTAACTATTTAATAGCTACTGTACCTAGTTAAAATAAATACAAAGTTGCCTGTAAAATAAATATAAATCCTAAAATAGCTACAATGTAACTATTAGTTATATTGCAGCTATATTAGGGTTTATTTTACAGGTAAGTATTTAGTTTTAAATAGGATTCATTTATTTAACTAATTTAATGATTGTGTAGTGTTAGGTGTAATTGTAACTTAGGTTAGGATTTATTTTACAGGTAAATTTGTATTTATTTTAGCCAGGTAGTTATTAAATAGTTATTAACTATTTAATAACTATTGTACCTAGTTAAAATAAATACAAAGTTGCCTGTAAAATAAATATAAATCCTAAAATAGCTACAATGTAACTATTAGTTATATTGTAGCTATATTAATAGCTAGTAGGGGCTTAGATTAGGTGTAATTAGTTTAAAATTATTGTAATATTTTATTATTTTTGGTAATTTAGTGTTTGTTTGTTTTTTGGTACTTTTCTGATGGATGGAAGACCTCTTCTTGCCCCGCTTGGATGAAGACTTCTGCCGGTCTGGATGTCGTCTTCTGCCCCATCGGATGAAGACTTCGGCCTGGCTGGGTGAACACGACTCAAGGTAGGGAGATTTTCAGGGGGTAGTGTTAGGTTTATTTAACGGGTGTTTGGGTTAGAGTAGGGGTATGTGGGTGGTGGGTTGTAATGTGGGGGGGGGGTATTGTGTTTTTTTTTTTACAGGCAAAAGAGCTGTTTTCTTTGGGGCATGCCCCGCAAAAGGCCCTTTTAAGGGCTGGTAAGGTAATAGAGCTGTTAACTTTTGTATTTAGTATAGGGTAGGGCATTTTTTTATTTTGGGGGGCTTTGTTATTTTTTTAGGGGGCTTAGATTAGGTGTAATTAGTTTAAAATTCTTGTAATTTTTTTTATTTTTTGTAATTTAGTGTTTGTTTTTTTGTACTTTAGTTTAGTTTATTTAATTGTATTTAATTGTAGGTACTTGTAGTTAATTTATTTAATGATAGTGTAGTGTTAGGTTTAATTGTAACTTAGGTTAGGATTTATTTTACAGGTAATTTTGTAATTATTTTAACTAGGTAGCTATTAAATAGTCAATATCTATTTAATAGCTATTTTACCTAGTTAAAATAAATACAAAGTTGCCTGTAAAATAAATATAAATCCTAAAATAGCTACAATGTAACTATTAGTTATATTGCAGCTATATTAGGGTTTATTTTACAGGTAAGTATTTTGTTTTAAATAGGATTCATTTATTTAATTAATTAATGATAGTGTAGTGTTAGGTGTAATTGTAACTTAGGTTAGGATTTATTTTACAGGTAAATTTGTATTTATTTTAGCTAGGTAGTTATTAAATAGTTATTAACTATTTAATAACTATTGTACCTAGTTAAAATAAATGCAAAGTTGCCTGTAAAATAAATATAAATCCTAAAATAGCTACAATGTAACTATTAGTTATATTGTAGCTATATTAATAGCTAGTAGGGGGCTTAGATTAGGTGTAATTAGTTTTAAATTCTTGTAATATTTTATTATTTTTGGTAATTTAGTGTTTGTTTGTTTTTTGGTACTTTTCTGATGGATGGAAGACCTCTTCTTGCCCCGCTTGGATGAAGACTTCTGCCGGTCTGGATGTCCTCTTCTGCCCCATCGGATGAAGACTTTGGCCCGGCTGGGTGAACACAACTCAAGGTAGGGAGATCTTCAGGGGGGTAGTGTTAGGTTTATTTAAGGGGGGTTTGGGTTAGAGTAGGGGTATGTATTGGTGGGTTGTAATGATGGGGGTGGTGGTTTTTTTTTACAGGCAAAAGAGCTGTTTTCTTTGGGGCATGCCCCGCAAAAGGCCCTTTTAAGGGCTGGTAAGGTAATAGAGCTGTTAACTTTTGTAATTTAGTATAGGGTAGGGCATTTTTTTTATTTTGGGGGGCTTTGTTATTTTATTAGGGGGCTTAGATTAGCTGTAATTAGTTTAAAATTGCCGGTCTGGATGTCTTCTTCTGCCCCATCGGATGAAGACTTCGGCCAGGCTGAGTGAACACGACTCAAGGTAGGGAGATCTTCAGGGGGGTAGTGTTAGGTTTATTTAAGGGGGGTTTGGGTTAGAGTAGGGGTATGTGGGTGGTGGGTTGTAATGTTGGGGGGTGGTATTGTGTGTTTTTTTTACAGGCAAAAGAGCTGTTTTCTTTGGGGCATGCCCCGCAAAAGGCCCTTTTAAGGGCTGGTAAGGTAATAGAGCTGTTAACTTTTGTAATTTAGTGTAGGGTAGGGCATTTTTTTATTTTGGGAGGCTTTGTCATTTTATTAGGGGGCTTAGATTAGGTGTAATTAGTTTAAAATTCTTGTAATATTTTTTTATTTTTGGTAATTTAGTGTTTGTTTTTTTGTACTTTAGTTTAGTTTATTTCATTGTATTTCATTGTAGGTACTTGTAGTTAATTTATTTAATTTATTTAATGATAGTGTAGTGTTAGGTTTAATTGTAACTTAGGTTAGGATTTATTTTACAGGTAAATTTGTATTTATTTTAGCTAGGTAGTTATTAAATAGTTATTAACTATTTAATAGCTATTGTACCTAGTTAAAATAAATACAAAGTTGCCTGTAAAATAAATATAAATCCTAAAATAGCTACAATGTAACTATTAGTTATATTGTAGCTATATTAGGGTTTATTTTACAGGTAAGTATTTAGTTTTAAATAGGATTCATTTATTTAACTAATTTAATGATTGTGTAGTGTTAGGTGTAATTGTAACTTAGGTTACGATTTATTTTACAGGTAAATTTGTATTTATTTTAACCAGGTAGTTATTAAATAGTTATTAACTATTTAATAACTATTGTACCTAGTTAAAATAAATACAAAGCTGCCTGTAAAATAAATATAAATCCTAAAATAGCTACAATGTAACTATTAGTTATATTGTAGCTATATTAATAGCTAGTAGGGACTTAGATTAGGTGTAATTAGTTTAAAATTATTGTAATATTTTATTATTTTTGGTAATTTAGTGTTTGTTTGTTTTTTGGTACTTTTCTGATGGATGGAAGACCTCTTCTTGCCCCGCTTGGATGAAGACTTCTGCCGGTCTGGATGTCCTCTTCTGCCCCATCGGATGAAGATTTCGGCCCGGCTGGGTGAACACGACTCAAGGTAGGGAGATCTTCAGGGGGTAGTGTTAGGTTTATTTAAGGGGTGTTTGGGTTAGAGTAGGGGTATGTGGGTGGTGGGTTGTAATGTGGGGGGAGGTATTGTGTTTTTTTTTTACAGGCAAAAGAGCTGTTTTCTTTGGGGCATGCCCCGCAAAAGGCCCTTTTAAGGGCTGGTAAGGTAATAGAGCTGTTAACTTTTGTATTTAGTATAGGGTAGGGCATTTTTTTTATTTTGGGGGGCTTTGTTATTTTTTTAGGTGGCTTAGATTAGGTGTAATTAGTTTAAAATTCTTGTAATTTTTTTTATTTTTTGTAATTTAGTGTTTGTTTTTTTGTACTTTAGTTTAGTTTATTTAATTGTATTTAATTGTAGGTACTTGTAGTTAATTTATTTAATGATAGTGTAGTGTTAGGTTTAATTGTAACTTAGGTTAGGATTTATTTTACAGGTAATTTTGTAATTATTTTAACTAGGTAGCTATTAAATAGTCAATATCTATTTAATAGCTATTTTACCTAGTTAAAATAAATACAAAGTTGCCTGTAAAATAAATATAAATCCTAAAATAGCTACAATGTAACTATTAGTTATATTGCAGCTATATTAGGGTTTATTTTACAGGTAAGTATTTAGTTTTAAATAGGATTAATTTATTAATACTTGTAGTTAGATTGCGGTGACGTTGGGGGGGCAGATTAGGGGTTAATAACTATAATGTAGGGGTCGGCGATGTTAGGGACAGCAGATTAGGGGTTAATAGCTATAATGTATGCAGCGGCGATATCCGGTTTGCAGATTAGGGGTTAATACTTGTAGTTAGATTGCGGCGACGTTGGGGGGGCAGATTAGGGGTTAATAACTATAATGTAGGGGTCGGCGATGTTAGGGACAGCAGATTAGGGGTTAATAGCTATAATGTAGGAAGCGGCGATATCCGGTCGGCAGATTAGGGGTTAATAATTGTAGTTAGATTGCGGCGACGTTGGGGGGGGGGCAGATTAGGAGTTAATAACTATAATGTAGGGGTCGGCCATGTTAGGGACAGCAGATTAGGGGTTCATAGGGATAATGTAGGTTGCGGCGATATCCGGTCGGCAGATTAGGGGTTAAATAATGTTATTATAGGGTTTGCGATGTGGGGGGGCCTCGGTTTAGTGGTTCATAGGTAGTTTATGGGTGTTAGTGACTTAGTGTACTAAATGGGTGTTAGTGTACTTAAACATACCGAATTTCAGAACCGAATAGAACCGAATTCAGCCGAATTTATTCGAATCCGAATAAATCCGAAACAAATTTATTCGAATCCGAATAAATCCGAAACGAATTTATTCAAATTTTGCCGAATTCGATTCGATCCGAACCGAAATTCGAAAAGTCAGAATCGATCTGAACCGAAAACGAACCAAATTTTTTAGCCGTGCACATGTTTAATTTTGACTTTACTGTCCTTTTATTTGCATATCTTACCCAGAATCCTCTTGTGCATTGGTAGCAATTTATATGGAGTTTTACTGGGGAAAGCTAGCGGGGTACTTGCCTAGATGTGCTAATTTCCTATGCAATATTTTTTTATTGATTTACTTTTGAGACATGGAGGATTTTAATCTCAAACTTTTATCTCCACCATAATTGTAATAAATATATATATATATATATATATATGTATTTATGAATAAAAAGAACATATGATGCTATGTGAAGAACATTGGAATGTGAAATATTCATATTTTCATGTCGGGTTAGTGCACTTAATATGCAATTGTATTTGCGTTCGAGTTGGGTGTTTTTTCTCCCACTTTTTTTCCTCTGTTGACTTCTATGGGGAATAGGTTATTGCATGCGCAATATTCTAAGTTCGGCTTTTTACACACGTCAGGTCAACTTGTAATACAAGCGCAACCCGGCTCTCGCAAAAAGCTTACTTCTAGTGCAGTTAATGCTTGAGCGGGATCATTAAATAGTGCTCCACTTTTAATCGGGCCCTTAATTAGGTGAAGTTTACGCGTTCACTTTCAACTTGTAATACGCAAGCTACTTCTGACATGCGCAAACACCCACAATAAACCCCTTATCACTTGCGCAACTGTTAGCAATGCACTTATAATCTAGCCCAATAATTAGAAGAACAGTGCCTCACTTTGATCTAAACAGTTATTCTTTATCGGAAGCTACATGTGTTAACCAAAACAGAACTCAGGTTAAAAGCCTCAGATTGGTGAAGTGTAATCGGATTTGTAAAGTTCTTAGTCAGGTGTTATTGGCAGAAAGTCACACATCTGTTCACTTGACTATTGCTAGGAACATGACTCTATTAAAGTATGTTACAACCTCACCATAATATTTTAACAAACTTGCAATATAAATAGAGTTAAAGAAACATGAAACCTAAATTTATTATTTCAAGAGAAAGATAGAGAACATAATTTTAAACAACTTTCCGAAAACTTCTATTATCAACAGTTTTTTGTTCTCTTGGTATCTTTTGTTGAAAAGCAGGGAGGCAAGCTTGAGAGCATGCACGTGTCTGCAGCACTATTTGGCAGCAGTTTTTCAAGAATGTTATACATTTGCAAGACCACTAGATGGCAGCACTCTTACCTGCCAAATAGTGCTCTAGACATGTGCACACTACCTATCTAGATATCTCTTCAACAAAGAATACCATGGGAAAGAAGCAAATTTGGATTTTTTTTTAAATTGTGTGCTCTGAATCACACATTATAAAAGTGCTGCTTTAGGGGGGTAGTTATCAAGCCGTCTACTTTTCTGGCTTTGCCGGCCCAATACGCCCGCCTAAGCTCGCCTACCTTCGCTGCCGCGGACCTGAAAAAATACGCCTGTTATCAAATAAAGCTGTCAAAAAGCCGCAGGGCGATGAGCAGCGGACTGTGAGAGTTATCACTCATCCGATCTCGCTGCCCTTCGGCTTTTTCCCAGCTTTATTGCTAGCCTGTCACTAAGCACTCACACTAAACTACACTTTTCTACCCCCTATACCGGCGCCCCCGGAGCCTCCCGCAACTCAATAAAGTTACTAACCCCTAAACCGCCGCTCCTAGACCCTGCCGCAAGTCTTATAAATGTATTAACCCCTAAACCGCCGCTCCTAGACCCTGCCGCAACTCTGATAAATGTATTAACCCCTAAACCGCCGCTCCCGGACACCGCTGCCACCTACATTATACCTATTAACCCCTATCCTGCCCCCCTACACCGTCGCCACCTATAATAAATTTATTAACCCCTATCCTGCCCCCCACTACACCGCCGCCACTGTAATAAAATTATTAACCCCTAAACCTAAGTCTAACACTAACCCTAACGCCCCCCTAACTTAAATATTAATTAAATAAATCTAAATAATATTTTTATTATTAACTATATTAATCCTATTTAAAACTAAATACTTACCTTTAAAATAAACCCTAATATAGCTACAATGTAATTAATAATTATATTCTAGCTATTTTAGGATTTATTTTTATTTTACAGGCAACTTTCAATTTATTTTAACTAGGTACAATAGCTATTAAATAGTTATTAACTATTTAATAGCTTACCTATCTAAAATAAACTGAAATTTACCTGTAAAATAAATCCTAACCTAAGTTACAATTACACCTAACTCTACACTATACTTTAATAAATTATTCCTATTTAAAACTAAATACTTACCTGTAAAATAAACCCTAAGATAGCTACAATATAAATAATAATTATATTGTAGCTATTTTAGGATTTATATTTATTTTACAGGTAACTTTGTATTTATTTTAGCTAGTTAGAATAGTTATTAAATAGTTATTAACTATTTAATAACTACCTAGCTAAAAGAAATACAAAATTACCTGTAAAATAAATCCTAACCTAAGTTACAATTAAACCTAATACTGCACTATCATTAAATTAATTAAATAAACTACCTACAAATAACTACAATTAAATACAATTACATAAACTAACTAAAGTACAAAAAATAAAAAAAGCTAAGTTACAAAAAATAAAAAAATAAGTTACAAACATTTTAAAAATATTACAGCAATTTTAAGCTACTTACACCTAATCTAAGCCCCCTAATAAAATAACAAACCCCCCAAAATAAAAAAAATGCCCTACCCTATTCTACATTAAATAAAGTTCAAAGCTCTTTTACCTTACCAGCCCTTAAAAGGGTCATTTGTGGGGGCATGCCCCAAAAAGTTCAGCTCTTTTGCCTGTAAAAGAAAAATACAACCCCCCCCCAACATTAAAACCCACCACCCACATACCCCTAATCTAACCCAAACCCCCCTTACAAAAACCTAACACTAATCCCCTGAAGATCATCCTACCTTGTCTTCACTCAGCCGAGCAGCGATGGAACCGAAGTGGACATCCGGAGCGGAAGAAGTTAATCCTCCAAGCGGCGCTGAAGAAATCTTCCATCCGATGAAGTCATCATCCAGGCGGCATTGAAGAAGTCTTTGATCCGGCCGATGTCATCTTCCAAGAGGCGCTGAAGATGTCTTCTATCCGGGCGATGTCATCTTCCAAGCCGGGTCTTGAATCTTCCTCCCGCCGACGCGGAACCTCCTTCTTCACCGACGGACTACGACGAATGAAGGCTCCTTTAAGGGACGTCATCCAAGATGGCGTCCCCTCAATTCCGATTGGGATTCTATCAGCCAATCGGAATTAAGGTAGGAAAAATCTGATTGGCTGATAGAATCAGCCAATCAGATTGAGCTTGCATTCTATTGGCTGATCGGAAGACAAGGTAGGATGATCTTCAGGGGATTAGTGTTAGGTTTTTGTAAGGGGGGTTTGGGTTAGATTAGGGGTATGTGGGTGGTGGGTTTTAATGTTGGGGGGGGTTGTATTTTTCTTTTACAGGCAAAAGAGCTGAACTTTTTGGGACATGCCCCCACAAATGGCCCTTTTAAGGGCTGGTAAGGTAAAAGAGCTTTGAACTTTATTTAATGTAGAATAGGGTAGGGCATTTTTTTATTTTGGGGGGTTTGTTATTTTATTAGGGGGCTTAGATTAGGTGTAAGTATCTTAAAATTGTTGTAATATTTTTAAAATGTTTGTAACTTATTTTTTTATTTTTTGTAACTTAGCTTTTTTATTTTTTGTACTTTAGTTAGTTTATGTAATTGTATTTAATTGTAGTTATTTGTAGGTAGTTTATTTAATTAATTTAATGATAGTGCAGTATTAGGTTTAATTGTAACTTAGGTTAGGATTTATTTTACAGGTAATTTTGTATTTCTTTTAGCTAGGTAGTTATTAAATAGTTAATAACTATTTAATAACTATTCTAACTAGCTAAAATAAATACAAAGTTACCTGTAAAATAAATATAAATCCTAAGATAGCTACAATATAATTATTATTTATATTGTAGCTATCTTAGGGTTTATTTTACAGGTAAGTATTTAGTTTTAAATAGGAATAATTTATTAAAGTATAGTGTAGTGTTAGGTGTAATTGTAACTTAGGTTAGGATTTATTTTACAGGTAAATTTCAGTTTATTTTAGCTAGGTAACTATTAAATAGTTAATAACTATTTAATAGCTATTGTACCTAGTTAAAATAAATTGAAAGTTGCCTGTAAAATAAAAATAAATCCTAAGATAGCTAGAATATAATTATTATTTATATTGTAGCTATATTATGGTTTATTTTAAAGGTAAGTATTTAGTTTTAAATAGGATTAATTTAGTTAATAATAAAAATATTATTTAGATTTATTTAATAAATATTTAAGTTAGGGGGGCGTTAGGGTTACTGTTAGACTTAGGTTTAGGGGTTAATAATTTTATTACAGTGGCGGCGGCGTAGTGGGGGCAGGATAGGGGTTAATAAATTTATTATAGGTGGCGACGGTGTAGGGGGGGCAGATTAAGGGTTAATAAATTTATTATAGGTGGCGACGGGTTCAGGGAGCGGTGATTTAGGGGTTAATACATTTATTATAGTTGTGGTGGGCTCCGGGAGCGGTGGTTTAGGGGTTAATACATTCATTATAGTTGCGGTGGGCTCCGGGAGCGGCGGTTTAGGGGTTAATATGTATAGAGTAGCTTGCGGTGGGCTCCGGGAGCGGCAGTTTAGGGGGTAATAACTTTATTTAGTTGCGGCGGTGTAGGGGGCACAGATTAGTGGTGTTTAGACTCGGGGTACATGTTAGGGTGTTAGGTGCAGACAGCTCCCATAGAAATCAATGGGATGTCTGGCAGCAGCGAACTTGTACTTTCGCTATGGTCAGACTCCCATTGATTCCTATGGGATCCGCCGCCTCCAGGGGTGGCGGTTTGAAAACCAGGTACGCTGGGCCGTAAAAGTGCCGAGCGTACCTGCTAGTTTTTTGATAACTAGCAAAAGTAGTGAGATTGTGCCGCACTTGTGTGCGGAACATCTGGAGTGACGTAAGAATCGATCTGTGTCGGACTGAGTCCGGCGGATCGAAGCTTACGTCACTAAATTCTACTTTAGCCGGTCTCGAGCCTTTGATAACTAAGGCGAATCAGCCTCGCCACAAATACGCTGCGGAATTCCAGCGTATTTGAGGTTGACGGCTTGATAACTAGGCCCCTTAGTCTTATTTTTAATATGGAGATCAACCCATTTTATATGCTCCCAGGTTCGGATCTGATCACACTAAGCTGTTAATAAATATGTATGCTCTTTTGCATTAACTTGATTGTCAGGCAAGGAAGAATAGGTGTACAGTGCCAGTATCATCTCTGAGATTGGCACTGGGCAGAGGGTTTGTGCACAAAGTTCCATTTTTGGAGTTCTTAGATCACTGCACATTTTATAGTGCTTGACTTTAAAGGGACATTAAACACTAAATAAATGCTAGATAGAATGATGCATTCCAAGAAAAGATTAGTCTGGGAATAACATGTAGAAGTTTTATTAGCTGTTAAAATACTGAAAAAATAATTGTAAAGTTATGGGGGCCGATTTATGAAGCAGTCAATGATGCTTATTCCGTGCGAGCGATCCTTAACTCATCCGCCACCTCTGAGGTGGAGGACCGCAATCATCCCTATTGATACAATCAGGATGATTGACACCCCCTGCTAGGGTCTGATTGGCCACGAATGTGCAGGGGGCAGTATTGCACAAGCATTTCACAACAAATGCTTTGGCAATGATAAATGCCGACAGCGTATGCTGTCGGCATTTATCGATGTCGGGTGGACATGATCTGCTACAGCGGATCATATCCGTCTGACAGTTGTTAAATCAGCCCCTTAGTGTCTATAAAACAATGAGAGCTGCCATGTTGTAACTTAGGTTATCTTTTCTGCTGTGGCCAATTAGGGACAGTTATAAATAGGTCACTAGAGTGTGCAGCCAATGGCTGTGTGGTATATAATAGTGTTCTGCACTGAACTGAAACGCACACAATTTCAAAAGGGAATTACAGGAAAAGGGGACAAAATAAATAATAAACGTATATTGCAAATTTTTACAATATATAAGTTATAATTTTATCTTACCAACTCAAAGTGTTTAATGTCCCTTTAAACCTTTGGCAAAAAGATTTTTCCAATATGTATTCATGAAACGGAATCTCTTCTGACCTTTCAGTAATATCCAGGAAATAATACTCAGTGTGATTCAGGTATGTGCAGATCATCAGTTTCCAGAAAGTTTAGGTTACTGTTCTGCATCTCATCTGAAATATTTTTGTTCCAAAATAACTAATGTGTCATTATAACTGTTTTCTAAAACCAACAAAGGAGTGGAGAAATCCTGCAGCAGAAACATGTTGTCTGTGCATGTCGCTGTCCTAACGTGTTTAAGAGTTCTACGGCTGTCTAACGCCTACACAATTCACATTTTTATGGGCAGACACATAAGGATTATTTATTTACAGTCTGTCAGCAGGAATAGGATAAACGCCCTGTTGGACTTCAGAATGAAAAGCTGTGGACAGTTAGACATTAAATCTTATTTAATTTTTTTTAATATCATGGATCGGTCCTTATTTGATATCTCACAAACAACTAATTTATCATATGTAAGCTGTAAAAGTCTGGGGCACATTGGAAAAAAGTATTACCCAGATGATGCTTGTCAAATTCAGCAGCTACCTCTACACAAGCATGACAATGTTTATGTGTGCTGCTCCCTTCTATTATATTACAAATAGGTCTATGAAAAGGGAAATTAAAATTACTCAGGAGTGTGCACATGTTTTGAGCATTATTTAGTATCATTTTTGCAACAATGTTTGTAACAATTTTATACATATAGGCCTAGATTACAAGTGGAGTGCAACTGATGGACCAGGGTAAGCTATCCATATTTTGACCCCGCACTAAGAATAGCACATAATCTGGTATTACAAGTGAATGGTAAAATATATTTTCTAGAGTGTGGCCGACCTTTTTTTAGCATGCCCTATATTTGAAATGGATAAAGCAGGGTGTTTTATTATCCCTCATATTACATGTGGTAAGGTTTGTCTTGCACTCAAGCTCAACACATTATGGCGCTAAATAATATAGCTCTCTTGGAGACCTGAAGTAAAGTCTTAAGGCTAGAATAACGGCTTGATAACGTCACTGTCAAGAGACATAACCAAACAAAAACAGTATGCACGCCCTTGTCATAGGGATTTGCAAGTGTCTGCGTCCCCTATGTCTGGACATAGGTATTGTAATATAATGCTCAGCACTGAAAAGGAGAATATGTGCAATGTTGTATTTTGGGCTCAACACTAGAAAAACAGACATAGGGGATATAGGGCAAAAATATATCCAAAGGACATATTATGATAAAATAGTGTTAGATATACGTAGAAAAGTGGACATAAGGGATATATCAAAAGGACACATTATGAACAAATAATGTTAAATATACAAAGCACTTGATAAATTTATCAGACTTACGGCACTTTAGCATCTAACGGCGCAGTATATGTAATAGCCCGATGTGCGAGGTGAAATTACGGGCCGCGAGGGTTCCCACGCTTGCACCGAAACCTGCGCCGTATATGTGATCGCGCCCAAGTATTGTAATATAATGCTCAGCACTGAAAAGGAGAATATGTGTAATATTAAATTTTGGGCTCAACGCTAGAAAAATGAACATAGGGGCTATAAGGCAAAGATATATCCAAAGGACATATTATGAGAAAATAGTGTTAGATATACGTAGAAAAGCGGACATAGGGGATATATCAAAAGGACACATTATGAGCAAATAATGTTAAATATAAAGAGCACTTGATAAATAAATCACTAAGTGCACCTCTACATATAAATAAATTGAACAACAAAATAAAGTAAATATTAAAAATGAAAAGAAAAGCAAAGTAAAAAGCATATCCTCCTAATGGATGCATTATAGCAAAGTATCGCTTTATCGAGTCAATAATATGACGGATACTAGAATACAAATAATCTAACCCTACCTCCTAATATAAAAAATGCTGACTACTAGCATAACTCTAGAAGGAAGTAATATAACAGACTGGCCAAACATATGAATTAAATGAGAGAGATGTTAAGTGGCCCAAGCCTGTGGCTAATGCTATATGCCATCAGGGTTAACACTAGAGTAAAAATATACAAAAATAAAATAAAATAGAATCAAAATGGAAAGAAAACTAATATACTACCCTACAACATCTCAAGTAATTCTTAGCAATAGAATGGAAACGTGTCTCTCATAAGATATGGACTGTGATACTCTCGGGATTATGGTACTCCTATATATTTCAGGTCCATAAGTATTTCTGGAGGACCGTTCATTTTGATAGTCCAGTATATTAGAAGGACCTCCTTAAAGGTTTACATCTTCACTGTCTCATGATTTGGTAATTTCTTCATGGTATATTCTTCATGGTATATCATGTCACTCCATACTGATGATACGTCCCTTGCAGAGCATCCTATACTTCAATATTGGCATCTTCAGGTCATTACTTCATAAGAAGCAGTGCCAATCCAAGCTGACATTTAGTCCATTAGGGCGTAATGTTTTGAGTTTGAAAATCCATTTAGACTCAATTTGGAGCAATTTTCGGTGCCTGTCACCTCCCCTGGATAATAGGGGCACATGATCAATTAGCCTAAAGCATAGGTTCTGTACCGTGTGTCAACTTGTGGCAAAATGATGGGTCACTGGTAGATCACTTTTTCCGTTCTTGATCAGAGCACTGATTGAAGACCTGTAATTGGCCATGCACGTACGTGCATCGTCTGCTGTCTTTCCTATGAAGAAGAGTCCACAAGGACAGTTGATCATATAGACTACGTAGGTTGTTGTGCACGTAAGGTAATGTTGTACATAGAATTTCTGATTTGCATTTGGGTGGTGAAATGTAGGACCCAGGATCATAGCATTGCATGTTGTGCATCCTATGCAACTATAGCAACCCTTCTTGGAACCTTTCAGCCATGTGGATGTAACATAACAGTGTGCAGGGTCTATTAAGACCAATTGTTCTCTCAAATTATGGTTCCTCTTGAAGCCCACCCTGGGGCTGTCCCACTCCTTGAATGGTAAAGGTGGGTCACTCTGGATAATATGCCAATGCTTTTTGATGTTATGTCCGATGTTCTTCATATCAGGGCAATATTTAGTGACAAAGGTCATTCAATTGTTAGGCTCCTTTGTTTTCACTACTGTTGGTTTCTCCTGTTCCTTTATACAAACTAACAGGTATTCCCATTTGTATCCCCTTCAATTAATTTTCTTGCCATATCTTGGAGTTGGGAATTTTTATTTTATACATCACTGTTGTTAAGATTAGCCCCTGACATTTGACCATGTGGTATTGCTCTGAGTAGGGAAGTAGGATAACAACTCTGCGCATGCATAAAGATGTCATCAATGTAGTGTTGGTATACTACCACCTCTTTCCTGTCAAAGACCCTCATAATTTCCTCCTCGTAGTACTCCATATAAAGGTTGTCAAAGGAAGGCACAACTTTCAAACCCATTGCGGTTCAATTTACTTGACAATAGTAGTTGTTCTCAAATCGGAAGTAGTTCAACCGGAGACTCAATTCTAGGAGCTCTAATAATTACTTTATTTTGTTGTTCAATTTATTTATATGTAGAGGGGCACTTAGTGATTAATTTATCAAGTGCTTTGTATATTTAACATTATTTGCTCATAATGTGTCCTTTTGATATATCCCCTATGTCTGCTTTTCTACGTATATCTAACACTATTTTCTCATAATGTGTCCTTTGAATATATCTTTGCCTTATAGCCCCTATGTTCATTT
This sequence comes from Bombina bombina, assembly GCF_027579735.1. Lineage (NCBI taxonomy): Eukaryota > Metazoa > Chordata > Amphibia > Anura > Bombinatoridae > Bombina > Bombina bombina. The sequence goes on from NC_069500.1 coordinate 784,546,417, forward strand.
TTCTAGCATTGAGCCCAAAATTTAATATTACACATATTCTCCTTTTCAGTGCTGAGCATTATATTACAATACTTGGGCGCGATCACATATATGGCGCAGGTTTCGGTGCAAGCGTGGGAACCCGCACCGCCCGTAATAGATGCTAAAGTGCCGTAAGTCTGATAAACTAGCGATGTCCAGAAATGAGCGTAAATACAAATTTCTGGAGTCACTAGTGACTTACGGCACTTTAGAAACTGCCGGCGCCTAAGAAAAGTAGAAAAAAAATATAATCTCCCGTAAAACTCTAACCTGCCTCCCAAAAATAAGCCTGACACGTAAAACCCCTATATCCACAATCCCCCCTCTCATTACTAATATTAAATGTATTAACCCCTAGACCGACAACCCCCCCAAGGCAATATACCTATTTAAAATATTAACCCCTATATCCACCATCAAACCCACAAAGCAAGTAATAACTAAATTATTAACCCCTAAACTGCCATAGCCCACAACGCAATTAACCTATTCAAGTATTAACCCCTAAACCGCCATAGCCCACATAGCCTATTAAATGTATTAACCCCTAATCTACCGCCACCAACGTCGCCGCCACTATAATAAAGTTATTAACCCCTAAACCTAAGTCTAACCCTAACCCTAACACCCCCCTAACTTAAATATAATTTAAATACATCTAAATAAATTTACTATAATTAATTAAATTATTGCTATTTAAAACTAAATACTTACCGATAAAATAAACCATAAGCTAGCTACAATATAACTAATAGTTACACCTGACACCTAACTAATAGTTAACCTGAAGATCTCCCTACCTTGAGCCGTCTTCATCCAGCCGGGCAGAAGTGGTCTTCCAGAGGGTTCCAAGTCTTCAAACGACGTCCAACGAAGAATGAAGGTCCCTTTAAATGACGTCATCGATGATGGCGTCCCTTGAATTCCGATTGGCTGATAGGATTCTATCAGCCAATCGGAATTAAGGTAGGAAAAATTAGCCAATAGGATTGAGGTCGCATTCCATTGGCTGATTGAAACAGCCAATAGAATGCGAGCTCAATCCTATTGGCTGATCCAATCAGCCAATAGGATTTTTCCTACCTTAATTTCAATTCGCTGATAGAATCTTATCAGCAAATCGGAATTCAAGGGACGCCATCTTGGATGACGTCATTTAAAGGAACCTTCATTCTTCGTTAGGACGTCGTTTGAAGAGGATGGCTCCGCGTCGGCTGGATAGAAGATGGCTCCGCTCCGCTCTGGAAGGATGAAGATAGAAGATGCAGCTTGGATGAAGCCTTCTGCCATCTGGAGGACCGCTTCTGCCCCGATCAGATGAAGACTTCTGCCATATGGAGGACCACTTGTGCACAGCTGGGTGAAGACGGCTCAAGGTAGGGAGATCTTCAAGGGGTTACAGTTAGGTTTTTTAAGGGGGATTGGGTGGGTTTTAGAGTAGGGGTGTGTCAGTGGTGGGTTTTAATGTTGGGGGTATTGTATTTTTCTTTTAAAGGTAAAAGAGCTGATTACTTTGGGGCAATGCCCCGCAAAAGGCCCTTTTAAGGGCTATTTGTAATTTATTATAGGGTAAATTTTTATTATTTTGGGGGGCTTTTTTATTTTATTAGGGGGATTAGAATAGGTGTAATTACTTTAAAATTATTGTAATTCTTTTTTTATTTTCTGTAATTTAGTGTTTGATTTTTTTCGTACTTTAGTTTATGAATTTAATTGTATTTAATTGTAGGTAGTTTAGGTAATTTATTTAATGATAGTGTAGTGTTAGGTGTAATTGTAACTTAGGTTAGGATTTATTTTACAGGTAATTTTGTACTTATTTTAGCTAGGTAGTTATTAAATAGTTAATAACTATTTAATAACTATTCTACCTAGTTAAAACAAATACAAAGTTGCCTGTAAAATAAATATAAATCCTAAAATGGCTACAATGTAACTATTAGTTATATTGTAGCTAGCTTATGGTTTATTTTATAGGTAAGTATTTAGTTTTAAATAGGAATAATTTTTTTAATTATGTTAAATTAATTTTGTTTAATTTAAATTATATTTAAGTTAGG